>NC_080764.1:32500283-32803314 GCF_020826845.1 Diceros bicornis minor | reverse complement strand
CTTTCAAAAAATACTAACTGAAAGCATAATTTGAGGGCATTCATCCTTGCCATTCTGCTCTCTTCCTCTCTACTCTTATTGTCTCCCTATCTAAACAGCTGAATAATATTTGTGATCAACAGCTCTGTGTGAGTGTAGATGAATGAATAAAAAAGATAAAATGAGGGCCGGCCCTGTGGCTTAGCGGTTAAGGGCGCGCGCTCTGCTGCTGGCGGCCCGGGTTCAGATCCCAGGTGCGCACTCACGCACCACTTCTCCGGCCATTGCTGAGGCCGCATCCCACATACAGCAACTAGAAGGATGTGCAACTATGACAAACAACTATCTACTGGGGCTTTGGGGAAAAAAAAAAAAAAGGAGGAGGATTGGCAATAGATGTTAGCTCAGAGCCGGTCTTCCTCAGCAACAAGAGGAGGATTAGCATGGATGTTAGCTCAGGGCTGATCTTCCTCACAAAAAAAAAAGATAAAATGATGTATTCAGAAAACGACCCTGCTTCCACTGCTCTGCTGACGCCTCCTGAGCAAAGCAATCCCAGAAATGGTTTCTAGTCAGTGGCATTGCCTTAGCGTGATTTGGGTGAGTGCATTCTGCCTGTAAAACTGTTACTGCCACAAAGCACTATGCGGTAAATACAGGAATGCAATGCTAAGTGTGATGCTGAATTTTAATCACCTCTGTATTAAATTTATTAGGAAAAATAGGAAATGTACTTTGCTATGAAGGAAGGGACATGTGCTGTTGCAGTATGGACACATGTTATAGTGATATACAATTCCTCTGCAGCATTAGGCTTCTTTTGAGGAGCAGATAATATCCGAAGGACAATGATCCGATTGGCCGACTTCCAGCTGATATCCAGGTTAGATAGAAGAAGAAAACAAACTTCATTTCGTTTTGCAATCAGTGTCAAGTGTTTTTTAACAGAAAAACAAATTAACCAAAACTCATAGTGCCCTATTTCATACACTTTGCTGCTCTAGTTACTATAAACACTGGCGAACTTAGAGGTAGTTATTTTGAGTTTGCTTGTCTAAATATTGAACTAGGAGGCATTTGTTGATCATTCGTCCATTCAAAGTGAACTGTCCAGAGCAAAGTGTAAGACCCGAAGATTGACGTGGACCAGAATCTGTGAATTAGTTGCAGTGTATGCCAGGAAGAGCTGCTAGGGCTTTGTTCTTTTTGAATCCCTGCATACTGATTTAGAGCAGGTTAAGATGAGGGTATTTTCCAAATATAGGCTCTAATTAAAAACTTGCTCATCCTTTTCCAATCTTCTGCTGACTTAACTCATTAGTGATTTTTGAGGCTCACGAAAAGGGATTTTCTATACTGAAATGAGAATTCCAGAAGAATGGGATATTGAAATCATCTCTCTGATTCCATGATTAATATCCAAGTCTCCTCCAAATCCTGTATCAAGGGCTCTTTATCCCATACCTGGAGGCTCATTCTTATCCTCAAATCTAAACCCAGTCTTCGTCTTGACAGGGGAAACTTTTTTTATTTCGCAATAACAAAACATGCTTACTTATTTCGTGTGTGATCATATCTCGGCTCCTTCCTTTTGACCAATACACTCTTTTGTACCCCACTCTAATAATTGAGTATCTAACAATGCCGGGATTTCTTGTCTTTTGCCCAAATTCCTATCATGAATTTCTGTTCTAAATATCCTCCTGTAATACTGTTTTTCAACTAAGGCTGTGCATCAGAATGAACAATGAAGATTTTCTAAAACCGATTCCTATGCCATACCCCAGTCAGATTTGTATTTAGAAGGTCAGGGCTAGAGTCAAGGGCTTCCACATTTTAAAAATGTCCACAGACCATTACCTACTGCTATGACTTCCCCCAAGAGTGTTCTTCATCTTATCTGTAGCTTCCACGCTACCTTCGTCTGATCTGTTTGTCAACTAACTGAGCCACAGCTCTTATAATACAAAGATCAAGATTTCACAATTAGGACCTGGGCAGAAATATCAGAAAAATCATCATTATTTATTTGTAATATATGCTTATAAGGTTACTATTGTGAAAAACAAATGTCTGTCTATATTTTGATCTTCTATTTTTGGTGTTATTCAAAAATGAGTAGGGGAAAAGGAATATATCAGGGAAAGAATTTTAAAACAGCATATGAAACTTGTTGAATTCTTAAATTAGGAGTTTACAAAATTTAGTGTGCATAAAAATTACAATTAAGTATAGAGCTTAAATATATATTTTTATTGTTTACTGTTATATTGTTTATTGTTATATGGGCACAGACCTACACTGCTCTGTTGGCAGCCATGCTGTGCTGGTGGCCCACATACTAAAAAAAAAATAGAGGAAGATTGGCATGGATGTTAGCTCAGGGTGAATCTTTCTCAGCACAAAAAGCTCAGGGTGAATCTTTCTCAGCACAAAAAAAAAAAGAAGCTATGCCTCTTGATTTGTTTTAAAAAAGGAATAGTGCACTTATCCTTTTGCTATTATACCTGATGCTTAAGTATTATTGACTTGGTGGGCTGGGGCACTACCACCACCTGGTGACAATGAATAAAAATTGCAGATTTAGTTTCTGATCACTGAATTCACACACGTGGTTGTAAAGTGCCAACCCCAGAGATTCTGCTATGAGTAATTCTATTGACATAAATGGTATTTGGAGGACTCTACAAGTTCGTTTTCTAGTGTAGGATCTTTTCTATATGGTGGTTGAATCTTATCTCAGCCCTATGTGTAAGTGCCAACATCCTGCTGTGTATTCTAGAATATTAAATGCATATTTGAATGTTTTTACAGAATAATAAAAAAAAAATAAAGGTTGAAAAATGAAAGGAGTAACGTTGACAGAATTCTCTTATTTTCCCAGTGGAGATATTATTATTATTATTTTAATCTCAGGGAATTCTTGTACCTAATTATACTTTGGTGGCATCAAAAATACCCTTATTGGTCTGTCTTTTTATAATGAGCGACAAAAATGTTATATTCTGGAGAGAATAATATGTATTAGGTCTTCAGAATTTGACAGTGGGTACTGTGGGATGTATACACATGGCCAGCAGACTGATGGATATTTTCTAACGTCTTCTACTTCTATTTTCTCTTATCCCTTTACATTTATGTTAACAACCAGTAGAAGAAGACAATCTTAACTGTAGAGTACTTTGAGAAAGTCTTTTCCCCTAAGATAACTGTTACTCTTGCCTTTCATTTTGGTATACTATAAAGATTTATATACCTTTTGTTGAAATGCACTTAAGTAATTACTATCAGGAAAGCAACAAGACTAAAAAAGAATTACAGCATAAAAATGCAGCATGGAAGGAAAAGGCATTGTTTTTGCAAAGGCTAGCTTTGTATTTGGTGGAATACATGGAAATAATTTTACTATTTCAAGAGTAACTAAGGCCAAAATTTCATGTCATCTCATGCTTGTAATTTCATTAACATATAACAAAACTTCTTATTTACTCATGGGAGAAACTAAAGAAGAGAATAGTCCCCGGGACAGATGACATATTAACATAAAGTTGAACTACTGAGAGAGAGTGGGATAAGGGAGAGAAATGCGCCACCTGAATAAGGGGTTACCTGGAGGAGTGAAATACTATAAAACAGCAAGGATAGAAGAGCTAAATACAAATTTTGATGATTCTTCATTTTTATTAAAAACCAGCTTCTGATTTGGGCCCAGTCATATCCTTGGTTAAAGGTTGTGCTTCTCATCTTCTCTTATTCATGCTACCTGCTTTCAAAAAGCCATATTTGGGAGCATCTCAGCTTGTAATTAATCTCCCATCCCTGTGTAATAATACCTAATAAAGTGCTCTGCAGCTCATTGTACTGCTCACATTTATTCTCTGTAGAAAAGGACTGAATGCTTCCTAATGTTTGCCCAAGATACCTGAAAAGAATATTATAATGACAAAGAGAATTTCTATGTCCTTTTAGTTCTTTGAAACATAATATTTTCATCTATTAATAGAAATGGAGGTCTCCCTGGAGATGTGTGTGTAAAAATTTTAGTTTTTGTTAAAGAGAAATTAACCCTTGCCATTGGTCAGAGAGAAATCCAAGTGAAACAAGATCACGCTAAATGCCGCCTTTGGAGTACAGGAAATAAACAACAAAGAAACATTCCCACCTAATCACATTTAAGCTAAAATAATACTACAGATTCTATTTCTGTTGAATAATAGAAAGACTATTTTGTTCTGCTTAAATGTATTCCCTAAGGAGTATCTGTGGGAAAAACTGGAACAAACCTTCTCCCACCATTGTATTTTGAAAGCACATGGCGAAAGAGTAAACAAATGAGGATTTTCCTCTCTTTCTGTACTGTTTAGCTGTTGACTCTGAACTCTGTGGTTGCGGGGTTAATGAACACATTTGTAAAGGTTTTAACAGGGATCCTCCTCTTGTTTAAATAGGGGTGATTGAGCCTTTAAACCTGTGCCTCTCATCACTTGGTTGTGGTGCAATACCGTACCCAGCTGTTGGCTGTCCTAAACGATCAGAGTGAAAGGACAACTCCCAGCTGTCATATCCTACAGGTTTGGGTGGGCAACACCAGCATTCCTAGGCTGCAGTCTGACGCTAAACTGAGGTACGCATGCCCAGCTCAGGATATACATCCTCTGCAGGAAAGACTTAGGTTCACTTTAGGGGAATGAAAATCTGGACATGCAAACACATGCGCGTGCATACACACACACACGTACACACACTGTTTTAAAGTGATAAGGAAAAGACATGCAAGAATCTTGAATGTTTTGATTTTTTGTCTATATTTAGATATAGTATCTATCATACCAACAATGATGGCCATTGCTTTCCCAAAGTTGCTCATCATGGCTTTCAGTTCATATGGTTGATGGACAAGCCAATTAACATGTCTTTATGTATTGAACATCCATAGTGCATGTAACAATGAGTAATGTCCAAATTAATATATAAATTAATAAAACCAATATAAATAAGCACAGTTATATATTATTCTTGAATATGCTGAAAAGTAAGAATGAGTTAAGAACTGTACCAGAGTGATAATGAGTAGCCCAAAAATGTATTAATCAAATCGTGTGTGCAACCTATTATAAGAGACACTATACAGAATTAAAATAACAAATAAGAAGGAGTTGCTAACCCAAGATGCTTGTAATGTATTTGGAGGAACCAACCAAATATACAGAAAATGTTTGAAAGTAATCACCAAATAATGTTAAATTTTTCCTTCCTACCAATAAATTCAAGTCTTCCAACCCTAAAAATCAAAACTATGTCTTCTCTTGATGCTATAAGTGTCCTTAGTTATTTAAAGAAAGAACACACCAAAACAGAACTTAGGCTGGTTAAAAAAAAAATTATCTAAGACACTCTTATTTTTCCCATTTTGGTCTTTAGAAATTTGACTGTTATAATTGAGCAATGTTAAACCAATGCAAGTATCACAATGGCTAAAAAATTCATTTTAAATGGGTTAAAATATATGTATATATACACACACACACATACCCATATATACGCACACACCCATACACACACATGCTTATATTCGTATGTTTTCCTGTGTTGACTCATGTATAACTAACTATAATGGGCTTACAGCCCATTATATGAGTAACCTCCAGTTTCTCCTCACTACAGAATTAGTAAGAATCCTAAATATTACGGTCAAGATAATAGTCTCTGTCCCGAGTGGTCTATATTATCTTCTTACTATCTCATAACACAATGCTGTCTGTGCTGGGATGTTCACATCTTATTTTTTGGTTTTACTTATAAATGTATCCGTGTGCTTTTCCTCAGTACAGCTTCTAAGACCTGCGTCTTCATCAATTAATTTTAATGATGGCCTTGATTTCCTCCCATGCCCTTTGCACAATATTGGCTGCTTCATTTTCTAAGTACAGTCACTGGCTCTAGCTTATTTCAGTGCTGTTACCCAAGCCTAACCGATCCATGACTCTCTTCTCTTTCTTGGCTCTGATCTTTCTCCGAGATCACCATTCTCCACTGTCCTTCCCTGGCACTGGGGCCACTGAGAATGAGGAATTATTTAAAATATTTAATATCCTTTTTTTAGCCAAAAAAAATCACTTTCTGTGTGGAATAGATTGAACGAAAGAATATGGCTGGCACAAGCAGGAAGCAACACATCACATTATCAAAGATAAATCCATCTGAGAAAGACATGGAGATAGCCATGCACTTTTACTGGCATTTCAAGATAAGAAATGGTGTGGCACACACTCGTCTTTCACGTCCGCACCTTTGTCTAACCACAGTATGTGCCCACAGAGGTAAGCATGGCCAGAAAAGGAAGTTATCTTTGTTGTTTTTCGTTGC
This sequence comes from Diceros bicornis minor, assembly GCF_020826845.1. Taxonomy (NCBI): domain Eukaryota; kingdom Metazoa; phylum Chordata; class Mammalia; order Perissodactyla; family Rhinocerotidae; genus Diceros; species Diceros bicornis. The sequence continues at coordinate 32,796,969 of NC_080764.1, read as the reverse complement.
TATTGTTGTTTTTAAAATAGGCAGCTTAGTTATATTTCAGAAATAGAAATCTAGGTGGTGAGTCAGAAAGAAAGCTCAGAATGAAATAGGGGATGTGAGCTAGCACACGGCACCGTTCACAGAAGGAGAGTGGTCTGGAAGTGTCTGCCAGCACCTGCTATATTGCACTTCCAACTGAAGGGAGGAGGGAACTAACATTTATACGTACTTACTAACCCAAGCACCAGACATCCTTGCCTTCCCACCCACCTGCCACGTCTCTCCCAGTTTTCCCCTTGCTGCAGAGCCCTCCTCACACAAGGAAGGAAATGCTGAATACTCACTTTTCCAGTTTTGCTTGCAGCCCAGGCACAGTCATTTAATCCAGCTCAGCCCAAGGCATGTTACCGGGCCTTGTGAGAAGAATTTTCGCTGATGAGAGACGCGCAAACATAACTGTCCACTATTCCGCTATATTGTCATAGAAGGCCATGGTATCTGGAGCTACTGCTGCCAAGAGGATCACAGAGAGACTGACCGGGATCTCTGATGCCATTCAGCTCCTGCAGCAACCCAGGGCATCCCTACCTGTGTTTATTGTTCTTCGAGAAAAATACACCCCTTGCATTGACGTCACTTTTAGTCGAGCATTTTGTTTCTGGCAGCCATGTGCCTCCCAAATGAACAACACTTGTAATATGATCTCTTCTGCTGTTAATCATCATCCTGTCAACTAAGCATTATCCCCCCACTTTTAGAGGTGAGGAAACTGAGGCTCAGACAGAGGAGGGCTCTTGTTCAACGCCCCAAATCTCTTCAGTCCAGAAGCCAGAGTCTGAATCTATGAGCCCGTGCCTGAATACCTGTGTGTCTCTAATCTCTTCGGTTTCTGCCATTCCATCACGTCACACTGCTTCTGTGGAACAGCAAATATTTACCAAATGAGTTAGTATTTGAACCCAGCAGGGAGGGTGTCGGCAGGTGTGTCTTTGTTCTGAGATTATGGCAAACACTATAAGAAGTAAGGATTGAGCGCAAAAGGCAATTTTTGTCGCATGACATTTGAAAAAACGAGAGTGATTTTAGATGTTTCTTTTTAGGGTAAGAAGCCTGGGGCATATCTATCCTCAGTTATAATTAGATATTGGGTCACTAATGGACGCTTGAATTTGCAAATATTTTTTGGAAACAACATGACCGCAAGACTTTCCAACATGCTCTCTATCTTCCCTAGAGCTCTCTCTCCTGGTCCTCAATCCTCTAGTTTCTCACAAGTCCAATGACTTAACCAGAAGGATTCGAAGATCCAGCTCTGACAAGTGATGAATGATTTCTAGTCTTTCCATTTGAAAACCCAAAGGATACCTGTAAAGTAGGACGGAGATTAAGAACAAAGGGCAGCACATATATCTCTCTTCTTAAATACTGCTTGACTCTTAAAAGGGATTTAGTTCAACAAATTCTATGAGGCCTCGGACAGGTGGGACCTGATTATCCATCTGTCTAATAGTGGGCCCTTCTTTAGATATAATTTTGTGTGTGTGCGTGAGGAAGTTTAGCCCTGAACTAACATCTGATGCCAATCCTCCTTTTTTTTTTTTTCCTGAGGAAGATTGGCCTTGGGCTAACATCTGTGCCCGTCTTCCTCTACTTTATGTGTGATGCCGCCATAGCATGGCTTGACAAGCAGTGTGTCAGTGCGCGCCTGGGGATCCGGACCTGCGAACCCCGGGCTGCTGCAGCGGAGCACGCGCACTTAACCACTATGCCACCAGGCCGGCCCCTCTAGATATAATTTTGAAAGATGTAAGATTTTTTTCTGGTGTCACCTTCTCTTTGCTCTCCCAGATAAGGGACCACCGTTCTTGTTAGCCTGAATCCTGGGCCTCTTTCGCTTGCTCCAGCCATATCCTTACCACATAGCATTCCTTTTTTGGAGATTTTTCTTTTCTCTCCTTTTCTTCCTAAACCTTATCTTGAATGTTCTCTTGGTAAACTAATCTAGACTGATGTGTTAATGGCAATTCAAAGTTAAATTATTATATCATGTACATCTGGGAAGTAATACATTTGCAAGGCCTTAACTCAGAGTAGGAACTTCTGTGATGTGGAAATTTTAGCCAGAGTCAGAGAATTCCTCAAAGGGGAATTCTTATATATGATGCTACATGGGCGGCTGCCTCTTGCACCAGCCAGCCAGCCGTAGAGGCTGTCAGTGTGTCTGGGAGCATTAAAACAAAAACTGGAAAACAAACAGGAAAATGTATTACTATAGTGTGTTCTTCAATAAGAAATAGAGCATTTAGAAAACATTGACTTAAGAAAGACTTTATACTGATGTGAATAAGGCTAGGCCAGCCACTGTTATTCTCCTAAATTCACATTAACACTAAAAGCAACCAGAGTGGGAAAAATAAATAACCAAATTCAGTCTTTACTGTTTCTAGCCCAGGCCACCATCATCTGTTAACTGGAATTTTTAGATAATTAATTGGTCTCCAGCTCTACTCTCACCAGTACACACTTCCCCTTCTCAGTCTGTCTCAAAGTAGCAGCCTGAGTTATCCCTTTACAAGCTAAGTTAAATCAAGATGTTCCCCCTCTCAAAACCCCCCAATGACTCTGCTGCTCATTGGCAGGATAGAAGCCAAAGCTCTAACAATGGCTTTAAGGCCCTACTTTGCTTTCACCAGATTCCTTCTGTGCCCTCATTTACTAGTCTCTCATCCACTCCAGCTACACTGGCTTCCTTCTGTTCCTGGCAAACCACCAGGCAGACTCCTGCCTCAGGCCCTTAGTTATCCCCTTGGCTTGAACGTTGTCTTCTCAAGGAGAATCCATAACAACCCTAGTTAAAATGACGAAATCTCCGTTGTCTGGACACCCTTCCCCAGCTGTCTGTTCCCTTTCCTGCTTCATTTTTCTTCATAACTAATATGCATTTTACTTGTTTGGACTTTTTGTTGGTTTGTTATTTATCATCTTCCTGTTGCACCCCATCCTCCTCACAAGAATGCAAGCTCTAGGAGAGGAAGAAGTTTTTTTTAGTGCTATATCTACAGTGCATGGTACACTCTTAGACATCCAATAAATATTTATAAAATAAATAATCTTCCCATCTGCCTATTTAGTCATGGCCTAGAGTTGCAAAACTACAATATTGCCAGGTTCTAAATAATTTAAGAAGAGAAATAGTTTACTGAAATAAGATAGGAAGGCTCAAACCCCAGAAAATGACTAAGAGTCACAGAAGGCTGGGAGGCAGAACACGCAGGCACTGAGAACTTGGTATTTTTGTCCTGGGGTCTCTTGACTCGGTCTCCACCATTGTGAGCAGTCTCGAACTGTCCCCGTGTCTTTGCACACTTCCTCTAGTTCCGGAGTGCCAGTCAGCAGGCCGGAGCTTCCTCCGTCATGTGCCAACAGTCCAGCTGCCAAGGACTCAGTATATAACCCCTGTTAGCTGCCGAGTGGGAGCCTGAGTTCTGCCTCCCACCAAAATTTATACGATTAGGGATTCCCTGGCATAGGAACCGATCTGAATTGTGGGCAGCCAAAGAAGAAAATACTTAAAAAAACCAAAAAAAGCCCGGTTCTAACCCACAATTGAAAATAGAAAGTGACTTGCATTTGTTGAATTTTATTTGTTTTTCTCTAAGTATTGTTTTCTAAATTTTCCCAGTGATATGAATTAGGTATATTAACTTAACACTAAACCATATTAAGCTGATACAAATTTTAGCCAGGTCTCGATTTTCCTCTGAGGCAGCCTGTGATTTGTGGCTTATTGGTACTTATATGCTAGAATGAGAACTGAGTGAATTGAGAGGTCTTCGGTGAGCCATTGATTTCTTCAGAGTGAACGTTTATCCAAAGGCTAATAGAAAATCTTTTCTGTTTCACTGAATTCACATAATGAACTGAAGAGCATCAATGGAAAGCAGATGCTTGTCTGACCAAATCCTTAATCATTCCATTCCTCATAGAAAAATAGTCACACATAGTATTGAACTAGAGCTCGAATTTATCATCCAAGATTTTTTGTTTGGTGTAGGATTGTTCCAAAGATGAATGCAACAGTCTATCCCCTCCTCCAGGCTGCTTTGCAATGTGACTTTTCCACTCCTCTCATCAGACTCTCTTTGAATCTGAGCTGGCCCTGTGACTTGCCTTGACTAATAAAATGTTGTAGCAGGGACATGAGTGACTTCCAGGCCTAATCCTTAATATGCAGTGCAGCTCTTGATTTGACCTCTTGGAAGCCAGCTATGTGAGGAAGTCTGGGTTATCCTGTTGAGGAAGCAACATGAAGAGAAAGACCCTTCAGGATAAAAGGCCACATGGAAAAAACGGAAGGCACTCCAGAAAATAGCCAGCATCAACTGCCACACATTGTGAGTGAGACCACCTAGGATATTCTAGCCCCAGCTGGGTCACCACCAATTCATTCACATGAACGACCTGGCCAATACCATGAGGAACAGAAGACTCACCCACCTGAGCCCAGCCAACATGCAGAATCACGGAAAATAATTCCTGTTGTTGTCTTAAGCCAATAAGTTTTGGGGAGGTTTGTTATACAGCAATAGATTGCTGAACTATTTGGGATATAAAGTTAAAAAAAACACAAAACTTGATTGCATAATGACATTGTTAAATTTTTCTTGAAAAACAATTAGCAAGTGTTCTACCAAAGCCTTTGAGTTTAAGAAGTACAGTATATCCTTGTTTGCTGGGCCACATACACTCTCTAATGAAAATCCAAGGACTGGAAAATAATTGAATTTTGAAAAAAGGATCAAATCTTTTTTTTTTTGGTCTATTGTGGTAACATTGGTTTATAACGTTGTATAAATTTCAGCTGTACATCGTTATACTTCTGTTTCTGCATGGATTACATCATGTTCTCTTGTTCACCACCCAAATACTGATTACAATCCATCACGGCACACATGTGCCTAGTTATCTCTTTCACCCTCCTCCCTCCCCACTTCCCCTCTGGTAACCACCAATCCAATCTCTGTCTCTATGTGTTTGTTGTTATTATCTACTACTTAATGAGTGAGATCATATGGTATTTGACCTTCTCCCTCTGACTTATTTCACTTTGCATAATACCCTCAATGTCCATCCACATTGTCACAAATGGCTGGATTTCATCGTTTCTTATGGCTGAGTAGTATTCCATTGTGTATAAATACCCCATCTTCTTTATCCATTCTTCCCTTGATGGGCACTTAGGTTGCTTCCACGTCTTGGCTATTGTGAATAACGCTGCAATGAACACAGGGGTGCATGTATCTTTACGAATTGGTGTTTTCATGTTCTTTGGATAAATACCCAGCAGTGGAATAGCTAGATCGTATGGTAGTTCTATCCTTAATTTTTTGAGGAATCTCCATGCTGTTTTCCATAGTGGCTGCAGCAGTTTGCACTCCCACCATCAGTGTATGAGAGTTCCCTTCTCTCCACATCCTCTCCAACACTTGTTGTTTCCTATCTTGTTAATTATAGCCATTCTGATGGGCGTGAGGTGATATCTCATTGTGGTTTTGATTTGCATTTCCCTGATAGTTAATGATTTTGAACATCTTTTCATGTGTCTGTTGGCCATCTGTATATCTTCTTTGGGGAAATGTCTGTTCTGGTCTTTTGCTCGTTTTTTAATTGGGTTGTTGGTTTTTTTGTTGTTGAGATGCATGAGTTCTTTATATATTTTTATAAATTTTATAAATTTTTATAAATTTTATATTTTATAAATATATTTTTATTACATTTTAACAGATGTATGGTTTGCAAATATCTTCTCCCAATTGTTAGGTTGTCTTTTCATTTTGTTGATGGTTTCCTTTGCTGTGCAGAAGCTTTTTAGTTTGATGTAGTCCCATTTGTTTATTTTTTCTATCGTTTCTCTTGCCCGGTCAGACATGGTGCTTGAAAATATGTTGCTAAGACCGATGTATAAGAGCGTACTGCCTATGTTTTCTTCTAGAAATTTCATAGTTTCAGATCTTACATTCAAGTCTTTAATCCATTTTGAGTTAATTTTTGTGTATGGTGTAAGGTAATGGTCTATTTTCATTTATTTACACGTGGCTGTCCAGTTTTCCCAAACCCATCTGTTGAAGAGACTTTCCTTTGTCCATTGTATATTCATGGCTCCTTTGTCGAAGATTAGCTGTCCTTAGATATGTGGGTTTATTTCTGGGCTTTCGATTCTATTCCATTGATCTGTGTGTCTGTTTTTGTGCCAGTACCATGCTGTTTTGGTTACTATAGCTTTGTAGTATATTTTGAAATCAGGGAGTGTGATACCTCCAGCTTTGTTCTTTTTTCTCAGGATTCCTTTACCTATTCAGGGTCTTTTGTTGTTCCATATGAATTTTAGGATTCTTTGTTCTATTTCTGTGAAAAATGTTGTTGGCACTTTGATAGCGATTGCATTGAATCTATAGATTGCTTTAGGAAGCATGGACATCTTAATTATGTTAATTCTTCCAATCCAAGTGCACGGAATATCTTTCCATTTCTTTGTGTCTTCTTCAATTTCTTTCAGCAATGTTTTATAGTTTTCAGTGTACAGATCTTTCACCTCTTTGGTTAAGTTTATATCTTCATTCCAAAAAGATTTTATTCTTTTTGTTGCAACTGTAAATGGGATTGTATTCTTAATTTCTCTTTCTGCTACTTTGTTGTTAGTGTATAGAAATGCAATTGATTTTTGTATGTTGGTTTTGTATCCTGCCACTTTACCATATTCATTTATTACTTCTAAAAGTTTTCTGGTGGATTCTTTAGGGTTTTCTATATATAAAATCATGTCGTCTGCAAATAGTGACAGTTTCACTTCTTCCTTTCCAATTTGGATCTCTTTTATTTTTTTTTCTTGCCTGATTGCTCTGGCTAGGACTTCAAATACTATGTTAAATAGGAGTGGTGAGAGTGGGCATCCTTGTCTGGTTCCTGTTTTTAGAGGGATAGTTTTCAATTTTTCACCACTGAGGATGATATTAGCTGTGGGTTTGTCATATATAGCCCTTATTATGTTGAGGTACTTTCCTTCTATACCCATTTTATTCAGTTTTTATCATAAATGGATGCTGTATCTTGTCAAATGCTTTCTCTGCATCTATTGAGATGATCATGTGATTTTTATTCTTCATTTTATTAATGTGGTGTATCAAGTTGATTGATTTGTGAATGTTGAACCACCCCTGCATCCCTGGAATAAATCCCACCTGATCATGGTGTGTGATCTTTTTAATATATTGTTGTATGCGATTTGCTAGTATTTTGTTGAGGATTTTTGCATCCATGTTCATCAGTGATATTGGCCTGTAATTTTCTTTTTTCATGTTGTCCTTGTCTGGTTTTGGTATCAGGGTAACATCGGCTTCATAGAATGAGTTAGGGAGCTTCTCCCCCTCCTCAATTTTTTGGAATAGTTTGAGAAGGGTAGGTATTAATTCTTCTTTGAATGTTTGGTAGAATTCACCAGGCAAGCCATCTGGTCCTGGACTTTCATTTTTGGGGAGCTTTTTGATTACAGTTTTGATCTCCTTACTGGTGATTGGTCTATTCAAATTCTCTATTTCTTCTTGATCCAGTTTTGGAAGGTTATATGATTCCAAGAATTTATCCATTTCTTCCAGATTGTTGAATTGGTTGGCATATAGCTTTTCATAATATTCTCTTATAATCTTTTGTATTTCTGAGGTGTCCGTTATAATTTCTTCTCTTTCATTTCTGATTTTATTTATTTGAGCCTTCTTGCTTTCTTTCTTGGTGAGTCTAGCTAAAGGTTTGTCAATTTTGTTTATTTTTTCAAAGAACCAGCTCTTGGTTTTATTAATTTTTTCTATGTTTTTTTAGTCTCTATTTCATTTATTTCTGCTCTGATTTTTATTATTTCCTTTCTTCTACTGATTTTGGGCTTTGTTTGTTCTTCTTTTTCCAGTTCCTTTAGGCGCACTGTTAGATAGTTTATTTGATATTTTTCTTGTTTGTTGAGATAGGCCTGTATTGATATAAACTTCCCTCTTAGAACCGCTTTTGCTGTATCCCATAAATTCTGGCATGTTGTATTTTCATTTTCATTTGTCTCCAAGTATTTTTGATTTCTCCTTTGATTTCTTCATTGACCCAATTGCTGCTCAGTAGCATTTTGTTTAATCTCCACATATTGGTGGCTTTTCTGAATTTCTTCCTATAGTTGATTTCTAGTTTCATACCGTTGTGGTCAGAAAAGATTCTTGGTATTATTTCAATCTTCTTAAATTTATGGAGACTTGTTTTGTGGCCTAATATGTGATCACTCCTGGAGAATGTTCCATGTGCATTTGAAAAGAATGTGTATTCTTCAGTTTTTGGATGGAATGTTCTGTATATATATACTAGGTCCATCTCTTCTAGTGTGTCATTTAAGGCCAATGTTTCCTTATTGATCTTCTGTTTGGATGATCTATCCGTTGGTGTAGGTGGAGTGTTAAAGTCCTTTACTATTATTGTGTTACTGCCTATTTCTCTTTTTATGTCTGTTAATAATTGCTTTATATATTTAGGTGGTCCTGCATTGGGGGCATAGATATTTATAAGTGTTATGTCCTCTTGTTGGATTGTTCCCTTGATCATTATGTGGTGCCCTTCTTTGTCTCTTTTTACAGTTTTTGTTTTAAAGTCTATTTTGTCTGATATGAGTATTGCTACCCCAGCTTTCTTTTCATTGCCATTAGCATGGAGTATCTTTTTCCATCCCCTTACTTTCAGTTTGTGAGTGTCCTTAGGTCTGAAGTGTGTCTCTTATATGCAGCATATATATGGGTCTTGTTTTTTTAATCCAGTCAGCCACCCTATGCCTTTTAATTGGAGCATTTAGTCCATTAACGTTTAAAGTAGCTATTGATAAGTATGTACTTACTGCCATTTTTTAAATTTTTTTTCTTGGTGTTTTAGTAGATCTTCTCTGTTCCTTTCTTCTTCTCTTGTTCTCTTCCCTTGTGGTTTGATGGCTTTCTTTAGTATTATGTATGGGTTCCTTTCTCTTAGTTTTTTGTGTATTTATTATAGGTTTCTGGTTTGTGATTATCATGGGGTTCATATATAGTAACATATGTATATAGCAGTCTATATTGAGTTGATAGTCTCTTTAATTTGACCTCTGTCTGAAAGCTCTGTTCTTTAACACCCCTCCTCCCACATTTTATGTTTTGATATCATATCTAACCTCTTTTTTGTTCATTTGTATCCATTACCCTCTTATCATGGAAATAGATAATTTTTCCTATTTGTGGTCTTCTCTTTTCCCCTTAAATAAGTCCCTTTAGCATTTTTTGTAGTACTGGTTTCTTGGTGACAAACTCCTTTAATTTTTGCTTGTCTGGGAAACTTTTTATCTCTCCTTCCATTTTGAATGATAACTTTGCTGGGTAGAGTATTCTTGGCTGTAGGGATGAAATCTTGTGTGTGTTGTGTGCTTCATTTCCTGTGAAGCATGTACAGCCCACATCTCCTCGACTTTACGGGTCCTATCTCTGGTTTGCCCCAGTACCCATTACAGGAACTTCAGCACTCACTTGACAGTCAACCTTGAAATATTTCTGGGCATCTCCCAAGCACAGGTACCTCTACTCACAGGTACTATTCTCTGGCTGTCCTGTGCCTCTTCCCTTCCCTCCTGCTATTGCTTCCTGCTGCAGTGTCTGCTGCTGAGGCAGCCTCTCACTCATTGAAGACATTCCAAAGCCGCCAAGGATGCTACAACACTTCTATGAAGCTGTTTGTTCCTCTACTGAAGTCATCTACGCCATCTGGATTTGATGACCATGGAATATAATATCTTCCTCTCTGGCCCATCCTACTGCTTCAGCCAGTGTCCCTCCCAAGCTCATCATTCCACAATTGAGAATATTTCCTTCCTACCTTTTCTCCCACTGATGCCACCTCTATAAGACAGGCTACACATCAGCGCTGCCTTGAATTTCCGTTGTCCTACAGGGATTTTAGTGAAACCTTAAATGTATTCTTTCTCTCCCTAAGGCATGGACATCAATCAGGTTAGGTCAGTTAATGATCTGAATAAAGGAGACTAAGCTGATCACCCTTCCTGCTTGAGACAGCCTGGGAGGCTGTTTATCTTGACCTTGTCTTCCTTATTTGCTGTTAATTACATTACGGGAAGCTCACTGGTCCCACATGTCCTCCAGAGATGCCAACTATATGTAAGTTGAAGGCTCAATACTAATAAGATTCACGCTGTAAATGTACTGACAGACAAATATTCTCTACCCTTCCCATAGTGATTAATGGTTATTCATATCAGAATAGTAGAAAAGGCCAGAGACCTCTGTATACCCCCTTCCAACACTATTATTTGATGGTCCAAATAAATATTAGAGATTGGTGGTTGTGTTTACTCCAGTTGAATGTTGCAATCATGGCTACGGGTCAAGGTTCCTGAAAACATAATTTTTAGCAGCTGGTTTGAGGATGATGGTTCCTAATATCTATTCGTATGATCATCACTTCCCTTCACTGCCTCCACCAATTGATCCCAACCACAGATATTATGGCAAGCAACAGGTCCTCATCACTTCTTCGACATAAAGGTGGAAATGTATAGAAGCTGTTTACAGAAGAAATTGCTAAGAGTTGACTATGTATCTATGTAAGTATGTCCCCCCAAGTGTTGTCTACTTGTAGGTTCCTCAGCATCTGGTCAGAAGCTCAGAACCACTTTCTCTCACTTGTAAAAGACAGCTTCAAGTTGGCCTCTCCACTTTTTTATGGGAAACTACATTGCCTCACATCTTTTTCGATGAACTTATAAAAGCTCTCTCCAGATGCAGTAGAAAGATAAATATACTTATGACACCACATAGTGTTACCACACAGATGAGACTCAGTTCTCTTTAGCTGTTGTCAGGCCCAGAGCACAGATGCAACTGTGGTCTGGGGGCAAGTACCCTACAGTGTGACCTCTCTGAGGATTGCAGAATGTACCCTTTGGTAATACATCATGGTGCTGTATGAACTCATACACCCTCACAGACTTAGGGTACTCAGCTAGAGTTGATCTTGGCTTGAATTGTATGGCACTCCTCTCTTTCTACCTTGTTCTCCTCCCCTAACTTCGGTCTCAGTTCTTGTTCTTTTATGTTTGAATTAATGGTTTATGTATTACATGATACATTTTGGAAGCAGTTGAGGTATAAATATTTAATAAGTAAATAGATAAAAAGTATCACATTCCTTTATACCTGCTCCTTCCATAAAGAACAGAGGCATCTCTTCAGATAAAATACCTAATACAGGTATCCACAGTACCTCAGACACATATGGAAACTAAACCCTAATAAATGACCTGAATTTCACAAATTTTGATCAGCAAATGTTCATCAAGTATCTGCCATGTGCCTATTTCTTTGTCTAGAGTAGTGGAATTTAGAATACTGTAATAGATAAAAATTATCTGGCTCCAACGGAGCCTCACTCACCAATGCATCCAAACCATTCCTATCCCCACTCGTAACCAGCTTTCCTAGCTCCAACTTCCCAGGCAAGAATACCACATACATCTCCCAAGTCATTTATCTGACTAGCAGATCCTCCTCTAAAGTCTAAAGGTGTCTTCCATCTTCTCTGATAAATCCATGTTCTAATGAAAAAGGAAGAGGGGTGCTTTCTGATAACGTATGTGTTTTGACTCATCTTTAGAGATGCTGATACCCTTCCTCTTGACATTCACACCTCCTTCCCCTTCCACTCCTCAACTCTACGACAGAATCTTTTAGTTACATCATCAAGTGAGAATTTCAGTCTAGTTAGATGGGATATGTGTGGCAACAGTAGGATGATAGGGGAGAGATTTGGGCACAAATGATTTTATCATATTGGAAGTTTTTTTTTTAACATTATGCTTTGCAGGAAATGTCAAGGGGCCCAAATTTCATAAATATTCTAGGCAGCCATTTCAATGTAGTTTTGATGTAGAACATTTAATTTAGATTGAGTCAATATTATAATAAAATAATAATAATACTTGCTATTTATGTTTTTAATTTCTTTCAAGGTACTTAAAATATTTAGTCCACGATGCTTTACTGTGTTTCTTAAAGAAAGCAAATTCTATGTTCAGTGTTCAGGACTTTCCTGGTGTGTAGCTACATTTTCAAGGATTTTTGTTCAAGCTCCCAATAGTTGTATTAAAGAGGCAAACATAAGTAACACTATATAGTAACTACATTTCAGAGAGGCAGCTTTTTAGAAATTGGACTTTGGACGAATGTCTTTGAAGTGAGTTTTTTCTCGTGTACCGAGATGATCTTAATATCAATTAATAAATTGTTGTTGCACACCTACTATGCATCAGTTCTGGGACAGGCGATTTGAAAAATGTTAGAAATATTAAATATGGGTTCCTCCCCTAAAAACACTAACAAACAATCTACTGGAGGGAGAAAAGACCAAACAAGATATTAGGATGGTTAAGAACAAGAAAGCTCCTGGGCTCATCCACCACTTTAGGCAAGGTGCATCAGTTTCCTCCTCTGTAAAACGGAGTAATAATAGTACCTATGTTATAGATAATCTATGTAAAGTACTTAGAGATGTGCCTGACATATAGTAAATATTCGTGCATATAAAACCTTATTGCTGTTAGATACTCTTATGCCACCAAGAAGTGAATGTCACCTTTGTTGTGTCATTTCAGCCCATTAGTCTAGATATCAGTGTGCACATCTGTGAAAAGGCATATTTTTAATGATCTCCCTCAGCTCTATCAATTTTAGAAAAAACAAAAGAGAAAATGTATGCTAAAATGTATAATATTATTGATAAATTTTATCATTTTGCTAGTTGAAACTTTAAAACCATTTCAGTAAACAGGTGTCTTCTTTTCAAATAATTTTTTCTAGCTTTATTTTTTTTTGAGGTATAATTGACATATAACATTATATTAGTTTCAGTTGTACAACATAATGATTCAATATTTGTATATATTGTGAAACACAAAAAGTCTAGTTAACATCTGTCACAACACATAGTTACAAGATTTTTTTCATGTGATGAGAACTTTTAAGATCTACTCTCTTAGCAACTTTCAAATATACAATACAGTATTATTACCTGTAGTCATCATGCTGTACATCACATCCCTAAGACTGATATGTTTTATAACTGGAAGTTTGTACCTTTTGACCCCCTTCACCATTTTGCCCACTCCCATCCCCCACCTCTTCCAACCACCAATCTGTTCTCTGTATCAATGAGCTTGTTTTTTGTTTTTGTCATTTTGTTTATAAATCCATATATTAGTGAGATCATATGGTATTTATCTTTTTCTGACTTATTTCACTAAACATAACACCCTTAGAGTCCATCCTCGTTGTCACAAGATTTTCTTCTTTCTTATGGATGAATAATATTCCATTGCATATATACATATACCATAGTTTCTTTATCTATTCATCAATTGATGGACACTTATGTTGTTTCCATATCTTGGCTATTGTAAATAATGCTGCAGTGAAGATATGGGTGCATATATCTTTTCGAATTAGTGTTTTCATTTTCTTCAGATAAACGCCCAGAAGTGGAATTGCTGGATCATCTGGTAGTTCTATTTTTAATTTTTTAAGGAACTCCCATACTGTTTTCCATAGTGGTTGCACAAATTTACATTCCCACCAACAGTGCACAAGGGATCCCTTTTCTCCACATCTTTGCCAACACTTGTTATTTCTTGTCTTTTTGATTATAGCCATTCTAACAGATGTGAGGTGATATCTCATTGTGGTTTTGATTTGCATTTCCATGATGGTTAGTGATGTTGGACAACTTTTCATATATCTGTTGGCCATCTGTATGTCTTTTTTGGAAAAATGTCTAGTCAGATCCTCTGCCGTTTTTTAAATCGGATTGTTTGTTTTTTGACTATTGAGTTGTATGAATTCTTTATGTATTCTGGATATTAATCTCTTGTCAAATACATGATTTGCAAATATCTTCTCCCATTCAGTAGTTTGCCTTTTCATTTCGTTGATGATTTCCTTTGCTGTGCAGAAGCTTTTTAGTTTGATGTAGTCCCACTTGTTTATTTTCTTTTCTAGCTTTAAAGTGAAAAAATCATTTAAAAAAAACTTTTAAAAACTGAAGAAAATGGAGCATTTTGCATTTTAATTTTTTTATGTCATCATTGAATTTGAATATTATGAATTATGTTCTAGGTATATCAAGATGACTGATTGCACTAATAGTTCCATTAGCAATGTCGTGATTTGTTTATTTAACTAGAGGGGATTTTGTTCTTGATTAAGGCACATATTACCTTTAAACTTGATTTTTTGAGAACATAAAATGATAAATTGTGTATTTTATTCTTAGTTCTCCAAAATGATAGCTTTTCTTTGTTTTATATTTGTATAATAAATTAACTTGGGGAAACTATCAGTCATCAGTTAAATAAACATCTTAAAATCTGACATATCCGAACAGTTACCTTTGCCTAACAGCTTATTGGTGGAGGTTAGTCAGTGACAAGCTCATCTTAAAGAAAGGGTGGTAAATTTGCATAGTTCATTAATTATACACCCTTAAGAAGTTGTTTTTCAATCCTTGATAATATTTTTTGTTGATGTTAATCCTGGTTCTATTAAATGAATAAGCATTTCCTCCCAGTGCCTGTTTTATTATAAATGTGTTATGCTGAACAAAAGGTCATTGTTAATAACCGTTTGATAAAAGGGTTTTCATTTATTTTTTACTTGCCATTGTTTGCCATTAGAAGATGAATAATCCACTTTCCCTGGTAACTGAGCACTCTGCAGGAACAGGGGGAGAGGTGGGTAATATTTCTTTTATCTTGTGTTTCAAATGTAACAAAAGTATGTCTCCGTTGTAATTTATCACAGAAATTTTCAGAGAAAATCTGATCAAATCACAGGTTGATGAATAAACAGTACATTCTTGTGAGCTCAGAGCCATAGGGGTTTATAATCAGGCATTCTAAGTTTAAAAAAAAAAAAAAGATGGTCTTTGAAGTGTTTTTGTACTGGTAAGTTACTGAATCATATTTTATCACATGATTTATATGTTTTTATCAGGTAACTGATATCTTTTATCAATATGTTTTGAAAGAAATATCAGAAATTATGTATATATATGTAAAATGTATGAATCTAGGCAAACAAATTAAAAACTTTACTGCTAAAAAAAACTATAGTCCTTTACAAAAAAGTTAGTACAAAATAATTTATCTGTCTTTAAAAGAATAATCAAGCAAACTCAAAACAAATCTTTAGGAAAATACTGGTAAATGAAAACTATAATTATTTCTAGAATTGTAAAGCATTCTTTGTCCAAGGACGCCTAGGATCAAAGCATTATACTCTCAAATTTTAAACTATTAGCTATAAAAAAATTTGCTTTTAATAGTCAGGGAGGGATTCTAATACATTCTTGGATAAAATCATCCAGAAATATCATTAAAATCTGGACATATGTTTTAAGTGTTGGAACAATGTCTCTAAAAATTCTTCTGAAATTTGTTATCAGAATGAACTATGTTTCATAAAAGTATGATGGACTATAAAAAGACATGAGAGCTAAGAGTGAGTTACTAAAACTCTGTTCTCTAATTTCAATTTTTAAAGATTGTCTAACTAACCCTATCCATGCTGTGGTTTTACAAACAGACAAAAATAAACCAGTGTAACCACATTATATCTATTTAGTTTGTATATGAATGTATCCCTGCTAGAATACTACTTATTAGGTAAAGATCTGAAAAAATGTATTGATTAAAATAGGGGAAAATTCATCCCTATAATTTTTTAAAATCTTCCTAAAGTGCTTGAGATTTAATATAAATAAATGTAAAGGCAATTTCAAATTCCATCAAGAAGCAAAAAAAAAAAAAAAAACAGAATAACAACATTCAGATCAATACATGTTAATTATACAAGAAAATTATGATATTGATTTTTGCTGATGAATGAAATTTTCCTATCAAATTCTTTAAGGTTATTTCAAATTGCTGGGTTGTTTGAATGGCTTTTCTTACCCAATCTTCTTGAAAAAGTTCTCCTACTTTTTCTGGAGTAAAGTTCAGCCCACGTTTCTCTTGAGCGTACAGCAATATCCTTTACTTTGTCAAAAAAAATCAATAGATTCTAATTTGTTAAACCTGAAAGAAGCTGTTCTGAAAACACAACCTCTCTGCTATGGTGGAGATTTAAGGCTATAATACAAAAATGAAATGACTTCAGACTCATGTAATGGAAAATTGTGTGGGAACATTAGTGCAACAGTAGGCAGTGTCACTCTATTATTTGTGAAAATATTTCTAGAAAGACCAGTACTTATGCACAGAAGTCAGTCAAGCGGACACGATCTACAAAGCATTTCTAACCGTGGTGCTTTGCTCTAATCTAATCTCAAGAAAGATTTTGACTTTCATTTCAATTTCACAAATATTTGTTGAGCAAGAGCATTCGATATTTGTTGTACAAGAGAACTCAGCACTCTGCCAAATGCCCCGCTTTGACAAAAATCGGAAATCTAGATTTAACCTTAGACAAAACTTTTAACCAGCCTGGGCCTCAGTTTCTCCATCTGTAAAATGAAGAGATTGGACTAAATGCTATCTAAGGTTTTATAATTCTATTATTATGGGATTGGCTTGGACATACATAGTGATGACAGATTGGCTTTTGCTTTTAACCCACGCCTTTACGTCACTAATAGGGCAGAGACAGAAAAGCCACAGGTTCCCTTTGGTGGAAGGTACATCAGCCCTTAGAAGAAGGAACGTGCTCAGGGAGCCTTGAGAGGACAGTGGTGGAGAGCATAGGCTCTGGGGTGGAGTGCCTGGGGTGGGGCTCTGCCACTAACCAATCACGTGTCTTTGGACAGTTATTTTGCCTTTGGGTCTTTGGTTTCCTCACTCATAAAATGGAAATAATAATTGTACTTACCTTATAGGTTGTTGTAAAGATTAAATGAGTTGATGTATATAAAGCACTTAGAACAGTGCCTAACACAGAGAAAGTATTCAATAGCATTAGCTATTATTCTGGTTAAAGGCTCAGAGAGAGTTGTCAGTGTCCTAGGTTCAAACCCAAGCATTAACATTTGCTAGGGCATTGCCAAGTTACTTTAATTAATAGTAGCCACCTCATAAGATTACTCACGTATTTATATATTTATAAATAAATACATCTATATCTATATCCATATCTATATCTCATCTGCAACAGCGTCAGTACCCAACACATAGTAATACTAGGAACTCAAATATTAAGAAATGGAGAAAAAAAATTATGCATGTACAGAAGTCTGCACCTATTGGGCTTCATACGTAGCAGCTTTATGAATTTAATTGTGGTGAGGTTTTGCAAAATAAATATTCAGAACAAGAGTTTACAGCCTTGTAATTGCATACCTAGCATAGAGTAAATGTTCAGTAAATGTTGTTTATTGTTATTATCATTAGGTGCATTAAATCCTCTTCTAAAGGTTGGAGCAATATTTCTTGGCTTTCATTAAAAAATTAATTTCAATATGTAATAAAATCATTTCAATAATGGAATCAATTCTTAAATGATAAAGAAAAATTTTTTTCACAATATGGTTAAAACTATGTCACAAATATGGCACAGTAGCTTAAAGGAAAATTAATAATTATAGCTTAATAAAATAGAATTCATTGGAATGAAAGCTATTCTGCTTCAATTAAGTCCATTTAATCAATTAAATCCCCAGTAGTATATAAAAGAATAACGGACGAGCGCTTTGGCTGCTAAGATTCTCTGTACTCTTGGCAGAAACTACAATCTCTTTAGAAAGGAGTTCATTTTCACTTAGCTAAAAATTGAAGTTACAAGTGCATCAAAATCATTGTCTAAAGATGCTGTTGTCCGTGTATTGACACTCAGTGTAATGAGAGGGGATGTGTGTCAAACTCCATTAATATGTCTTTAGAGAATATATATGCTCTTGAATTAGGTTCATGGTTTATACATTCAGTGACAAAAAGTTTCTCTAAAACTCTTTTAAATAAAGGTATCGTGTGACTTCTATGTGAAAGAATTTGTGTAACTAAATATGATATGTCAGTTAGGTCAAGAAACTCAGGATAAATATTACAACTTATTGTGGGAAGAAAGGCCTTGATAGCATTAGAATATATTGTTGGATGCATGACCCTCAGAGGGATAACAAAACAACTATGGAATCTAGCAGTTTTCTATTTTTTGCCTCTCCATATGTGCCACATAAAATTCCTTTGTGCGATGTACAGCCACATGTGTACTCAAAATCAAGAATAACTTATCTACTTGCAACTTCTTCCCTTTCCCATGTTAAGCATATTGGACTAAAGAGGATTAAAAGCGGCATTATTGGGAGGGATTTTTGCTTTCAGTTAAGATAGAGTAACAGGAACTGGATTTACTCTCCCACTTGAAACGACTAAAAAACTCGGCAAAAAATATAAAACAACAGTTTTCAGACGTTGGACAACAAACAATGCAGATGATCCCCAAGAGAGGGGCAACAAACAAGGGGAGCCCTATGATTGCCCCAAATATAGCCTAGAAAGAGCTTCCAGGATGCAGTATAGGAAGAGGAAACCCAGGTGGAGCTTGGAGCTCTCCCTGAGTTGAGGAGATAGAGCTGGGAATCTGGGGTGGGCAAGGTGGTTAGTGTTTTCAGGACAGAGTTCCAGAAAGGAAAACACTGCAGAGAGTAAAAGCTGCTGAGGGTACCCCTCAAGTTTTTAGCTCAGTTCTAATTAGCACATGTGAGAAGGAAACTATTCAAGTTTATGGATAACATCACCCAAAAGGAGCAGAGGGAATAATCCTTGTCAGGCCATGCTGTGGCGGCATCCCACATAAAGTAGAGGAAGATGGACATGGATGTTAGCTCAGGGCCAGTCTTCCTCAGCAAAAAGAGGAGGATTGGCATGGATGTTAGCTCAGGGCTGATCTTCCTTACAAAAAAAAAAGGGTGCAAACTGTAACTACATCCTAGACTAAGGCTCAGAAAATATTTATGGGAATACAAAAATATCCAGTACCCCATAAGGTAAAATTCACCATGTCTGGCATCCAATAAAAAAGGACCAGTTATACAAGTAAGTGGAAGTAAAGGAAAAACACTCCTGTGTGTCTCCTCTAGTCTCAATACTCTACTCACAGAATACTTCACTTCTGACACTCTGGCTTCCAAATGCGTGAAGTTTGTCCCCACACCAAGCAATTCTGTGACACCAGCTGGGTGTTGTACAATTTAACTCAATTATGACACTATCTACCTAGAGATAGTGTCAGATCCCACAGGTTAAGGGCTTGTCCCACAAGACTGCACCTGCACCCAACTTCAGGTGCCAATCACGAGTCCACGTTTGTGCTTCTGACAAACTGGCTATAAATCAGAGCTCCACAGCCGCTCCTCAGAGTCCAATTAATTTCCTAACGTGGCTCATAGAACACAGGAAAACATTTTACTTACTAGATTACTGGTTTATTTTAAAGTATATAACTTAGGAGCAGCCAGATAGAGGAGAAGCATAGGGCAAAGTATGTGGGAAGGGGCTCAGAGCTTCCATGACCTCTCCTGGCAGATCACTTACCCGGCACCTCCCCGTGTTCACCAACCTGAAAACTCTCTGAACCTTGTGCTTTTGGATTGTTTGGAGGCTTCATTACATAGGCATGATTGATTAAATCATTGGCCATTGGTGATTGAACTCAGTCTTCATCCCCTCTCTCCTCCCTGGAGATCTTTAGGATGAGGCTGAAAGTTTTAATCCTTTAATTACATGGTTGGTTCCCCTGGTAACCAGCCTCCATCCTTAGGGGCTTTCCAAAAAATCACCTCGTAAACTCAAGTGTGGTTGAAAGGGGCTTGTTATGAATAACAAAAGACACCTTTACCTTACTCTTTTCACTCAGGAAATTCCAAGGGTTTTAGGAGCTCTGTGCCAGGAATGGGGACAAAGATCAAATATATGTTCCTTATTGTAAATCACAACATCCTAGTGAAAACAACTCATAATATGGAGACAAATCAATCAATAGAAATAGTTCCAGAAATGACACAAATGACAGAATTTTTAGGCAAGGACATTAAAACTGTTATTGATAGTTCATATAGTTATGGAATACTCCATATGTTTAAAAAGCTAGAAGAAAAATTGAGCATGTTAAGTTAGATACACAGAAGATATAAAAAAAGACCCGGATTGAAGTTCTAAAGACCCCTAAGATGAAAAATACACTTAATGGGATTAACAGCAAATTAAACACTGCAAAAGAAAAGATTAGTGACTTGAAGACATAACAATTGAAAGTATCCAAAACTAAACACAAATAATGACTGAAAACAAATGAACCGACATCAGAGAGTTGCAGGACAACTTCAAGCAGCCGAATATAAGTGACACTGGAGTCCCTGAAGGAGAGGGAAGAGAAGGTGGAACGGAAAAAATGTTTGAAGAAATCATGGTTGAACACTTCCCAAATTTGATGAAAATTATAAATGAATAGATCCAAGAAGTTCAATGTAGCCAAAGTACAAGAAATAAGAAGGAAACTATACCAAGGTATACCAGAACCAAATTATTTAAAAGCAGTGATAAAAAAGGAAAATCTTTTTTATTTATTTATTTATTTTTGTGTGTGTGTGAAATCAGCCCTGTGCTGACATCTGCCAATCCTCCTCTTTTTTTGCTGAGGAAGACTGGCCCTGAGCTAACATCCATGCCCTTCTTCCTCCACTTTATATGGGACGCCGCCACAGCATGGCTTGCCAAGCAGTGCGTCAGTGCGCGCCCAGGGTCTGAACCGGCGGACCCCGGGCCGCCGTAGCGGAGCGCGTGCACTTAACTGCTTGCACCACCAGCCGGCCCCAAAAAAGGAAAATCTTAAAAGCAGCCAGAGGGAAAGAACACATTATGTATAGAGGAGAAAAGATAAGAAAGACAACAGATGTCGTATTGGAAACAACATGAGTCAGTTGATAGTAGAGAAACTTGAAACAACTGAAAAGAAAAAGAAATCCTGTGTGCATAGAATTCTAAACTTAGCAAAATTATATTTGAAAAATGAAGGAAAAATAGACTTTCTTAGATATAGAAACACAGAAAGAATTAATCTCCAGCACAAATATCAAAGGAAGTCCTTTAGTCAGAAAGAAAATGATACCAGATAGAAATCTGTATTTATACAAAGGTTTGAAAAGCACATGGTAAAATATGTGGGTAAATATAAAAGGTATTTTTTTATTTTTAAAATCTATTTGACTGTTTATAGTAGAAGCAGTATTAATGTACTGCAGGGTTTAAAACACATGTAGAAGTAAGATGAAAGTACTCTGTTGTAAGGTTCTTATCATATACGTGAAATGGTATAATATTATTTGCAGGTAGACTGTAATAAGTTGAAAGTATATACTGTAAACCCTAAAGCCACCATTAAAAAACAAAACAGAGTTATATCTAATAAGCCAACAAATGAGATAAAATGGGGGAAAAAAAGTAAAATTATTATAAGTATAGAAAGAATGAACCTTCATAGTCAAGAAATAAGTTTTCCAAAAGTATATAACTCTTATTTATTAATTACTTAGCTCATAAGCCCAAGTCTTGCCATTTCGAGGAATTTTAGTCACCTCCAGTTTAAAACACACACTCTTCTAAGGAAATTCCATAATCCAGGAGTCTTTTCTCTTCCCCACTCTCCTTGATGTCTTCCTGGAAGTGATGCATGCTCCTGGGGGCATTGCCAGTGGAGGGCAGGCTCCCAAGCCAGACACTTGGATCCAAATGTTAACTCTATTATTACTTATCTACTCTGCAACTATAGGCTGGTTACTTATCCTTTATTTGGTGCTTCTCTTTCCTCATCTGTAAAGTGGGATACTAATAGCAGAAACTTTGAAGGCTTATTATGAGGATTCAGTAAGATAACATAGGAAGCACTTAGTACAGTACTCTTCACATATTAATCCCTTAATGAGTGGTACTTTGACTATCTGTCTGTGATATTCTCTGCCCTTGTTGCATCTGCTGCTGATGCAACATGGCCCTGCCCCAGGCTCTGGTAGGTGCCGTGCAGCTGCAGACTGTGCCTTCTGTCTTCATTAGCTACCACCAGCACAGTCAGCCCTTCCACACTTCCCTTAGGAGTTTCAGAAATGCTGTTTAATTTTTCTGGACTGGGATGGCCAGGACTCAGTGATGCAGTCCTCTCGGACAGTGTTTAGGGCCCTGCACTCCACCATTGCTTGTCTCCTGCTCTGTCGGAAACGTCCTCTCTCCCCAGGCCACAGTCTTCAGAGCAAGGTACTCTTCTTTCTACGTCTCTCTGGGCCACCAGCGTCTGGCTTTCAAGCCTGATGTTTCTGATATGAGCTCAAAACTTTCTATTTGGAAACTCAACGCTAAGCAGTAACTGCTGGGATCTTGCCATAGCCATCCTCCACATGGCAGTGCATGTGGCCAGTGAGCTCTCTGCCCACATGCTGAGGGCTATCACAGAGGTAAGAGGAAGGACAAGAAGAAACCTAGCAATATTGCCAAATATTTTCTGCTCCCAAACGGCAGCCTTGAATCTACTCTAATGCACACGGAAAAGTTATTTATTTAAGTTTAACTATTACTAGTGACAAATTAGTTGTGATAAACCAAAACGTGACCGCCATCCACCAATGTGCCATGATGCCGCAGTGAAGAACTGGTGAGGCCTGGACCCTGGGACTATATGTTACCCCACACAGGAAGAGATTTGGGCACATTTAGAGAGTCCTGGAAGCCCCATATTTACTGAGGTGGCCCTGAACATCCCTAGAAGCTGCAGTTGATCTTGATTCAATCTAGAAAAACTAACCTCTATAAGACAATAGGTCACATATTGAGTTCCAGCTCAGATATGAACAATTCCCTGGAACCATTTCTGATCATTACAGCTGCAAATGACCTCTCTATGCATATTTTTCTTGTGGTGATTATCACACACTGACTTATACTGCAGTCATTCACATACTCATCTGGTCTCCCCTGGAGTCGAGAAGCTTCTTGAGCAATGAGACTTATTCACACCTTGGCATTTTCCATAAGGCCTACTAGGGTCTTAGAGGAAGTTGCCATTGACATCACCACCACTAAATACAAGGAGGCCACTCCAGACACTGCCCCAGGGGCTCCGCAAATATGATTCCATTTAATCCTCACAGGGCACTCTAAGTTATTTATTGTTTTCCCACTTTATGAATAAAATAATTGAGATTTATGCAAGGCACAAAGCATGGGACCACAATTCTACCCAAACCTGTGTGACTCTCATGCCTTATTTCCAGTCTCTGCAATATCACGTCTCCTTCACATAACACCCTGCAGCAGTGGCTGTTTCTGAACTTGTCTCCTTTCACGGTATCCAGACTTTACAAACTCTTTGGCGGTCAGGCTGCCCCGAGAAGGCATTTGCACACAGAAAAGTAGACACAGGATTTGTGGCTATCGAGATAATAGAGGTTAATAGCATTACCAAATATACAGTCCATTGCTTTAGAAATGCCTGTGAAATTTTCATAAAGAACAGTCAATAACAATTATTTTTTTACACATATCTCATGAAATACGATAGATTTGGGCAAAATTTTATAGCTAGGAGTGAAAAGAATTCAAAGGAAGGCATCTAAATACTCTTAACCTTTTCAATCTGTGTTAGCCAGTGTCAAATTTTTTTCATAGAAAGTGAGAAGTTTAGGGTCATATTCACTAATTTTGATCTGGAAGTTCTGGCTGTGGTCTGCTTTTCAGAACTGCTAGATTGCATTCTACTCCGAAATGCCATGTGACTTCTGAGCAGAACCACACGGTGAAGTAGGCAAAGCTCGCCTTCTGCTATACTCACTTCCCTTTATGAAGCCCTTTCCCCTCTTTACAGGCCCTTCTCCCTGTCACCTCCCCCCTGCCATGGTTCTCAATGCTCTGCTCTAAGTGTCCAGCATAAAATAAATCACTAATACTTTAAGAAAAATTAGTCTGAGAATTTGCAATTACCCCAAAGGGAGCAACTCAAAAGAATAAATCTTTATGATAGAGATGACTAATAGTTGTATTTTAACTACTGTGGCTCCGGGCTAAGGGAATTATTTTGGTGGTAAATTATGCCATTCGAGAGGCAAATTGCACTGTTAAATCAGCCACGTGCCCTCCCTTCTCAGGTGGCCTTAGCTAGCACTCCAAGACGGTAGGAAAACAGTTTTCCATCAGCCATATATGAAGAAACACCCAATCACAGCTCGATCTCATGTTATTGCAGAGGCCGAAGTGTTGCTAATAGCAGAGAAAGATAAATGGAGACTTGCAAGGTGGTTCTTCGTTAAGGGGGCGCTGGACATGATGAAATCGTATAATCAGTGAAGCAATCAATCAACAAATGTATAATGGACTTCCACCATCTGCCAGGCTCTGTGACAAATTGTACAAGGGATGCAAAGATGATTTATGAAGCAATATTGCTATTTTTTAAGTGGTATATAATAACTACCAGATGAAGAATGTGCATCATACATGCTACAGGAATCAGAGGAGAAAGCAATCCCTGTGGCTGATGTTGTCCAGAAAGGTTTTTTTTCTTTAAAGTAGTATTTGCCCTATTGAGTTATATTGTGGGAAAATAATGGAATCCTTGAGTACTTTTTTGTGCCAGGCACTGTGTTAAGCTCTTTACACATATTATATGTAAAGTACTTAGACAAGTGAGTGGCATGTGATGAATGCTCAAGAAGTGTTACTTATAGTTATTATTGTGTTATTCCTTCCAAACCCTTTCACTAGGAACAATTTTTCCCCCATATTGTAATTGAGAAGACTGGGACACATCAAGGTAACTTGGACAAGACAGACAGCTAGTAAGCGTGAACTCAGACACTGACTCCGGAGTCCGTGCTCTGAGTCACAATCCTTACTGTATGGAATTGATAAGATTTATAAGTAAAGGCAGAATTTGGCGGGGGGGGGGTGGCAGATCCAAGGAACAACAAGGGCAGATGAATGGAGGTGACAGAGTTCCAATCTTGTTCGAGAGGTCAGGAAGTTAACTAGAGTAGAGAGCTTTGGTTAGAAAGCTATGGGAGGTATGGCTAGAAAAATAATTTAGAACAAGTTATAAAGAGTTTTGAATATTAACTGGGAAGGGTATTAAAAGAATTTCAGCTTTAGCCTGTATGTACTGGAGCGTTAACAATTTTTACACACACACACACACACACACACACACACACACACACACACAGACCAACATGGAGAAAAAGAAATCTTTGTAAAGATTAAGCTAGGGCTATTATCAGGGCCAACTTATCCATCAGCCATAGTAGGCACAGGGTCTAGAGCCCACAGTACTTTTAGAGGCCTACAAAAATATTTTAATTTTAATTTATTTTAAATCAGAAGGACAAAATGAATACAGTAATCATGAATATATAATAACGAGTACAGCCTGGACTATATTCATCTTTATACCAACATAGTCATAAAATATAATTTTTTTCAACAGAGGACAGGGCAACAGTGCCTATGGCCCACAAAAGTCACACTGTAGCCCTTTATCTTCTGCTGAATCATCTAGAGAAGGGAATGACTAAGCATAAGGAAAACAGCTAGGGAACTACTAAAATCATTATGCATGAAACAATACAGGCTCTGACTGAGTTTGTGGCCCTGCCAGTATAAAGAAGAACAAAGACATTATAAATCAAAAGCTCAGAAAAGTTGATAACTGCCTCTGCACGGGTGTGTAGGTGGAGGGTGGGGTCACTAGTTACAACTAAGTACATAAAGTGTAAGTTTTCTAGTTCAGGACAGTGGGCAAATATATACATTTACTTTCTTTGTGTTCCAACACTTCTTGAAACAACAGAAGAGAGATTTTTAAAAATCCATAATAGTGCTGAAAGTCTGACTCAGCAGACCCGAGGAATTTTTAAGATCTGAATGATAAAGAATCAAACTGAGGAACCTGAAAGTGTTACAGGATTCAAGTCAGAATAAACTGATCCAAGAATAGAAACTCACCATGAAATGACTAGTGTGATGATTAATTTAAACAATTATGAGACAACCAGATCAGCTCTCTATAGGGCAACTGGCTGAAGTGTTTGCCTCCAGGATATAAACCTAATGCTAACAGCTTTTAAAACAAAATGGAGAATCTGCTGACCCATGACGTGTGGTTAGAAGGATAGTAAAAGCTCAACATGGTTTTGATGCTGAAAATAAAATAATGCAGAGCCTGGGTGACTTGAAGCCCACACAGACATGAGATGAGGGTGGGAGGGAATAATTGGCTCAACACAGCAGTGAAATACGCTCATGTGTTCTACTTTCTTTCATATTTTGGCATTTGGAAGAGGTCCTTGCCTTGCTTGCCAGCTTTCCACCCCTAAACACATCAGTCAGCATAATCTTGCCCTTTTAACTCCAGAGTCTAATCAGATTTCCCCATTATTTAGGAGGATGGGCTGGTAAGAAACCAGACATATATAACTTTTAAGAAAACCTGTACTAGCTACGTATACAAATCAGTGCAGTCTTTCATTTTCAAATCTGTAAGAACAAAAGATTTTTCCTGCGTTATCATAAAAGATAATCCAACAGGAGAGCTGATTGGTAGGAAATTTAAACATTTAATTCAGCCTCACATTGAAAGGCATGAATCAAGTACAAGCTTCTAGGAAAAAGGGGACCATCAGAGAATTTAAAAAGAGTTCTTAGAAAATAGAAATGTGACTGCAAAAACAAACACACACATACATACGTATACATATGGGTGGAACAAAAATACTGGTAGAGCTGAAGGCCAAATTAATAATGTGAGCGATAAAGTTAAGGAAACCTCCCAGAACATAGAGAAGACAAAGAGACAGAAAATATTAAAGATCGATAACTTAAGAGCTATGGAAGATGATGCCAGAAGGTTCAATAACCGTCTAAAAAAAGGGGAGGAAAGAGGAAAGAATAAAACAAATGGAGAGGTACATACAACTAATATAAGAAAATATTTCCTGAACTAAAGAAAGATCCAAGTGTTCAAATGAAAAAGTCTTTGATATACTGATCAGGAATAAAGAAACACATGCATATTCAGATACATTCTGATGAAATTTTTGAATTCCAAGAATAAAGAGTAAATTTTTAGTTTCCACAGGAAAAGAAAAAACAAAGCAAATAACTGAGACTCAGACTGGTTTGGGATTTCTCAGCCTTCACATTAAGTGCTAGAAATTTGCAGCAATAACCTCGATGTCCTAAAGGAAAAAGGATTCATAATTAGGACTCTATACTCGGCCAATTCTCAAATATTTGAGAAACATAAAAGATTTTTCTTGGACATGAAAAGTCGCAGTAGATCATTCAGGAAATGAATTACTCAAGATGTATTTCAAGGAAAAATTACTCACGATGTATTTTATTTGTTCAAAATTAATCCAGAAAGAAGGCAGGGTATATATTAAAGTAAATGATTACAGAAATCAATTGACTATACTGTTAAGCCTAAGCTTAAGACGCCTGACTGTGGACTCTGTTTTGAAGGGCAGAGGTCTGGGAAGCAGATGAGGGAGAAAGGATCTGAGGGGCTGTGGAAGACGTATCTGATATAGACACTCAGAGGAAAATCGATGGTTTCCAACGTAGTCATTAGAAAACAAAAAATGCTGAGCAAAATTGGCAATTAATTATGCTTAATTAACTGAACCAATGTAGCATAAAGAATATATTAAAAAGGCAGTGGGCTCATATAGCTTTTTGAGTGGACTCACTCAGACCTTTGAGAAATAGATAATTCTCATATTACATTGTCCAGATCATCAGAAAAGGTAGAAAGTCTCAAAAATTATTTTACAATGCTAGCAAAATTGAAGCAAGAATGGTACAAAACAAATTTATAGTTCAAATTTATGTATTATTAGTTGTAAAAATTGTAAATGAAATAATGGCAAATCACATACAGCATGATTTAAAAAAATGATACACCAGGGGCAAGAAAGGTTGATGTAAGGAATTCAAGGATGCGGAGGGAAGGGTGCAGAGGATGGAGTGGAGTGGACAGGAATGAGAGGAGGAAAAGAAGGAATTGCTTTGCGAGTCTATGGCCAAGAATTGGAGGAGTGGCTTAATGAATTGGCTGCGATTTTCCTAAGAAAACTTTGATATAAAGTTGTTTTCAATACGTACACTGGCTGAGTTCCTAAGCGAGGTTGGAGATGTGAAGACAGTTCTGCAGTCTTTGCCAGGGTTCCAAGTAGAATGGTGGGTGAGAAGATATTATTTTCAACAATTGAGATGGATCATTCCAAAGACTCTACTTCCCAAAGGAATTAGCAGTAGCCCTTGGTACACATAGAATAAGCCACGAAGATAGGGCAGTACATGATTTAGCTGATACATTTAAATATGCTCTCAACTTCTTCCAGACATTTTCAAAGGGGGATACCTTTACTATATATTTTAAGAAATAGAAAAAAGTTGTACTAAAGTTACAAACCCCTAATCCTAAACACATAGGCCAAGATGCAAAATATTTCCTAAATCCAATGCTAACAAAGGCCAAAGTAAAAAGGCTTCCAAAGTTTAGAGCCTGAATTACTAGAACCATGGTGGTACCCAAGGCCACAATAGGGAATTTAGAAAGGCAACAAGTCTTAGGCAGATGTTAGTGGGTCAAGTTGAAGTGACCACAGGACTTCACGTGTAAATATCTAGTACATAGTTAATATGTGAGTCAATGTGGGGCCGAGATTTGGAAAGAGAAGGACCAGGCTGGGTTTATAGATTTGGAAGTTGTCACACAAAGGAGAACCAGTCTGACTTGTGAGAATATATAATCTGAAACAAATGGAGACAATCAAAAGACCTGAGGCAAAAAAATGGAAAGTAAACTTGAAATGAAGGAAACCTTTAAAGCGCTGGAATTGAGGTGAAGCCAGGGAAACAGAAAGATCAGGAGAGACTCTTTCAGACCAAGGAAAAAGAAATACACAGAGATCTTGTACTATTTTTCTATTTTGAGCACATCGTATGTATAACATAGATTAAATGGTCCCCCCCGTTGTGATGACTTTTATTTGCCTTACAGTGCAGACAGAAGGGTCTGAAAAGATATTTTGATTATTTGCAAATACTAAAAGTAAATTCCTCCCATAATCATCTCCACATTCCTTTGGCTTCTCTCTGTATCTCTTTAATATTTGTTACCTTTTGGCTCATAATTCAGGTTTTTCTGTACCAGAAAAAAAATCACTGTATAGATGTCTGAAAATATCTGCTTGAAATGTCCAGTCAATAGAGGTTTATCTGACCTGTTCTAGATGCTGGGGATACAGCAATGAACAAAGGAAACTATGAACTCCTGGTACATTCTAGAAGGCAGGACAAACTACACAAATAAATGCATAAGTGATATGTTAGGGAGTGACAAGTGTTGTGGGGAAGAACAAAGCAGGGTAAGGGTGACAAGAGTGCTGCAAAGACGTGGGAATGATTGATATTTTACGGAGGATAGTCAGAGAAGGCCTCACTAATAAAACAGCCTTTAAGCAGATACTTGAAGTAAGTAATAAAGTGACTTACGTGGCTCTCTTGGGAAAGAGCATTCCTAGAAAGAAAACAGTAAGTCCTGACGTGGAGGCATGCCTGGAAGACCGATGTGTCTGGAGCAAAATGAATGAAGGGAAGTGTGCGAGCCGCCAAGGTTGCAGTTGGTGGAGGACCAGCTCATGTTGGTCCTTGTAAGACGCAAGAAGGACATTCAGTTTTGTGCTGGATGAAATAGGAAGTCATTTTAAGGTTTCACACAGAAGATAGAAATAATCTAATTCATGTTTTAAAAAGATCACTGACTGTTGAGGGACAGGAGGTCTCTGTTGTTGAAGAACTTTAAACAATTTGTTTATCACTCCTAACTAAATTTGTGGATGGTAGAGTAATTTTTACGGACTAAATGTTTGTGTCTGCCCCCTGCCCCCTGCAAAATTCATATGTTGAAACCCAATCCCAGAGTGATGGTATTTGGAGGCGAGATATTTGGGAGGTAATTAATTCATAAGGATGGAGCTGAATGGGATTAGTGCCCTTATAAGGGGCCAGAGAGCTAGCTAGGCCATTTTCTGCCATGTGAGGATACAAGGAGAAGTGGGCCATCTGCAACCTGGAAGAGAGCTCTCACCAGAACCTGACCACTCTGGCACCCTCATCTCGGACTTCCAGCCTCCAGAACTGTGAGAAATAAGTGTTTGATGTTTAAGTTACCCAGTCTATGGTAATTTGTTATAGCAGCCTGAACTAAGACAACAATCAATTTATGGTTTGCATAATGCAACAGACTCTACCAGTTGTCCCCCCAAATCTGTCCTTCTTCCTTAAGATATTACTGTGCTAGGGCTGCTATGCAAAGTAGCACAGACTGGGTGGCTTAAACAACAGTGGTGTATTTTCTCACAGTTCTGGAGGCTAGACGTCTGAGATCAAGGTATCAGCAGAGATGGTTTATTCTGAGGCCTCTTTCCCTTGGATTATAGGGGTCTGTTTAGTCCTTGTATCTTCACATGGTCTTCCCTCTGTATGTGTCTGTGTCCTAATTTCCTCTTCTTGTAAGGACATCTATAATTTTGCATTTGAGCCACTCTAATGGTCTCATTTGAACTTAATCACCTCTTTAAAGACCGTTTCCAAATACAGTCACATTCTGAGATATTCGGGGTTAGGACTTAACACAGAAGTTTGAGGGGCATACATTTCCGCCCATAACACTAAGTAATAGCGTTGTTGCTAGGATGTAGCTGCCAAGCCATGGACTACATTTACCAGGCTCCCTTGCAGCTAGGGGTGGACATATGACTAAGTTCTCACCAGTGAAATGTGGACAGAAGTGATGAGTTTCACTCCCATACTTCCAGCCAATCTCATATGAAATTGCAAGCATATTCCTCCATGCCCCTTATTCCTCCATGCCCCTTTCCTCTCCTTCTGACTAAAATGGCAATAGAGAGAGCAACCTTAGAAGATAAAGTGTTGAAGACAGTGGAGCCTTTGTCAACCCGGGTTCTTCATTAGCAGTATGAAGAGACGTGGAATTCCTCTAACCCGGATTGTGATGTGAGAGAGAATAAACTTCTATATTCATTGAGCCGTTAAATTATTGTTGAATCCCCTGTTACTGCAGCTCATTAACTAATATACATATCACTATGACTGTATTAACTAGAGAAAAATTTAAACATTAGTCTTATTTGAGCAGAGTTGCTAATATTGGGGCCAAAAGAACTCATGAAGTACACATAATCTACATTATAAACTCAAATTGTGATTTTTTTCTTAATTATAATATAGTCATTTATTAATGCAACAAAGTTAATTCAATAAACTGGTGCCATTACTATAGACCAGATTCAACTCTAGACCCTGTCCGTACATAATCTGACAAGCAAAACCCACAAATGCCATGCTGTCTTTGTCTTCAAGTTGCTCAAAGTCCTGTGGGAGAAGCTGTGGATAAGCAAATTCTGTGATGTGCCACCTGCCCATAGGAGAACGTGTAAGATCTACTTGGGGGAGACCATGGAAACCTACAAATTACAGATGGTACTGGGGCTGGACCTAGAAGAAACTGCAACAGATTACCATATATGGATTCAAAGTACAAAATACAAATAAATGCAGCTTATGAAAGGTCTGGTTAGGAAAAAACATGAGAGAGAATAAATTTTAAGTGTTTGTTGAATGAAGATAATTTCCATGAGTTCAAAATTGGTATAGAAGAAAAACCTTTATGAGAGAACTCTTTCCAATTTTTCTCTCTGTTAGGTGAAAATGAGAGAAAATGGACTTAAATTTAATCAGGAAATTTGATTAGCCTTGAGGAAGATTGTCTGGACTTCAGGCAATAAAACACTAGCTCTGTTCCTGGAGAACATTTAAGAGTGTGGACAAACCCCCAGGTTGGGGTGGATAGCCCCATTCCATTTGTCTTGAGACAAGAGCTTAGAACAGGTGACATCTTGAGACTGTTTCCTGGTCTAACAAGGGTGAAGGCGGAAACTTTATGGAACCCAAAAAAGTGTACTGCAGTGGCCACATTACGTGGGTTATATAATTTAATCCTCATGGAAACCCTATTATTAGCTCCATTTTACGAGAAAGGAAACAGGTCCCCAGAAGTTAAGTGTCCAAGATCACATAACTATTAAGCGGAAGAAGTGTGTTCAGTTTGTCCTGCTCCCATGCCCACATTCTTTCCATTAAGTCTCCTACTTTAAGTTTTCTATAACCATTTGATTGCCGTGGGAACTACCTGAATCCTCACCTGATGAAGCTTAGTTCCTGGAGTTACATCATGGTGGCCCAGCTACCTGAGTTGGAATCAAAGCTTCTTCCACTTATAAACTGTGTGAACATGGGCACATTATTTAAACTTCTTTTTCCTCAGCTTCCTTTTTTTTTTCCTTTTTTCTGTGAAGTAAGAGTTATAATAATATCTACAGCATAGTTACTTCATCTACAACACATAGAACAACCACAACACATAGTAGGTACATAATATATATCTATTGGCTGTTGACACAACATAGAATAGAATTTTTTTTCTTTCATTAGTGTAGGGCTTTTAATATCAAGATTTAATTTTTCAAGTACTTTCTTAGTATGCAACACTGATCTGCACAATAAAAAGCGGGAACTGGAACCCATTATGCCAGAAGCTCTAATATTTTTAAAGATCATTTTAGTGTTCATTTGGCCCCAAGTAAAATATTATGGAACTATAAACGACGGAAGTGTGAGGTTAAGATCCTGAACACATGCTTTTGTCATTTTAACTCTTTGGGTACCACAGCTACTTTTTATTCTGAAAATTGTACTGTTGCAAGGGATTTAACTCTCTGATAAGGAAAATAATTCTGAATTAATTTTTCCCAAATTTACTGTCCCACAGACAATCAAAATCCCAAATTGAAATGAATTGATTCTGTCGTTTACTATTTTGTTGTTTTCATAGCTCTGCTGTTGTGGCCTCATGACCCATCTTTTCATTGCTGGTTAATAATTCCAGGCTTTGAATCTTGTCTTCCTCTCCCCTTCCTCTCCCGAGTCCCCACATTCATGCGAATGTCCCACATCTGTTCATCCTGTGTCTGGGCACTCTTTCATTGCTCTCTTCCTTGTTTGTAACTGTGGCTCTCAACTCAGAGCGTGCATACCATTCCTGAGATGAAGCAGCGGGCTAGAGGGATTGCAAAATAACATAACAAATACCAATAATTGTTAGCCTTCAACCTCAAAGTCCAAAGTGTTTCCTGCTTACCATCTCAGGCAAAACTTTCTGTTTGCCTTTTGGCATTTTAGCAGTAATTTCACATGCTCAAGTGTTTCTCCTTATCCTACGTGACCTTACAGTAAAACAGAGTGCTACTAATAAGTATGCCAAGATCAGAAGTATAAATGGGATTTGAGGTCACCCTATCTAATCCCCAAATCTCCCTGACCACCCATAAAGCAGATAATACTCTAAGAATTATGTGTTCGGGGCCAGCCCTGTGGCTTAGCGGTTAAGTGCACGTGCTCCGCTACTGGCGGCCTGGGTTCGGATTCCGGGCGCGCCCCGACGCACCGCTTCTCCCGCCATGCTGAGGCCACGTCCCACATACAGCAACTAGAAGGACGTGCAACTATGACATACAACTATCTACTGGGGCTTTGGGGGGAAAAAAAAAGGAGGAGGATTGGCAATAGATGTTAGATCAGAGCCGGTCTTCCTCAGCAAAAAGAGGAGGATTAGCACGGATGTTAGCTCAGGGCTGATCTTCCTCACAAAAAAGAAAAAAAGAATTGTGTGTTCTGCTTCTGCCCCTTGATTCCTCTTGGCTATTTGTGTCCTTGAGTTTTTAAATGTATCATCTCACAGCTAAAATCACACTAAAATGAAACTCGATAGCCCCATTATATATTCAACTCATATAATTTTAAATTTGGTTTGAGATCTAAAGATGTGGTAATAAAACTAACTCATGGCAGTTAATTTTGTTTTTACAATTTAATGATATCTATAAACCAGTAGTTTACTCCTGCCTATACACGCAACTGAAATGTGTACATGTGTTCACATACTTGTGCAAGAGTATTCCTAACAGGCCTATCTGTAGTAACCCCAAACTGGAGACTACCCAGGTTCCCATCAACAGTAGACCATATAAACTATGATTTATTCACACAGTGGAACACTATACAGCCATGAGGATAAACTGATTACAGCTATACACAATGATACAGAACCCAGACTCAGATGGGTACATATTGTATAGTTCTGTTTATGTAAGTTCAGAGAGAAGCAACACTAATCTATGGCATTAGAAGTCTTGAAAGTGGCCATTCTTTGGAGGGGAGAGGTGAGACTTAGCGAGCACCGGGGGAGTATCTGGGCTTCCATTAATTTTCTTCTGAGGACTGGTTAAATGGGTGTGTTCAGTTTGTGAAACTTGTGGAAGTTCATCGTGTTATATCTTTATGATCTGTGCACTTTTCAATATATATCTTACACTTTGATAACATTTCAAAGATATATATTCATATATAATACATAATTTTTACACATATACAAATATACCTTTTAAGAACACTGGCACTATTTGTTTTATCACATGGAGACCAAGCTCTTAATAGACCAGTAGGGGGAATGGAAATTTGAAAAGATTGAAAACACTGTCGGTAATAATTACTAATTTTTGAGGGGCGCCCACTTGGAATAAAAGAATACAAAATTAAAATGCAAATTTAGGTAGAAAATGAGTATTTATTTAGAACAAAAAAGAAATCATAAAATACAACAAAACATTTTTATTAACTACCTGAAACATCTATAAAACTTATTTTCCTATATAACTGCAAATTCTTTGATTGCATCTTCATATGATATGCTTTATAATATTTTCTACAGAGAGACTATGAAGATTTTTTGTCTCTAATATGGTTGATTCAATATTTTTTAATTAAAAAAAGAGATTCATGTACAGACATATTTACTGTTTTCTGTATTACTACAAGCTTAGGCTCTGCAAACACAGGAATTCCGATAAATTGTATTTGTTGCAATTTCCATAAAAATGAGTGGTGCTTTTATTATTTTGTACCTTGCATTATAGAATATATCTCCAACAGCAGAGAACTTCCGTTTGACTAGGAACAATTTTTTGAGGAAGATTAGCCCTGAGCTAACATCTGTTGCCAATCCTCCTCTTTTTTGCTGAAGAAGATTGGCCCTGGGCTAACATCCGTGCCCATCTTCCTCTAATTTCTGTGGGACGCCCCCACAGCATGGCTTGATAAGCTGTGTGTAGGTCCACACCTGGGAGCCGAACCCGCGAACCCTGGGCTTCTGAAGTGGAGCTCATGAACTTAACCACTATGACCCTTAACTAGGAACTTTTAAGAAGTAAATCCTCCACTTAAAATTTTATCTGATAACCAGGAAGAATTTCCCACAGACTAGCCTCTTGCATCTCCACTGCCTACATTCTTCCAGACCCTGAGCACGGGACATGTTTATAATGCAAACATCTTCATGTTAAGTCTTGGTGAGTCTACCCAATAAGGCATTAGGAGTATTCCTGGTTTTCCTGCAC
Source organism: Diceros bicornis minor (assembly GCF_020826845.1). Taxonomy (NCBI): domain Eukaryota; kingdom Metazoa; phylum Chordata; class Mammalia; order Perissodactyla; family Rhinocerotidae; genus Diceros; species Diceros bicornis. Next base: position 32,761,314 of record NC_080764.1, on the reverse strand, counting down.
CAGGACAGCTAGCAAGAACTTAAATATAGACAGAGGTGATAAATATATCCCACTAAACCCAAACTAAATGGATGCCTAACTCAACTTCCCTGTAGCTGGATCTCAAAAATGCCCATGACCGCTTCATTACTCTCCACACAAGGGGAAGTATGATGGAAACTAAGGCAGGTTAGAAAGAGACAGTGATCTCAACTAACTGCTGTTGAAATACTGTACTTCTGAAAATTTTACAAAAACAAATGACCATATGAAGCCAAGTGCTAGCTCCCTTTCTAGTGTCTGGGAAGACGCCGGAACGAGCTGCACTAGCTTCTCTGTAAATCTACTTCTGCTTCCCACTTTGCCTCACTGGTTGCATTTCGCTTCCCCCTGGAAGTGAGCTCTTCATCTCTAATTACTATCAAAACACTGCACACACCTACAGTTGGCTCCTCTGTCAGCCGTGATTGTCTTCCCACAGTCAACAACAAACAGTGTGGCACTATTTAAGTTTCTCCTTCAGTGACTTTTTATACAATTTCATCTGCCTGCCCCTTGGATGGCCCATCTTAGCTTAGTGGACAGCAGCTGGTGCCGTCTCTGGCTTTTGTTATCAACCGTTGTTAGGAGGTGACCAGCTGAGCACAGCTGGGAGGCAGCCGTTAAGCTTTGATGCAGCAGAACTGGCCGAGCTTCAAGGCCTTGATGGTTTTCTCTTGCCATTTGATGTAGATTTGATACCAGTGAGTAGGGTGGCGCCTGCACGGATACACATGCAACAGCCGTATTTTTAGTCTTTACTCTGATTACACAGTTCTTGATTCAATTCATCACTTGCCTGGGCAGGAACTGCTTTTTCTTATTCATGCTGACTCCTAACTATTTTAACCTGGAAAAAGTACTCAGAGCTTTTCTTCCCTTGCACCTCATAATGTAGATTTGCTTCACAATGTGCTTACTGCGGATTTTGCAAGCACTTATAGGAGAATGACTGCATAGCGAAAATATTTACCCAATAAATTAATTTTTGCAGTCTAATGATATTCTATGCTGAATATCATCTTTCTCTTCAACCTAAAGAAGTAGTTTATCATTCTAAATTAATATAAAGCTTTTGCATGCAGCACTGAAATTTATTTAAACTGCCAACATTGGGTTAAATAACATGAATATCGTTTATGCTAGTGCTCGGAAAAATCTTTAGATTATCAAATATGTTGACAACGACTGTTGGGAGAAGCTCTCCAGTTTCTAGTTAATTTTTCTCATTTAGTCATTCTCAACAAGCACTTGTACTTAGTGTTTCACACCAATATTATTTCAGTTATTCTCATAACAGAACTTTAAGGAAGGCAGTATTACTCCTGTTTTAAGGAAACGGAGCCTCAGACGAGGGATCAATTTGCCCAACTTCATGTAAGAAATAACTGGTGGACCTGATATTCAAACATGGGTCTGCTGACCCCCAAGCTAGTGTTTATAACCACTTCTTACCTTTTAGAGTTAGTAGGTTGGTAGGCAAGAGGAAACCATAAATAAAGGCTAATTGTTTTTAACAATTCTCTCAAATCTAGAATGACCTGGAATTATATTCCTACATATAGATAATTGAAAAAATTAATTTATCACCTCCCAATCTTAAAAGCAACTTCATCTTCATCATACTAAAAGTGCCTTGAGTTAATATTCAATTGCACTGTATTTTTTAGTAAATTTATTTTATTTTGGCTATTCTAATACCCCTTATGCAGTTTTACTCAAAGTGTTCTCACATGCCTGAGGATCTTCTGAGACTTTTGTTGAATGAAGAGTTCTGGGCCCATTGTAAAGCTACAGAATTAGACTCACCTAGGCTAGTGCCAAGAAATCTGCACTGGGGCCGGCCTGGCGGCATATTGGTTAGGTTCGTGCGCTCCACTTCGGCAGCCTGGGTTCAGAGCCCGGGCAAGGACCTACACACTGCTCATCAAGCCATGCTGTGGCAGCATCCTACATACAAAATAGAGGAAGATGGGCACAGATGTTAGCTCAGCGCCAATCTTTCTCACCAAAAAATAATTAATTAATTAAAAAAAGACATCTGCATTATTAAACTAAGAATTTGATTGTGATTCTAAAGAGCACTGAAGTTTGCCGTTAGAAGAGTTCCTCATGCCTTTGCTGTGGTTGATATTTCTTGGGTAGTCATTTATATGTTTCTTTAAGATCTTGATCCAGAATCTTAGGGTAACTGGTTCTCTGAGGGAAGCCCCTCTTAGTCATTAGGCTTGTTCACAAATATTCTGGTTCTTCTCCATCAGAGCACATCATGAGATTACATTTCCCTGCCCCCTTGAAATCAGATGTAGCTATGTGACTCCCACTGGCCACTTCCACTCACTAGTGGAAGTGATGTGTGCTCCCTTCCCTGGCCCCGGGAACCATCTACACTCTAGATAGTAGAGGCTTTGTCAGCCTGCACTCCTGCATGCATGTGAGATGGAGTACAGCCCAAAGCTGATCCACAGTGGATCTGGCAAAATGGAAGCCTAGCGGGATACTAGTTATTTTCCGGGATTCATTCTGCACTTACTTACCCCTTAGGTATAAGAACACCAATTTTTTGTCAGTCACATGACTATCCAGCTAAAAGATTAAATTTTCCAGCCTACTTTGTAGCTAGATATAGTGATTATGTTAAGTTTTGGCCATGAGATATAGGTGGAAATTACATTTTATTGCTAGCAAGTATCCTTAAAAGACAAGGGAGCTCTTACCTTCTTTCTTTCTTCAAGCTTCCTGGGATGCAAATGTAATGACTGGAGCTCCAGCAGCTCCTTTGGGCTATAAAGTGAGTTTTAAGATGCAAGCCACATTCAGTAGAGAAAAAGGATAGAAGCAGCCTGAGTCCCTAACAACATGAAGCTTCCATATTTCCCTGGAAAGCCTACCCCTAGATTTATTTTTATGAATGAGAAATAAGCTTGTATAAGTTACTACTTTTCAGAGCTTTGTATCCTACCACAGAACCTCATCCTCTCTGGTACAAAGCATTATATCTGCTTGTAATTACTTACAAGGCAGGACTCTACCACTAGCTAACTGTATCAATTTGGGCAACATATTTCATAAATCTGGGCATTTTTCCTCACTTGCAAATGAAGAGGAGATTGTGATCACAGTTCCAATGCAGGTGAAATAATGCAGGCACTGCAGGTTGCACGCCTTCCAGAAGTGGGACATCATTCCCACTCACATCAGCCAGGCTTCTAAAATGATACTCTGCGTTTTCTGGACCACTTTGCCAGCTCACCTATAGTCAGCGAGGCACCGGTCAGCATCCTGTCAAGACAGATGGAGTTTGTGAAGGATGGCCAGCCTCCCTTGAAAACAGCTGGAGGAGCGATTTTCGTGAACTCACCAAAGACTGATCCACATTTCCTACAGGAACTTCAGACTAGCTGATGAGTATATTTATTTTGGGGACTCATTTATTGAATGCCAATTCATACTGATTAACTTCAAATGAAACGTTGCTTTCTGTGGCACTCTTCTAATCATCAGCTGTGGTAGAATTCTGCAGTAGGAAGGGGAATTAGAACTTTCAGAGTTCAATAACCGGATTTTACATTTCAGGAAAGCAAGCCTGAGAAAGCAGAAGTGGCTAATCAAGAGCCACCCAGATAAGCTCATGTTAGAACCAAGAGCTCCTGGCTCCCCATCCACCGTTCTTCTCCCTAAACGAAGCCTCCCCTGCTGGCCGTCTCATACACCTTTCCTCGACTTGAACTTTGATGTGACTCCATAGCACATACTCAGCATTTAGCTGAGATCTTTCAAGCTGAGTCCAAGTTTTGCATTTCTTCTAGTATTATCTCAATACTTCTCCAGCATTCAAGAAAAAAAGTGTCCTTTCTTGATGTTTCCTCCTGAATTCCGGAAGCAAATGGCCACTTGAGTCATTCTCCTTCTCCTTGGGCATCTACACTCTCTCCCAGCCAGTGACTTCCCTCCTCTATAAATACACATAGGTCTTTCCTCTCTTTACATAATCTACACCTCCTAACATTTTCAATAGAATTTATTGGACCATCTGAGCTTTCAAATTCCTCTCCATTTTCTGGGCAGCTTTGTTCAGAGATGTTTATTCCAGATCTCTTATCACTTCATTACTTTGCCCTCATTTATATTTTTCGTCATTCTCTGACTCTCCCCTTTTCTTCTTATCCCATTTCCTGTCATTGGTATGAAATATCCTTAACTCTCCAGTGGCTAGCATAGTGCCTGGCATGTATGGAATATCCGTAAATGTTTTGAATAAGGAAAAAATAGAATAGGGGCCAGCCCCATGGCCTAGTGGTTAAGTTCAGTGGGCTCCACTTCGGTGGCCCAGGTTCAGTTTCCGGGCACAGACCTACACCACTCATTGGTGGCCATGCTGTGGTGGTGGCTCACATACAAAATAGAGAATTATTGGCATAGATGTTAGCTCAGGGCGAGTCTTCCTCAGCAAAAAAGAAAAAATAGAATAGTTTGCACACTGCTAAAAAAATTTATGATAACCATTCAGAAATCTGGCTGTTCATTAAATATCGTTAAGTTGGAACCATGGCTGTCTACAGAAACATACATGTAAATATACATACAAAGGAGGAGCTCAATAGCTTATTATGTGCTCACTATGTAGCAGCCACTGCTCTAAGCACTGTACATGATACTGCCTCATTTAATAATAATAATAATAACAATAATAGTGAGTACAGATAGTGCTCAGGAAGTGCCAGGTACCATTCAGATGACTTTAATATGTATTCATTTATTTATCCTCACAAGAACTCTATGAGGTAGGCACCTTATTACCCTAACAGAGATGTAGAGAGAAATAGCTTCTGCATTGTCATACCAATGACAGCTTTACAAAGAGAGTAAGGAGCAGAGTGAGGACTTGAACTTAGATATTCTGACTCCACAGTCTGTACTCTTAGCCCCTCATCCCATACTGTTGATCATCAAATGTTTCACAGGTAGAGTTGATGCCCCATAAAAAATACACTCTATATTCTACCTAAAGCACTGTTCCCAAAACATCTTCTTTATTGGCTTGTTTGATAAGCGACAGAAATTTTTAGTATTTAGTCATAATCTTTACAGAAGGTACTTGAAGAACCGAAAAGAAAAAACCAACAAACATGTCATCTGCGGTAAATGATGGAAAGCTCTAACCAGCCATTAACATTTTAGCATGAAATAGTTGATCAGATAAACATAATTGATCCTTGACAGGTTCTTGAGGAAATAGAACAAGAGACAGCAAGTTGAGTTTTAAGATGTTGGAGAGAATAGAAAGTCTTGAAATGTTGAAAGAGCAGGAAAGAAAGACCAAATACGACGGTTACACTACAAGAAATTTGAAAACAAGGGGGGAAGAGCACATAATTTGAAATTTGGACAAAATAAAATTGATTTGAATTTGCTACCACCAAGGTATACTGGGGCTTGGCCACTTCCGTTTTACCTGATAGTGCCTAATTTTGAGTATTTTTATTTTATTTTGGGTTCTATATCTCACTTTGAGTCATATCATTGGGGCCAGGAATTTCTTTCTCTAGCTCTGGCTGCACATTTTAAAAGGTATTATCAATAAGCATAATTTACACAGATTGCTCTTACCTGGAAGAATAATCTCCAGTTTTATAGTGTGAGTCTAATGGGAAAGCTGAGTTCAACATAAAGAATTTTGCTTCATGGGCTGGCCCCGTGGCTTAGCGGTTAAGTGCACACACTCCGCTACTGGCGGTCCGGGTTCGGATCCCGGGCGCGCAACGACGCACCGCTTCTCCGGCCATGCTGAGGCCACGTCCCACATACAGCAACTAGAAGGATGTGCAACTATGACATACAACTATCTACTGGGGCTTTGGGGAGAAAAAAGGAGGAGGATTGGCGATAGATGGTAGCTCAGAGCCGGTCTTCCTTAGCAAAAAGAGGAGGATTAGCATGGATGTTTGCTCAGGGCTGATCTTCCTCACAAAAAAAAAAATAAGAAGAATTTTGCTTCAGCGATTTTTTTTATTAACATCAAATTTTCTCCACGTACTGAGGTGCTCCTGTAAAGATCAAAATTTTGTTTCAAGATACAGCCTTTCAGCTAGGTATTCCTGGTGATAGCTGATCTCTCATTTCATGCCTGCCAATTCTACACCTTTTAAGCTTTTAATAAAGAATAATTGGTTTAAGCAATTTTTTTTTAGTAATACCCCAGGGAGGGAACCTCATGTTACACGTTTGGTAAATAAATGTAGCATCATTTGTTATCAGTTTTGATTTTAAGAGCCTTTCAATCAACAAATCCCTTGTGTTTTCTCAATCTAATGAGGTTCTATGTGTGTATTAGGCATGAATTACTTGTTTTTGTTAGCAACTCACCGGTTCAATAAATCATGAATCTGGTTGAAGAACTATTGAAAATTTAAGCCTCCTTAATCTGGATGACATATCTACCGGAAAAGGAAAATTCTTAAGTAAACAGTAGCAAATTTCATGTATTTGGAAGAGTGATTATATCAAGCATTTCTGTAATCCACTGGATTTTAAAACAATTCAAAGTTATACAAGAATTTACTTAGTCAACTTTGGGCAGCAGAACTTTCTCTGGAAGGCTCACTTAAAAAACAGTCTTGTATTTTCTTTCCCCTTAACCAAACTAAATTCAAGATTAGGCACTGGGTGGATACTTTCTAAATGTGCACTCGTAGGGTGCTAGCAGTTGCATGGATCTCAGATGAACTTTAACTTTCATTTTTCAAGGCATTAACATAAAAACAGAGCATTTGGAGAAGTGTAACAGGATATCAAAATATGGCTCTTCCTGTCTGGGAGTTCAGGCCAAGGCCTCAAAGCTGAGAATAACAAGTGCAAAGTACTCCCAAGGTTAAAGCAAGACGGACTATTTATAAAGGAAGTGGCAAAAACTGGTTCTGCCAATATGTATCAAAGAAGAGTTCAGTAGGCTGTAAGCGATGGGAGAGTGAGGGTTATTTAAAGAGAGAGTTATCCATTCCTGGGCCTGAGGAAGTCTCCTTAAGAGAGACAGACCTTTAAGAGAGCCACAAAAAGTGCTTGGGCCTGTGAGCTCTGAAATTCAGGAAAACATAGAGACTGGAACCTGGCTCAGACCTGGAAAAGTCAAGTGACTAGCAAGTTTTGCCAAACGCCAAGAGCATAGAAAGAGTTTCAGTAGAAGCAAGGTGAACCTCCACGTGCAGTGAAACAAAGGCATGTCTTTCCTATGGACCAGAAGTGGCCCAGGGTATGCAGGCTGCCTTGAGCCCTTTTGACAGTTTTCCCCCAAAAAGACCACCTGGAGGGCTAATCACCAGCACAAGAGGATGGATTGCCAGAGGCCAGGGGCTTGAGAGCAATCATATCTGGCTGGCTCGAGGAAATATCATTAGTGCCAGGGAGCACTGGCCCTTTTTCTTCATCTTCGAAGTCAGAAATAGCAGGGCAAGTCCTTCTCATGCTTCGAATCTCTCCTGCATCTTCTATTGTCACTTTTTTCTGACTGCAATCAGGAAAGAGTCTCTGCTTTTAAGGCCTCAAGTGATTAGATTGGGCCCATGCAGATAATCCAGGATAATCTCTCCATCTCAAGCTCCATACTCTTAATTGCATCTGCAACGTCACTTTTCCTGCATAAGGTAATATACTCACAGTTTGCAGGGATAAGGGTGTGGACGTCTTTGGAGAGCCGTTATTCTGCTCACCACAGTGTTAATGCCTGACAGCCTCTGTTTTCATGATGAAGTAGGAGACTGGGTCATTAGATGAGAGCAAAGTAGGCAGTGATATAATCGAAGGAATAAGATTCAGAATAGCTATAGTGAGGAGAGAGAATAGGAGTCAATTAGGAATTATTTTTTTAAAAACACCCTGTGATGGGGATAAGGGATTAAGGGAGAGCTAGGTACCATTTGGCAGCAAGCCAGCAAGTCATATAATTATCACACTTGCTGATCTGAGAAAGCATCATTAATTTAAAATTATATATACTTGCTCTTCATTGGGAATTCTCTTGTGTTTGAATAATTTGCATCACAAATTCTTAACCTTCTTTCTTAAATGGCCATACTCATTAACTTTCATTTAATACATAGCTATGGCTGCTGAAGAATGGAAATAATACTCTTTTCCATTTGATAATCAGAACACTGATTTTCAGTAGATGGAGAAACAGTACTAGGGGTTGGGGAGAGCATAAGATGGGCTAGAAGTCTCTGAATCTCCAGGAGGCTTATGAGATTAGAAAAATCATATTCAGTATATAGTTTAACTTTATATTTTGGAAAAGAACAAATGCTTATAAATTTTGAGATATGAAATATAAACTGGGGAGCAATTGAGAGCGTTAAATTAAAAAAAAAAAAGACTAAAACATTGATTAAGAGAAGACCCTCTAGCCTTCTTGAAATTTTGTTTATTTGGTTGGGAATATACAGGTCTCTGTGTTGAGTCTGGATCATGAGCCCAGGATCCCTCTTTCCCGAAGTGTAGTGTGTGCATGTGTGTTTATTTTTACTTATTGGCAGTTGCTTTTATTTTTTTAATTTTCTGGAGCCGTGGTCTTTGCTCTGCCATACATCATAGTTGGGCCCAACTTACAGTTGCCTTTGTCCACCCAATAGATATCCCTAAATTCAAACTGGCACAGTATACAGGTAATACTGGAAATTTCTTTGATCTCAGCCACTCTGGACCAGTGGTTATGGTTTGGTCAACAATGGCTGACTATGGAAAAGTGAACTAACAAGGGCTATCAAGTCAAAGCTCAATATGGTACCCCATTGAGAACTGGGCAGGGACCCTGACCACCAGGTGTGCATCTATGGCAACAGAAAAGTGAAGATGGCAGAGCTGTCTAAAACAGCAACCCCATGTGGCAGCCAGAGGTAATAGCTTCATCAGACAGTTCTGTTTTATTATCCTGTCTTGAAATAGAAACCAAAGGTGCTGTAAATGTGTTGAGAACTCAAGGAAAAATAAAAGACATTGCAGTCATGGTAAGGAAGATGGAGTATAGACTCTCAAGTGGTCCCCCAAACGCCACTCATTTCCCAGATCAGTCGTGGAAGAGAGGATTAAAATGACCACCTCTCAGTTTATTAGGCTTATCTCAATAGTATAAATCGAATTTCTAGTAAGGTTTTATCTTTAATGGAGAAATAAACTCTCCTTCCTCTTCATCTTCTCCTTCCCTTTCCTTCTCTTCCTGAAAAGTTCAGTCCTCAAGCCAGTAAGCGGAGTTGATTAAGGTAGATGACTGCGCCAGAGTGAGGGGAGCTGCGATGGCCCAGTATTGCAGAGTGCAAGCAGGTGAGGAGGATTTCCCCTAGGAGGGCAGCCTGAGGCAAGGTGCCAGAGCTCAAACAGGATGAGGAGGCATCGCACAGGAGGGAAGTCCAGAATAGGGTATCAGAGCCTGAACAATTTGAGGAGGTATCCACACGGGGAGTGCTCAAGCATGGAATGCCAGAGCCTAAACGGGAGTGTCAGACATGGCACAAGCGGTCAGAGCCCAGCTGGGATAAGGAAGGCATCCTAGTGATGGGACAATTCAATATAGGTGTCTCAGAGCTTGGGTGGGGTAAAAAGGGTGTTCACATAAGGAGGCAACCTGGCATGTAGCATTGGAGCCAGTTGAGAGTATGGAGGGTAGCTATGCAGGGTGTCAGGTGCAGATTGACTTGGGGTTTCATGACCCAAGTGGGGTGAGGGGGTGTCCTTGCAGGAGAGCATTCCAGCTCAAGCAAGGTGAGGAGGGCAGAGTGGGGAAGCTTACCTCATGTGGAGTGTCAGGACCCAGGCAGGTGAGCAGGGGGTCCATACAGGGAGGGGATCTGGTACAGTGAATCAGAGCCCAAAAGGAGTGAAGAGTGTAACCATGTGAGGAAGAGAGGGGGCAGAAACAACGGGAGATTAGTTATTTACTAAGAGATTGAGCAAATGAGTAAATGTATGAAGATAATCGGAGCCACATTTCTCACCTTTGGAAAAGGGAATTCCGAGTACAGAAAAGAAAAAAACTAGAAGCAGCTCTGTCTTGTTGTATTGGAATTAGAGCTATCAGCGTGAACTCATGGTTTTCGATCTGTGTAGGTAAAGAAATGTCTAGATATTAATGTGAGTGTGTGTGCACGTGTGAGTGTTGGGAGGGCGGAGTAGCAGTCGTACTTCTGTAGGCTCAACGACAGCTAGCAGCCAGATCTTCATTTCCAGATACCATCTTCCAGTATTTGATTGATTCCAAGGCTGAGGCAGGGAGAAGAGCAAAACGATTCTGGGACATCTTTTTGTGTGAGAAGAAAGTGCTGACAGAATGATGTGGATGCATTAAAAGGAGAGAAAAGTCGATTTTAAGGGTCTCACGTTGCCAAATGGGGGGACAATTTGAACATAAAATAACAGTAACAGATTATGAATCTTGAATAAAATGAGAAACCATGAGTTCGTACATTTTTTTTTTTTTTTTTGCTGAGGAAGATTCACTCTGAACTAACATCCGTTGCCAATCTTCCTCTTTTTTTTTCTTTTATGTGAGTTGCCACTGCAGCATGGCGGTTAACAGAAGAGTGGTATAGGTCCACACCTGAAAACCGAACCTGGGCCACTGAGACGGAACAGGCTGAACTTAGCCAATAGGCCACTGGGGCTGGCCCAAGTCCATACTTTTTGATGAAGGATATCAACAGTCTCAAAGTAACTCTCCATAGAAAACTCACTAGTGACAAAAGAAAAATTAGTAATTCTACAGTGGAGAATTCTGGCAGCCACCACCTTAACCAAGTGATCAGAGAACATGATCAGTAATGGGGCAAATTGAACTGTGTATCACCCAATAGGATGATACAACGAGAAGAGCACAGTGTCTCTTCTTTAATGTTCTTGCCAAAGATGCATAACCTGAATCTAATCAAGGAAACATTGGAAAAACTCAAATATAGAGTCATCCTACAAAACACCTGGCCTATAAATTTCAAAAGTGTCAAGATTATGAAAGTCAAGGAAAGGCTGAGGAACTGTCCAGATTTAGGAGTCTAAGGAGACATGACACTTAAATGCAAAGTGTGATTCTGAACTGGATCCTCTGCTCTTAAGGATAGTGTTGGGACAGCTGATGAAATTAAATAGATTACATAGTAATGGTGCATCAATATTAATTCCCTGATTTTAATGGTTACATTGTGGTTTTATGTAGGAGAATGTCCTTGTTTGTAGGAATTATACACTGTATTAGTTTCCTAGGGTTGCTGAATTAAATTACCACAAACTGAGTGGTTTAAAACCCAGTGTTAAGAAATAATAAATTTATTCTTTCACAATTTTGGAGGCCACAAGTCCAAAACCAAGGCGGTAGTAGGGTTGGTTCCTTCTGGAGCTTCTGAGGGAGAATCCGCTCCATGCACCTCCGCTAGCTTCTGGTGGCTCCCACAATCCTTGGCGTTTCTTGACTTCTAGATGCATCACTCCAATCTCTACCTCCATCTTCACTTGGCTTTCCCCTATGTCTCTCCTTTGTATCTGTGTATCTCAAATCTCCCTCTCCTTTCTCTTATAATGACACTAGTAATTGGATTTGGCTACACCCTAAATCCAGAATGATCTCATCTCAAGATCCTTCATTTAATTACATCTGCAAAGACCCTATTTCCAAATAAGGTCACATTCACAGGTACCAGGAGTTAGGACTTGGACAAATCTTTTTGGGGGGGGGGGTCACTGTTCGAATCACTACACACACTAAAGTATTCAGGGGTGATCAAGGCACCATGTTGGCAACTTACTCTCAAATGGTTTAGGTAAAAAAGTTCTTTGTTATTGTACATGCAATTTTTTAATAAGTTGAGGCTGTTTCAAAATTAGAAAAATTAGAAACAAAGTAGAGGAATAAGTTCTGTTAAATTAGCTTAGTGGTAAATAGGACAGACTAGAGTGAGATTGTCCGGGTTTGAGCTCTACCGCTTATCTCACTGTATGAATTTGGGCTGGTCGCTGAGCTCATTTCAACCTCAGTTTCTTTATATACAAAATGGGGATAGTGGTACTTACTTCATAGACTCGTGAGGATTAAGACAACAGTCATAAAGAGCTTAGCAAAGTGTTTACCACCTAGTAAACAGTTAATAAAAGTTAGTTAATATTATTATCATTACTAATGTTATCAACATCATTAAAATGATCTAATGTTTACTTTTAACAATAACTGAAGATCAAAGATGTGCTTTCAGTCTGATTAAAAATTCCTGAACTTAGCAGGCCAATAAGACTTGTCCTTCCTACACTGGTTTACCAAAACCATACATTCTTGCTTTCTTCTTGTAGTTGCAATTATGTCATGCTTTCAAGCATTGAATTTGTGGGGTTTTGACCTTGAAATGTCTTAATCTAGCCATTCAAAGATCTGGAGATTTTCAGAAGTCCAGCTTTATTATCCTGGTTAGGTAAGTATCTCTGTCTATGTGGGTTGTTGCATCGTTCAGGAGTGCATTCAGCTACAAGTAACATAAAGCAAAGCTAGAGTGGCTAAAACCAACAGAGATTCGTTTGTCTCACATAACAAGTCAAGAAATAATCAGCCCAAGGCTAGAGAGGGAGTTCACTGATGTCAGCAAGGACCATCCTGGGCATGTTAGCTTTCGTTCTTTGTTGCTTATAGTCACAGGATGGTTACAGTATATTGAGGTTTTATACCTACTCTACAGGAATGAAGAGAAGAGCACAAACAGATTAAAGAGCCACACCAATTGAGTCTGTCTTTTAATGTTTTTAATCAAGAGAACAAATTTTCCCAGAAGCTTCTATCCACCAGACCTTGCTTATATCACCTTGGTCAGAACTAGGTCACCTGATGCCGTGGAGATAAATCACTGTGGGGTGAGTGAGGGGGAAAAGGAATGGCATTACTGTAATTAATTCAGATCATTTATGATTCATTATCCAGAACTGGGACAAGGATCAACTTTCCCAGTAGGACCATCTTTGGCTTGTTAGCTGAACATACCAGGGTTCTTTTCACAGGGAAGAAGAGGAGGGGGAACGTAAGTGTGTAGGCAACGGATGGTTGCTGTCATAATTAGCCATGGCTCTTTGCCAGTTTTCAGAGATGAAATCACACCCTTTCAAAATGTAATACATCAATATATCACAGGATCCTTCTAAAAAAATCAATCTAAGATACACTAGTAAAATATGGCTCTAATTTGTTTAACATTTAAGTGATTATGAGATATACAAAGAATGTTTTTGTATATTGTTAGCGTATCTTTTAGATATGAATATAAAATAGGAACACATAGAATCCTTTTTTAAAAACTATTAAATTAATCCCAGTTGGAGATTAAAAACTCTCAGTGTTGAAAAGAAGGGAAAGTGTCAGATGAAATTCAATCTAAAGTCCTTACGGAGTGGAGGAGATCATATTTCTGTCTTCGTGATCTGGGAAAGACCTAAAATAAGTAGAATACAAATCCAAAAACTATGCATCAACATGACCTTATAGAGATCATCTAGTCGTGCTCTCTCTTTGCAGATATGAAAGGACTATGGCCCAGAGAGAAAAAATTAGGCATGTTGCCAGATGTTGCACAGTTGTTAGGGGAAGTGAAACTAGATCTCAGACCTCGTGACTCCTATCTAGTGTTCTTTTATCTGTATCCCTCTGAGGCTAAGGAGGTTCAACAGTCTGGAAAAAGCAATGTGTAGTGAGTTGTCTTGATTCCTGTTGTAAAGAGAAGAGAAAGGATGCTAGAGAAATTCCCTGGAAAGTCTAACAGCCCGGTTAGGAAGAGAGGACCAGAGCTGAGGGATTCTGATATCGTGAACAGAGAGAGAAATAATATAAATATGAATGTTTGGTTTTATGTAACCAGCAAGTTATTAAAACTCTAAACTTGTTCTCTCTCTGTCTCAACACGTATTTATTAAGCACCTCTTTTCTATCTGGCATGATGGGATATAAAATGAAGTCCTACTTTCCGTACAAACTAGGTTTTAAAATCTGCTTCTAGATTGCACATACAATCACAAAGAATCAAAATTACAGTTCATAGTCTACTAGGAGTCAGTTCTCTCACCATAAGTCCAATGCGGCTAGTTTTTCCTCCAAAGTTAGAACAAATTTCTGATCTCTCAGATTAGCACTAGGTGGAAAGTTGGCTTTGGTTTAGGGGCCATGATTGTTGGCAAATGTCCATCTTTACACATTCCAATCGCACTCATTGTTATGAGACACTCACACGGTGAAACAGATAGAAATCAAGACAGATTTCGAGGATTAAACAGCATTGTCCAATCTTCTATCTCAAATTCAATCTGAGGCCTGGCTCACACTGTGAAAATCTCTATTTTTCAGCCTTTTTTTCTTTTAAATTATTTTTAATAAAATATACATAAGTTAAATGTGTATACATCCCACACTGCTAAATAAAAAGTAGTGTATATATGACTATATGAATATAGAGTTACAGCTCAGTAGCTTACGAGTTGCTAAAAATGAACATGAATTTAGATCTGGAGCGGGAAGGAGCAATAAGCAATTTGCAAATGAAGGATTGCTTAGAGGTCTATGGTGAAAGGTAATCATTTATTAGGAGAAGAGAACTAACGAGGAGCATCTCTTCCCTGCCAGATGTCTTATATATCTTCTTTTAAGGCTCACAAGTATCTCATGAGGAAACTTTTATTACCCCCAGTTAACAAAAATGGAACCAATTCAAGAACTTCTCCAAGATCATGCCGTTGGTAGGTGGTGGAGCCAAGAATTGAACCCAGTTTTGTATTATGACTCTGAAATCTGTGTTCTTGAGATGACGAGATCCTGTTCCCCAACAAGACAGCACAGCTTAAGATCAAATGCGTGACATTCCCTTCTTTATATAGAGGCACGAGAGAAACCTCCTTCCTGGTCTTCAGCCAGGAATAACTTACTAAGGATCTCCAGAGCAACTGGTGTGTTTTAACTTGAGGACACTCTGAGCACATCTTCTTATTCTAGCATTCCTGTTACAATACTTGGTGACAAATTTGTGGCCCATCTCTAACAAGGTCAAGAATTTATTCTATACATTTTTTGTTCAAATCTCACTCTTGCCTTCATGTTAATTGTTCTTTCATTCTGTGCCTTGTCTCATTTCCAAATGCAATTATTTTGTTAGTTTATTCTTTTGCATTGTTACAAAGTAATTGCTTTAAGTCCTGCCTATAACAAGGCATGATATAAAGAACAAAATAAAAATCCAAATATAAGACTATTCACAATCAGAGCGTGACTTTAAGAATGAGGGATTAACTTTAAATAATAAACTCATAAACTATAGAAATGTATGTAACAACATAATTATACTTATTATTTTCTTCTTTGTTGTTGATTTTAACCAAGCATTTATGTGTAAGGAATGGGAGAACTAGGAAGGAAGGAAAGATTCATCTGTTATAGGAATCGATATTCATTTATTTTTTTTACGAGCAGTTATATGTGCTGTATGTCAGGCATTATACTATGCCTGGGGGTAAAAAGATGAATAAGACATATTGTCTACCTGTAGTTACAGATAATTGCTATAAAGAGTGATTAGTGCTATAATAGGCACTTGTATAAGACCTTCTGAGATTAATGCAGTAAAATGACGGCAAGCTCAGCCTTTAAAGTCAGACAGACCCAGTCTTAAGATAGTTCTTCGTTGTATTATTTTCCTGGGCTGCTGTAACAAATTACCACAAACTGGATGACTTAAGACCCAGAAATGTATTCTCTCAAAGTTCTGGAGGCCAGAAATCTGAAATCAAAGTGTCAGCAGAGTTGGTTCCTTCTGGAGGTTCTCAGGGAGAGTCTGTTCCATGCCTCTCTCCTAGTTTCTGGTGGCTCTGGCAAGCCTTGATATTCCTTGACTCGTAGATCCATCACTCCAATCTCTGCTTCCATTGTCATGTCATGTGGCTTTCTTCCCTGTGTGTCTCTGTGTCTTCACATGGCCTTCTTATAGGATACCAGTCATTTTAGGGATTTAGGGTTCCCCCTAAAATTACATCCGCAAAGACCTTATTTCCAAATAAGGTCATATCCTGAGAATCTGAGTTGAATTGAATTATGTGGAAACACTATTCAACGTAGTACGTTCACTTACTAGCTATGTGGGTTTAAACAAGAACTTAACTTCTCTTTTCCTTATCTGTGAAATGGAGATGATGATCTAAGTTGTTAGGGTATTTAAATAAAACATATATAAAATAGTCAGCATATTGCTTGGCACAAGATAATTGCTGAATAAATGCTAGCTGGTAGAAGTTTTGAGAACTATTGAGTCTAGTTCTTCCTTTTAATGCTTTGTTAACTAGTATTTGAGAAGTGTACCAGTTTTACTTTCCAAAGACTATGATATTCATCCAGCTGAATAGTTTAGATTACTCCTAAAACTTTGCAATGGAAAACTGTTCTATGTTAGCAAGAACTCTCTGGGGAGTATTAGTGTGCCAAGTATTTTATAATCATTAGGATTGGAAGTGTGCAAGTCATGTATCAAAAATGTGTGCATTTGGAAATAGGTCACGTAAATTGATCTTTATAAAGTGTGCAACTGTTTTCAACATCTCCAGTGAGTTTTAATTTACTTAAGCAATGACTCTCTTAGTCAATGTGGTAAGGTTATGAATAAGAGAGTCATTCTGATTTCCAAGATACAATTTCTTATTAAATAAAGAAAATTATTTCCTGAATATTTTAGTCTGATTTTTTGGTTTGTTTGTTTTTAATAGACCTTATTTTTTAGAGCAGTTTTAGGTTCACAGGAATATTGAGAAGAAGATACAGAGATTTCCCATATACTCCCTGCCCCACACATGCCTTATTCCTGACTATCAACATCCTCCACCAGAGTGGTACATTTGTTACAATTGATGAACCTGTACTGACACATCGCTATCATCCAAAGTCCATAGTTTACATTAGGGTTCACTCTTGCTCTTGTGCATTCTATGGGTTTGGACAAATTTGCAGTAACGTGTATCCACCATTATAATATCATACAGAGTATTTTCACTGCCCTAAAAATACTCTGTGCTCTGCCTATTCATCCCTCCTCCTCCAACCCCTGGAAGCCATTAATCTTTTTACTGTTTCCATGGTTTTGCCTTTTCCAGAATGTCATAGTAGTTAAAATCATAAAATATGTAGCCTTTTCAGATTCATTTCTTTCACTTAGTAATATGCATTTAAGGTTCCTCCATGTGTTTTCATGGCTTCATAGCTCATTTCTTTTTAGTGCTAAATAATATTCCATTGTCTGGATATACCACGGTTTATTTATCCATTCACCTACTGAAGGACATCATGGTTGCTTCCAAGATTTGGCAATTATGAATAAGCTGCTGTAAAAATCAGTGTGCACGTTTTTATTGTGGGTATAAGTTTTCAGCTCCTTTGGGTAGATGCCAAGGAAAGCAATTGCTTGATTGTATGATAAAAGTATGTTTAGTACTGTAGGAAACTGCCAAAGTGTCTTCCAAAATGGCTGTATTATTTTGCATTCCCCCTAGCAATGAATGAGAGTTCTCGTTGCTCTATATCTTCACCAACACTTAGTATTGCCAGTGTTCTGGATTTTGGCCATTCTAATAGGTATCTAGTCATATCTCATTGTTGTCTTAATCTGCATTTCCCTAATGACATATGACTGGAGCATCTTTTCATATGCTGATTTGCCATCTGTATATCTTCTTCTTATTCACATCTTGGGCCCATTTTTTAATCGAGTTGTTCATTTTCTTATTATTGAGTTTCAAGACTTCTTTGCATATCTTGGGTAACAGTCCTTCATCAGATGTGTCTTTTGCAAATATTTTCTCCCAGTCTATGGCTTGTCTTCTCATTCTCTTGGCATTGTCTTTCACAGAGCAGAAGTTTTTAATTTTAATCAAGTCTAGCTTATCAATTATTTCTTTCACTGATTGTGCATTTGGTGTTGTATTTAAAAAATCATCTCCATACCCAAGATCATCTAGATTTTCTCCTATGTTATCTTCTAGGACTTTTATAATTTTACATTTTACATCTAGGTCTATGATCCATTTTGAGCTAATTTTGTGAAAGGTGTGAGATCTGTGTCTAGATTCATTATTTTGTGTGTGGATATCCAGTTGTTCCAGCACTATTTTTTGATGAAAGTGTCTTTGATCCTCAGTGTTGACTTCACTCCTTTGTCAAAGATCACTTGACTGTATCTTATGTAGGTCTATTTCTGGGCTGTCTGCTCTGTTCCATTGATCTATTTGTCTATTCTTTCACCAATATCACATTGTCTTTATTACTGTAGCTTTATAGCAAGTCTTCAAGTTGGATAGTGTCAGTCTTCCCACATTGTTCTTCTCCTTCAATATTGAATTGGCTATTCTGGGTCTTTTGCCTCTCCATATAAACTTAAGAATTAATTTGTTGATATCCACAAAATAATTTGCTGAGATTTTGATTGGGATTGCATTGAATCTATAGATCAAGTTGGGAAGAACTGATATCTTGACAATGTTGAGTCTTCCTATCTGTGAACATGGACTATCTCTCTATTTATTTAGTTCTTTTATTTCTTTCAACAGTTTGGTAGTTTTTCTCATATAGATCTTATACATATTGGTAGATGTATACCTAAGTATTTCATTTTTTTGGGTGCTAATGTAAATGTTATTCAGTTTTTATTGTCAAATTCCACTTGTTGATTGCTGATATACAGAAAAGTGATTGACTTTTGTGAAGTAATTAGGAGGTGGGGCCTTGGAGAGGTAATTAGGTCATGAGGGCAGAGCACCCATGAATGAGAATAGTGCCCTTGTAAAAGAGACCCTGACAAAGCTCCCCTGCCCCTTTTCAGGACACAAGGAGAAGATAGCCATGTATAAATCAGGAAGCAGTCCTCACCAGACACCAAATCTGCTGGTGCTTGATCTTGGCCTTCCCAGCCTCAAGAACTGTGAGAAATAAATTTCTGTTGTATGTAAGCTACCCACTCTATGGTATTTTGTTATAGCAGCCCAAATGGACTAAGACATTTGTATCCTATAACTTTTCTATAATTGCTTATTAGTTACAGGAAGTGAGTTTGCTTTGGAAATTGATCTGATCCACCTAGGCCGATTAGGAAAAGAATAATAAATTAGTACTAATGTTTATTGAGTGTCTGCTATGTGCATGGTGTTGTTCTAGGCACTAGGGAATGGATTAATAAAAATAGACACATTCCCTACCCTCATGGTCCTTACTTTCTAGTGGAGAATATAAATGGGTAAATAAACCTGTAAGGTCTGGTAGCGATAAGAGTCATGAGAGGAAAAAGCAGAGAAGTGATTGAATGAGGAGGCAGATATGCCCCTTTAGATGGGCTGATTAGAGAGGGTTTTATGAGGAGAATATGACATTTCAGGAGAGTCACCAATGAAGTGAGGGAGCTGGCCATCCAAATATCTAGGAAAGAGCATTCCAGGAGAAAGGAAGAGCAAGATCAAAGAGTCTGAGAGGAAAATGTATTTGGAATGTTCTAGAAACAGCAAGTGGCGGAAACAGAGTGAGCCAGGGTAGGGATGGAGGTGAGGTGGGGTGGAATGGGCTAGAGGAAATTACAGTGGAGATAGTCAGGGTCAGATGAAGGGAGTCTTGCAGTACATGGTAGGTACTTCCATTGTCGTGCTTAGTTTGATTGGAAGTCGTTGGAGGGTTGAGAGTAAGGGAGTGATTTTATATGCTTTACTTTTTGAATTTTCGCTCAGTTTATAATATCCATTGAATTTACATTGTCAAGGAAAAAACTATAATATGGTATGCTGTTTATACTATGACACAGATACTACAATAAGACATAAAATGACTGAAAATATGGCCATAGGTTGAATGGGTCAGGTTAAAAATAAAAAAAGAAAGAAGACAAAGTAAATTAGAAGACATTTTGAAAAATATGAGGTTAAGATAGAAAAAAATAGAAATTGGAAACCCAAAGCTACTTAGATCTACTTGGTTAGATTTTTGTTTTAAGCTACCGTTTTATGAGCACTCACTATGCATGTGCTCAATGGCCTGCTCACATCCTGGACCTATCTAGTGAGGGAAGAATTATTGGTCTTATTTTATAAACAAAGATTCATTTATTTAATGGCAGGGTATTATTAGCCATTTTAAAGACGGTGAAACAGGCTCAGAGAGGTAAGGAATTCAATTGAGTTCACATAATTATTAAGTGGCAGAGCCAATATTTTAATCAAGATTTGTCTGTTTCCCAAGTCCATGCTCTTTATTACTATGATTCATCTTAAAAATTTATTTTTACAAAGCATCTTTCCTCCGTGAAGCTTTGGAGTTATGCCCTCTAGGTGCTATTTATCATTATCCCAGGCGTCACAGAAAAGGCTCCTGGCCCCCTCACACAGCTGCTGTGCCCAGCACCTTTGCTCTACCTATGATAGGGGCTTTACCACCTTCCTTATGGCCATCTCTCAGGCCAGGGGGTTCAGTGTCCTCCCCACTGTCTCCTAAGCCCTTGGGGATAACTTTTGATGATGAAACTAACCCCGCAGAAGGAACCTGTCTGCGTAAAGGAGACGTTTCTCACAATGGTGATGTTGGTCTCATATGAAGAGAGACATCATTTCACTTCAAGGAGGCTGACCTAAAGATCCAGTAAAAGAAAGGAAAGACAGAGTGAGAACAGACACAATTACTAAAAAACCAGGATTCTTCTTAGGGCAATCCTTTTGTACTAGTTTATGCTCTATCTGGTTTCAATCACTTCCCTTTTGGCTGTCATCTCCCAATCTGTCCCTTCCTCATTGACTGATCTGCCAGAAACTTTTTCATCAAGATGTTAACATGTTTTTTTCACCCTTCCTTCTAATAATTTTTCAACAACCATAATTAATTTTTATGTGTATGACTCATTTAATACTCTAGGTCCATTACCTTGATCTACTTAACATTAATAACCTTCACCTCTAGCCATTCACATAGCTATCTATACTTCTAATTTCTTTCTTTCTTTCTTCCTTCCTTCCTTCCTTCCTTTCTTTCTTTCTTTTTTGCTGAGGAAGATTGGCCCTGAGCTCACATCTGTGCCAATATTCCTCTATTTTATGTGGGTCACCACCAGAGCATGGCTGCTGATGTGTGGTGTAGGTCCACGCCCAGGAACTGAACCCAGGCTGCCAAAGCGGAGCATGCCGAACTTACCCACTAGGCCATGGAGCCAGCCCCTATACCTCTAATATCTTGAATCCTGAGATTTCTCTCTCTAAACGAGCCCTCCACTTCTTCTACTTCCTCAATTTTAGTAAGTTTGTTCTGCTTTCATTGTTATCTTCCTTTTTCTCAACTTATTTATTATTAGCCGCCAGTTTATTGGAGTTTAAGCTTCATTTTCTGCTTATCAGACCCACTTTCAACAAGCAGGTGTACCCCTGTGCCTTGATGCTAACATCCTCCAAGTTTGTTGGATCACACCATACCTCAATCTGCTGCAGCTTGCCTAGATTTCTGAATTTATCACTAATTTTCACATTTATGGCATTTTATTACTCTCTGGGCTTGCAGCTCAGCACTGCCTTTAGGATCATAGCCTTATTTTTCCTCTTGGGTCATAGACTAGGTTTTCCCTTTGTCTGTTCTGCCTATAGGCATCTGGATAAATATTCTTCCTGACATTGTTCAATCCTGAATCCTATCTTTGTCATAGCCTTATAGATGAAGCTGTTACTAATTCCACCCGCCCCCATAAACATGATCTAGATAGCTTCCTCCTCAGGCAGAATCCCAGGGTTCATCATGTCAAGTATATACTCATCAATCCACTTCATTCTCTTACTCTCTTGACTGTTTAATGAAGTGTATACTCCATTAATCCCTAAATCTGGATCACCCTACTGATTTGCATTCTTTAATTCCATTCCAGGATTTCTAAATACTATTAAAGAAAATTACATAATTATGTTGGTTGGGATCCATTAAAATTTTACGTTTTTCAGCCTCAATGAAATAAGCAATTCTTTTATTCATTCTTAGTCAGTCACTTACACATTCCTTTCAGTAACAGTTAAAAAAATAATGCAGACCAGAAAATAACCCTTTATGGTTCTTCTTAAGCCCCTGATATACAAAAAATGATAACCTAGTTTATACGTAACCTAGAATTTGTATATCTTACAAGAACATCCTCAATTTCGCTATTTACTCTTTCTAACATATTATTCTTTCATCGTCTTTCTATCTCCTTTCTTTATCAGCTGAAGTTCTTTAGTTAGGGTGACGCAAATGGACTCTCCTGAAAAAAAAGTGGAATTTGTCAGAAAGATATTGTGAGATCGTAATATCAAAAAGAAGCCTGGAAACATGGACTTGGAAATTTGCAGGAACCAAGGAAGCCCCAGAGGGAATTATGAAAGTCTCTTTGACAGCAAAAACCGCTTGGTGTTCCAGCCCTGACCTCTGAGATGAACACAGCTGTTTCTAGTCTCTTGTCACTCTGCCCGCTATTAGGCCTTCAGGAAGAGAGCATCCAAGTGACTTAGCTTGCGTTACAGAAGTTGCTTCTTGGCTGAGTGGAAGCAGGGCTTCCAATTACACGCTCATCAGACTGTAACCAATGAAGAAGCAATACTTCCCCAGAAGGGAATCAGGGTGCTTTGAAGAAGGGAAAATGGATGCTAAGCAATCAAAGCACAACAAAAATCCACTATACTTCCTATCTCTGACAAAGACTTGGTTCTACTCTTTCCCAAGTCTCCCACAGCGTTCTTCATTCAATCTCTTGTAGAATTTCTTCATAACCTTCCTCTCCAATATGCTCCTTCTAAGCCTGGGTCCTCTTTTTTTCTGTTGAAAACCCATTGTCTATTCCAGTCTTCCAAATTGTAGACCTTAGAGTCATCTTTGTCTCTTTCCTCTTATTTATCAACCATTACTTAGTTAATTGCTTTCAGAATTATTTTTCTAAAGTAGTCAAAATATCAAAGAAATAAACAATAATATTATCAACACATGTTCTTGCTTTAAAAAACGTCAATGGCTTTTTAGCAGCCCCCTGATAAAGTCTAATCTTTTTATCCAGTTATGCAGGGCCCCAGCTCATCTGCCCTCAGCTTACCCTTTCCAGAATCAGCTCCTTCCATTCTTCTTTAAGTGTCTTTCTAAGAACACACAATGCCCATTCCAATATTTTATGGTTGCACCTACTATTTATTATGGATATTATGATGGTTTCCCTAACAACCCTCTCACCCATTGGACAGTAATCATGGACTTGGAGGGAATATGGCTGCACCCCCAGATCCAAAGGTGGCCTTGATTAATTTAATCTAAACACGGCAATCCATTCCCGCTTGACATTGTGATTGATTCATAAAAATCATGTGTAAACCAATTGGTCTATGGCATATCCATGGCCAAAGTGACTGATTTAAGAATATGCTTGGGGGGCTGGCCGGTGGTGCAGCAGTTAAGTGCGCCTGTTCTGCTTTGGCGGCCCAGGGTTTGCAGGTTCAGATCCTGGGTGCACACCGAAGCACTGCTTGTCAAGCCATGCTGTGGCGGCGACCCACATAAAGTAGAGGAAGATGGGCACAGATGTTAGCCCAAGGCCAATCTTCCTCAGCAAAAAAGAGGAGGATTGGCATCGGATGTTAGCTCAGGGCTGATGTTCCTCGCCAAAAAAAAAAAAAAAGAAAAACAAATAGGCTTGGGATCTGAGAAAAAAGGGTACCTACTCTTCTGAGAGCTGTCTCCTTTCTCCTGGGTATTGTAATATGGGGGTTTGAATCTTGGAACCATTACTGCTGCTGTGCTCTGATAAGGGGAGCCAGCCTGAGGACAAAGCCACTCCTGAGATGAAGTATCTTAGAGAAAAAGAGCCAGAGCTACTGGATGAAGCCAATCATGAAGCCTGCCTGACTTCAGGACCTCCAGTTACATGAGTCAATGCATTTTGTCATTGACGAAACCATTCTGAGTCAGGTTTTCTATACTAGCTGTTCAAAGCATCCTGATACACTGTTCTCCATGATTAGGATGACTTTGTCCCTTCAATTCTATAATTGAAAAATGTCTACTCTTCTTTTTAGAGCCAAGCTAACTGGTCACAACCTCTATGAAGCCCATGAGCAACAATCATTGAGCTTTTATTCTCCCATTGCACTTTGTTCTTACTTCTAGTCGTCATTCATTCATTCAACATATATGTTTGTTGAGCATTTTGGATGTACCAGATTCTTTTATAGGCACTAGAAACACAGAAATAAGCCAGTTGACTAAAGTCTCAGTCCTCATAGAGCTTATATTCTATGGGGCAAGACAGAGATTAATGACCAACAAAATGGTAAAATGTAGAGGGATATAAAGTATTATAGAGACAAATTTTTGAAAGCTGCTGGGAGAGACTGCAATGTAAAATAAGGTGGTTAAGGAAGGTCTCACAAAAAGGTGGAATTTGAGCAGAGATTTAAAAGAGATAAGAAAGTAGGCGGATATCTGGGGGAAACGTAAGGCAAGAGTGTATGTATCATGTTCAGTGTCAGTGTGTCATTGAAGAGAAAGTTCATCAGTGTGGTAGAGGATGAGAGGAGGACAGAGGTAGGAAAGGGGGCCAAATTAAAAACCAAGGCCAGACCATACAGGAGCTTGTCAGCCATTGGCTCTAAATAGAGAGTTTGGGCAAAGAACTGATAGGATCTGACTTCTCTTTTAGGCTCATTCTGGTTGCTGGATTGAGAACAGACTTTGGGGAACATTTATTACACTGTATAATTGTTAGTTGTTTATTTATCTCTGGTATCTCTTCTCCCATTGGGTGCAAAAGTTGCATCTTGTTTTTCTTAATATGCTCGTGACTTTCAAGTGTTTGAGAGACTTAATGAGCAATCATATATTTGTTGAATTAGTTCCATTTCCTTCATCAGGCATAAGAGAAATGTATTAAATGCAATCTGAAAAAGGTACATTGAGGTTAATTTCATAGCAGAGCAACACTAAATTGATAAAGGCAGTAGAGTGTGGAAAGGGAAAAAGAGAAGAAAGTCAAGTAAACTTGCACAGAGATAAATAAATATAGAGTACAGTTTAAAAATAAAGAAGAGTTTGTCCCTAGATTTTTAAATGAATTAAGAGATAAAGGAATGCAAAATTCTGGCTTAATCAAGGGTATCAATTAAACATCTAAAATGACACCAGCTACTGTAATGCACTATGTCTCTGTTAAAATTAAAGTGTTGCTGAAACCTTGGAAAGTGAGTCATTTCCCAAATGGTTGTGTCTAATAATAGCAGAGACAAATCATCAGATAAGTATCCCATAGTTAAATAAACCTGTCCCTGAATCTAAATCAAATTATATGTTTGAGGCATGTGTGTTACTCCCTAATACAAATTTGCAACTTCACTGAATTTTCAGACAATTCGTAGGTTTCACCTGACTCATTCTTTTGCACGATCATTTGTCCGCTGTTTGAAGAGCTGTATTCACAAGTTCAGCTAGAAAATATTTATAAACCCTATGGTGCCAGGCATTGGCAAATGTCCTCTCTGGACATGTGCTGAAGGGGACAAGCCACACAACTGCATCCCTCCCACATAATCCCTCTGGCTCATTGAAACTGGATGACCTTCCTGGGAACTCTTTACTGTGGCCTCTGTGGGTGCCAAAAGCCCAAGAAAGCTTGCTGGGTTGTTCTCATTCAAATAGTGAGCTTGCTGGGTTCTCATTCAGGCATCTTTAGACACACTTCCTTCTTGCTCAGCGAAACTGCTAATTGGCACAGGAAACGTCCCAGCTTTGTCCATTTTCTATAGAAGATGGAAATCCTTCTACCTGACTGTGCTGACAGAATTATATTTTCAATGGTACGAATGCCCCAGACATTTCAATGATAACTTTGGGAATAAAATAATATGCATAATGCAGTTGGTTAGTCTTAGCCTCATGGCACAGAATAAGTAGTTACAAGCAAGAATTCTCCAAAACTGGGGGCTAAAAAAATAGGTGCTTGGGATATAGTTATTTAAATTTGATAAAAGCTGTACATAGTGCCTCTCTTTTCCTATGCTCTTTACCTTAATTGATCCATTTGCACTATTATACGTTTAATTTTTTTGCTGCTAGTTATAAATAAGAGGGACTCTTGTGGTCGGTTTCCAAGGAATATTTTTCATCAACTCAAGAAATCATGTTACATTGCCAAAAGTGAAGAAAATTGTCCCGTATTTGTCATTGGCCAAGAGCCCATGTCTCTCGTATGGATGAAGGGGAAAAAAAAACCTCTCTAATTCATATTTTTAGGTCTTGTCTCCTTCTAATGGACTTGTGTAGAGCCACAGACAAAAAGGAGATATGATTACTCACGAGAGCACTAGGGTTTGGTGTTGAAATTACTGAAATCTTGTTAAGCCAGTCTTAACATTTTGAGTGTTTATTTATGTCAAATTGCCAAAAGCTACTGTAAATTCTTTGCATATGTATATGCATATGTGTCTTCCTTGAATTCAAGTAGATGTGTAAAGGTTTTATTGAGTCTTTAGAGGGTAATGATGCTCTTTAGCTGTGATATTTCATGTCAAATAAATTAGTATGAGCAAAGTCCATTAAAAATGAGATTATTAATATTTTGCTTTGTGTTTCTAATTGCATATTGTGAGGTTTTGGAGTAGTCACTGAGAACAAGATAGAATTCATGACATCACTCTCCTTGTATTTAAAAGATCATGACAGGTTGACTGACAAAGTTGCTGGTTGTGTACAGAAAAATCCAGTCATTACTAGTCTTTGCTGTACTTCATGTAAAGAAGTTGATTCATGCTGCCCTGTTTCCAGTGTTAGAAGGTATTTGATTCATTGAAATTCTATGTGCCCACAATATGTCCGGAACTGTGATAAATAGTTAAATGGATAAAAAGGAAGTCTCCTGGAGAACTTTTGTTTAGGTCTTCTTTGAATTGTGATTTCTAATTCTCGCCAAGTTCTTTTGTTGGAATTAACTTTTAAAGGATAGTTTCAAAGGATAATATTTTATGCCTCCCCAAATTAAAGATCCATTAGTTTGTGAAACAAAACTAAGAAAAATTTTCAAGATCACAGTAAGTCAAAGAGGTTAGTGCTTGAGAAGAAAGAAAATGACAGATAAAACAGAATTGAAAGTTCTAGAAATAGAGCCAAAATACATGGGAATTTAGTGTGTGGCAAAGCTGTTATTTCAAAGCTGTGGGGATAGATCAATTATTTAATAGGCAGTGTTGAAATAGCCGGCTAGCCCTTTGGATGAAGATCAAGCTGGATCACTATCTTAGAGCCCTAATAAATTCTTGGTAAAATAATGATTTAAAATAAGAAGAAGAAGAAGAAAAAGAAGTACTCTAAAAAAAATTAGAAAAAAAATTTTGGATATTCTCTTCATTTAGGATCATTAAATGGGCAAAGTCTGTTTAAACAGAAAATATTACTTATAGGCTATAAAAGAAAAGGAAATGGCAGAATTTACTATATAAAAATTGAAAGTATCTATATAGCAAAAAGTACTATAAAAAATGTCAAAAGAAAAAAGACAAACTGGCAAAAATATTTGCTGAATATATGATAAGCAAAAGGCTAATTTCCTAGATATGCAAAAAGTATTCACAAAACAATAAAAAGATAACACCTGAAAGAAAAATGGCAAAAATATAAACAGAAAATTCACAGAAAAAGAAACATAAGGGACCGATCACTTATGGAATCATTTGTGGAATCATTTATTCCACAAATATGAGCTGAAAACCTACATTTGCCAGAATTATTCAAGGTGCTTGGGATATATCAGAGAACAAAACAGACATAAATTCCTGTGCTTGAGTATATTCTGTCATGAGCATCATGGTGGAAAAGACAATAAATTATACACCTAATAAATAATTATATAATATGTTAGAGCCATGGTTCCCAAGCTGTGTGCCAAGGCATCCTGAGGTGCTGCAGCCAAATTATAGGGACGATGCAGGTTATCTAATTTTCAAGGGAAACACAGCAACCTTTATCAGACAATGTGCAAATTACTAGCTGAGGGAGCTCAAAATTTCAACATGAGGTCATGCTAAATTTTTTCAGTGACATCATATCTTTTAAAGGCCCGCTTTTCAGTGGTTGCTGTGATAACAAGCAAATACTGTACAAAAATCAATGCACATCAGGAAATGCGGGTAGTATTATCCATTAAGACCAAGTGTTGACAAGCCATTCAAATACCAATGGGCACACACATCCCATTAGTAAGTAACTATGATTAATTAAGAATGAAATATAAATATTATTTTCTTTCAACTTGTGTGTATTATTTTTTCAAATGGCTAAGTTGTTAAGATATAAATACTTATTAAGTCATTTGCCCTAACTATTTAATAAATGGAATTGTTAGATATTTCTTTTGGCCAGATGTGCTGTGAAAAAATTATTGAGACACTAAGGGCACCATGAACTGATAAAGTTCGGGAATCTCTGTGTTAGAAGGTGATGAGTGCTATGAAAAAATGAGCGGAACACACTAAATTGGTCTGAGTGCTGGGGGTAGAGTGGGGGCAGATTGTATTTGAAATACAGCGTACAGTTGGGCTTCACTGAGAAGGTGACATTTGAGCAAAGTCTTCAGAAGATGAGGGACCAAGCCATGTAGATGGAGACCTGAAGGGAGAATGTTCCAATTAGAGGGCACAGCCAGTGCAAAAGCCCCAAGATGGGAGTGAACTTAGAACATCCAAAGAGCTCAGTGTAGCTAGAGTGGAGTGAGCCAAAAGGAAAGTGGTAGGAGGTAAGGTCAAGGAGGAGTCAAGGAGGTAAGTCACAGGGGCCATTAAAAAACTTTGGCTTTTGGGGGTCTGGCCTGGTGGCATAGCGGTTAAGTTCACACACTCAGCTTCTAGTGGCCCTGGGTTCAGTTTGCAGGTTCGGATCCTGGGTGTGGACCTACGTTAGGCCCGCTTATCAAGCCATGCTGTGGCAGGCATCCCACATAAAGTAGAGGAAGATGGGCATGGATGTTAGCCCAGGGCCAGTCTTCCTCGGCAAAAAAGAGGATTGGCAACAGGTGTTAGCTCAGGGCTAATCTTCCTCACACACACAAAAAAACTTTGGCTTTTGTTCTGAGAGAAATACAGAATCACTGCATTTTAAAATAAGCTTTTTAATATACGTACATTCCAAAATGAATGAATGAATAGTTTAGTTAAAAATAAACACTTGTATATGACTCTTCTGATATTTCTATAAACTCTACACCAGAGTTGAGCTATATGTAGTTTGACCTACTATTGTACATATTTCAAACTTCATGTGTTTTTAAATAAATAAATGTATCTATTTGTCTTAGAAAACTTAGCTTTCTACCTTTGAAGTAAATCATTTAGTGACATCATTGCTTAGAATGTAGCGTTGTCCTTCAGGACACAACAGGCTACAAACAAATGCATCATTCCCCACCATTTTTCTCTCATAAAAGAAACCTTTCCAGCAGTGGCCCAATCTTAAATTAAAAAATAATTGTGCATGAAGTATAGAGGAAGATAATTTATTTTACAATTGTTTTCACCATCAAACATCTGAAGAGTTGCAAATAGTGAGTGAGGTATTTTTAAACAGTAGTCTGTAAGGTTACATTATTTTCTGAAAGCTTTTAGAAGGAATGTTATGCTCACACATTTTAAAATAT
The DNA here is from genome assembly GCF_020826845.1 of Diceros bicornis minor. Classification (NCBI taxonomy): domain Eukaryota; kingdom Metazoa; phylum Chordata; class Mammalia; order Perissodactyla; family Rhinocerotidae; genus Diceros; species Diceros bicornis. The sequence goes on along the minus strand of NC_080764.1, from coordinate 32,731,621 downwards.
TTTAATGACAAATATTTTACATTAAAGGAATATTACCTGAATATGTTAGTTACATACATGATTTCCTTTTGCCTGAGATTAAAATCGAAGAGAGTCTTTTTGACCAAGCATAATTACCATACTTGAGTGAGTTCATCTCAGAATGAAAAATAGGGAATTTACAGACAAATAGGTACTAAAATCACTGCTTATATCTGAAAAAGAGCAATATACCTTCAGATGTATTTAAGTCACAGCCAAAATACAATTTGTATAAGATTTCTCCTGTTGAATAAACAATTTTTAACTGTAGCAAACCATACCAGTATAGAACACTTTTCAATTAATAGAAGTATAAACATAGAGTATAATTTTTAATATTATCAAGATTTCATTTGGATAATAGCAACAAAGGACTTCTGAAAAATCAAGTGAAGCAAGGGTTTTATGTTTTTTGGGGTTTTTTGTAGTAGGATCAGAAGTTCAGTTTTGGATGTTAACTTTGAGGTTACACTCAGATATCCAAGAGGAGATGGATGTAGGCTGGATAAATTAGTTGGGTATATTTGCCATATCTGTGTTATTTAAAGAAAGTAGACCGAATGAGATCACCAAGAAATGAACATACTCTAACAGAAGAGGGCACAGACTGAGCCACGGAGCACCCCAACATTGACAGGACAGGAAGAAGATGAGGAAGGAAGAGAATGAGAAGGAGCAACTAGTGAAGAAGACAAAACAAGACTGAAAAAGTGTCCCAGGGAACATACAGCAAATGAGGATTCTGAACTGACTACTGGAATTCATTATATAGAAATCACGATAAGAGCAGTTCCAGTGGAGGAATGGAAGTGTAAGTCTGATTGGGTTTAACAAAGAATGTGAGATGGAGAGGATTTCTGCTCAAGCAATCCCATAGGTAAACTGGATCAACCCTCCAGGTAAGGAAAACAAACTACACAAAACGGTAAAAAAAAAAAAAAAAAAAATCTTTTCCAAGGTACTGGAGAACTAACAAAGAAAACTCAGAGAGATTTGCAAAGCACACAGGAATGCCTTTTTCTTAGGGATATCTACCGATAACGGAACTGCCAGCTAAAGGTTAAGTAAGAAGCTGAGTGAACTTTGAACAAACTCTCAGGGCTGGCAGGCAAACACGGGACTTGGGGCTTGCCCAGAAGCATGAGCCCTCATAAAACAAAACAAAACAAACACCCAAGCATTGAGTTGGGACCCTGAAGTTGTTACAGTCAATAGGAATAGATGGACCCACACAGGGACCCAAATTTAGTTTCAAAAGATCTCAATTCCTGGTTAGATTAAGACAATCAATGGGCAGGGGGCTGATTTTGTCCCTCAGAAGATATTAGGCCATATCTGAGATGTTTTTTATTGTTATACTGTGGGATGCTACTGGCATCCACTGGGTAGAGACCAGGCATGCTGCTAAACATCCCAAAATGCACAGGACAGTTCCCACTACAAAATATTCAGTTAACAATGTCAATAGTGCAGAGGTCCAGAAACCCTGGATTAAGGTGATCTGGAATTGCTAGTGCCCCTAGCTGCCTTTGGAAACTAATAACATGTTAGGATGAAAATAATGCTATTCCGGGACTCAAGCTATATCTACAATTGCTTATATGTACAATGTCTGATAAGAGGTCAAAAATAATCAAGTACATGAGAAGGTAAGACAATGAGATCAAAATTAAAAGAAACATATGCAGATACATAATGAAATTATCTCAAGAATTTTATATTTTTAACTTTTTCATTATGGAAAATTTCAAACATACAGAAAAATAGAAAAAATAGACGTGATAGAAAGAAAAATGAACACCCAACTATCTATCACCCAGGAATAACAATAAACATTAACTCATAAATACTCGTTTCATCCATCCTGCTCCATCACCACTAAATTATTCCAAGAAATTTTCATAACATTTCACTGTAAGTATTTCAGCGCCTATCTCTGAAAGATAAAGAATCTTTTTATTATTTTTTTTGTGAGGAAGATTAGCCCTGGGCTAACATCTCTCGCCAATCCTCCTCTTTTTGCTGAAGAAGACTGGCCCTGGGCTAACATCCATGCCCATCTTCCTCTACTTTACATGGGACGCCACCACAGCATGGTTTGACAAGTGGTGCGTTGGTGCGCACCCAGGATCCAAACCCCAGGCCACTGTAGCAGAGCACGTGCACTTAACTGCTACGCCACCAGGCAGGCCCCAAGAATCTTTTTTTAATAAATGTTATAAGCTGAATGTTTGTGTGCCCCCCCCCCAGTTCATAAGTTGAAGCCCTAACCTCCAGTGTGATGGTATTTGGAGATGGGGCCTTGGGAGGTATTTAGGGTTAGACGAGGTCTTGAGAGTGGGGCCTTTATCATGGGATTAGTGCCCTTATGGGAAGAAACACCAGAGATCTTGTTCTCTCTCTCCCCCCATACACACACAAAAAAGAGGTTATGTGAGCAGAGAGCAAGATGGAGCTGTCTGCAAGCCAGGAACAGAGACTTTTCCAGAATCTGACCATGCTGGCAACCTGATCTCAGAATTCCAGCCTCTGGAAATGTATGTGAGAAAATAAATTTCTGTTGTTAAAGCCGTCCAGTCCATAATATTTTGTTATGGCAACCCGAGCTGAAGAATCTAATATATAACAATAATACTATTATCACTCCTTGAGAACAACAACAAATACTTTTAATAGAATTTATTATCCAGCCATAGTTTAATTTCCTGAATTGCTTCATAAACTTTTTCTAGTTGGATTGTGCGAGTTAGGGCCCAAACATTGTTCCCAATACAAATCTACAAAGCACACATATTCAGAGAAGTTGAGCTTCTTACTTTTTCCTTTTGTGGGAGGTAATTATCTCCTTCCCCAGTAGGTAATTATTTAATTTGTTTTATGGTTTAGCATTCCATATTTTAAAAAAAGCAAAGACACTCATAATTATATTCATAATAATTTCTAAGATTAATAATAGCATGTTTACATTTTCTTTTACTGCTTTTGATATGATACATTTTTTGTTACAGTTTGCTTCTTAATGTCAGAGTAATTTAAATTTATTTCCTCAGTCATCTTTATTAACTTTGTTTCATATCTATTTATTTTTATTTAAACAGTTTCTCAGTTCTTTAATAAATAAATACAAAGATGACAGAAAGTGATCCTTTATATTCATTTTATATATTCGAATCAGGAGTTTGTAACTTCTCAATTGTTTTTCATGAGCCATTCCAAAACATCTTTTCAAATTGGAGTTAAATAATGTGTCTGAATTTTATCAACTTTTTTTCTTATATGTTTTAACTTTTTGTTTTGAGTCTTTAAAAATATGTTAGAAGTCTTTAAAGTGTCATTATGTTCCAACAGCCTTCTGCTGGGGAGACCATCTTGTTACACAAAAACTCTTTTGAAAGTCCAAGTTTGCATGTGTTTAAAAGATCAACAAGAGGAACCTCAAAAGAAAAAACATAAAATTGTTATAAAATACCAAAGTAATCAACAATTTATAGAGATTGCTTTTACTCTGATGAGATTACAGGAATGAATTGAGCAAGATACTCCTCTGTTCTTACATGTGTTTTAAAAAAATACTTGCAGCTGCTCTTTGAAAAACACCATCAAGAGAATGAAAAGACAAGCCACAGGCTGGTAGAAAACATGTGTAAAACACATATCTGACAGAGGACTTGTATCTAAAATATACAAAGAACTCTTAAAATTCAACAATAAGAAAAAAACCCAATTTAAAACTGGACAAAAGATTTGAACAGACACCTCGCCAAAGAAGATACACAGATGGCAAATAAGCATATGAAAAAATGCCCAACATCATTTGTCATTAGGGAACTGCAAATTAAAACAATAATAATATATTATTACCTACCTATTAGAATGGCTAAAATCCAAAAAACTGCCAATAACAATTGCCGACAAGATGTGGGACAGCGTGACCTCTCACTCATAGCTGCTGGGAATGCAAATGGTATAGCCACTTTAGAAGACAGTTTTGCATTTTCCCACAAACCTAAACATAGTCTTACCATACAGTCTAGCAATCGCAATCCTAGGTATTTACTCAACTGATTTGAAAACTTATGTCCACAAAAAAATGAATTTTTATAGCAGCTTTATTCAGAATCACCAAAAACTGGAAACAGCTAAGATTTCCTTAAAAGGTGAATGGATGGCCGGCCCTGCGGCTTAGTGGTTAAGTGCACGCGCTCGCGCTCTGCTGCTGGCGGCCCGGGTTCGGATCCCAGGCGTGCACCGATGCACCGCTTCTCGGGTCATGCTGAGGCCGCGTCCCACATACAGCAACTAGAAGGATGTGCAACTATGACATACAACTATCTACTGGGGCTTTGGGGAGAGAAAAAAAACGAGGAGGATTGGCAATAGATGTTAGCTCAGAGCCTGTCTTCCTCAGCAAAAAGAGGAGGATTAGCACAGATGTTAGCTCAGGGCTGATCTTCCTCACGAAAAAAAAAAAAAGAAGGTGAATGGAGGGAGGAGGGCGAAAGGGATAATTTGGCACATGTGTGTGGTGATGGGTTGTAACTAGTATTTGGGTGGAGAACACGATATAATCTATGCAGAAATAGAAGTATAATGATGTACACCTGAAATTTATAGACTGTTATAAACCAATGTTACTGCAATAAACAAACAAACGAAAAAGGTGAATGGATAAGCGAACTGTGATACATCCATACAATGGAATATTATTCAGTGACAAAAACAAAAGAGCTATCAAGCCATGAAAGACACAGATAAATCTTAGATGCATATTGCCAGATGAAGAAGTCAATCTGAAAAGGCTGCATGTTGTAGGATTACAATTATATGACATTCTGGAAACAGTCAAAACTATAAAGACAGTAAAAAATCAGTGGTTCCCAGAGGTTCAGGGGGAGGGCAGGAATGTTGAATACACAAGGGATTTTTTAAGACTGAAACAATTCTGTATGATACTATAATGGTAGATATACAACACTATACATTTTTCAAGACCAGTACATTGGGAAGCCTAAAACATGTGCCCTCACATACAGATTTTTCTGGTTCTATAAACATAGCAATTTTGTTAAATTCTGTTTCCTCACCATTAAGAGAAAAAATGTATGGTTTGTTTATGATTGTATACTCTGCATAAGTATTTTCTGGTTGGGGAAAGCTACTGTTTTGGCCGGGCATTAATGAAACTTGAGTCCTCTATTTACAATTTGCACATCAAGTGACTGTGATGACTGTGAGATTTTTCCACACACTGGCTTCTGGCTCCATTCATTTTAAATCTTGTTTCTCCTCCAGCACCCACATACTTCTGGCGCCAGGTTCGTAGGACACAGTCACATCATGATACAGCCTCTGGCCACGCACTTTTGGGTCATGATGCCCTAGTGTGTTGGCACAGTGGTCAGTGGGATTGTTGCTGGAAGCCATTCCCAGAACAACTACTAACACCTTAAAGATAAGTGGAAGTAGCTGCAAATTTTACAAATATGTGACCATGTGAACACATTGCTAGGCCTCTTCCCAGGACTTACAAGGAACCTCTGTAAGTGAGGGGTCTGGAAGTTTGAGCTTCTTTAGCCTCACAGGAAATCAGCCTCAAGTGCTAGGAGTCTTTACAAATTCTCTTTTATATTTTCAGTTTTCAAGGTGAAATAGCAATCAAAATTATCAGCTAAGAGTGAGAATGGGGAATGAAGTGGGTGGTTTGAAAGAGAAAATGTATAAAATTGTCAGCTATGAGAACGGAAAAGCGGGGACTAGGGAAAATATAGTATAATTGCTGAGCAGCATTAAGTCCCACTTGATGTTCCTGGGAAGGAATTTATAGGGAGACTAGTAGGCATGACTGTGTATTTCCTCCAGCTATGTTTAGCCTGACAAATGTAGACAAAGAATAAGTGGAGAATTGGATTTGAGCAGGGTGTCATTTACCAAGCCAATATTAGAAAGTGAGAAGGATCAAGTGAGAAGAAGGTGTGTGCAAGAGAGTGACTGTAATGCTGCACCATGAATTTTACCCTGCATAAGGAGAAAATAGAGGACTTCAAAGATTGACACGGGAAAATCGTAGAATCAGATTGGGTGGCGCAGGCAGTTAAGTGCGCGCGCTCAGCTGCGGTGGCCGGGAGTTCGCCGGTTCGGATCCTGGGTGCGCACCAACGCACCACTTGTCGAGCCATGCTGTGGTGGTGTCCCATATAAAGTGGAGGAAGATGGCCATGGATGTTAGCCCAGGGCCAGTCTTCCTCAGCAAAAAGAGGAGGATTGGCAGATGTGAGCTCAGGGCCGATCTTCTTCACAAAAAAAAAAAAAGAAGAATCAATAGATTGACAGGCCCAGTGGGTCAAAGGATTCTTGGGACTGAGGTCCATGAGAGAGTAAACTGGAAATATACAAAGTGGTACTCAGAGATAGAATGCATGGAATTGAGATATGGATGGGTTGTAGTTAATGGCAATGACAAAGTCTAAGGGATGACCATCAGACTGATGACTAGGATGGTGTTGATGACTGGTGCATTAGCAGAGAAGTTCAAGGACCTGAAAGGACAGGCTGTTGAAAGGATAATTTATGTGTATGTCAAAATCCCAAGAATTAAGACAGGAGTACAAATGAATTGAGTGACAGTAATGAGGGGGAAGAACCTGGGCGTTAGTACATGAAAGCAACAATGAGTGGCAGTGGGTATGCAATCTGATAACATGAGATTCAAATCTGGGAAGGTTTAGGGAGGAGAGAAGAATGACCCAGTGACAGCTGTGGCGGAAACACAGCCACCAACTGAGAGGGCTGAAGAGGCAGATATGTCCTCAGAAGAGAGCCGCATTTTAATTTTCAGTAACATGATGAAGAAAAAGTTCTGCAAATATGTTGGATCCTACTAAGTATAGCCTGGAATTCCAGAGGGCACACATTAGATTACAACCTCAATGTCCATCTATAATTTCCTGGTTATTATGGCATAGTGGATAAAGGTTTATCTGGGCTGATGCAAAGTGTTCCACATTCTCTAATAAATGAAATAGGTTAGGTAGAAGAATAGTATTGCATACACAAACACACACACACACACACACGTGTAGATATATAGCCTATACATGCAAAAAAAATTTCAGAAGTTGATAAGAAATAATTAGTAGTGTGGACCTCTAGAGGAACTAAGTTTAATGTTGAAGAGAGATTTTTACCTTTATTTTATACCGTGCCGTAGTGCAGTATTGCGATGTACAATGACATGTGAGACAATTAAAATGTGAATACTTATTGGCTCTTTGATATTAAGGAATTGTTGATTTTTCTTAGGTCTGACAAGGGTATTGTGGTTATGTTTTAAAAGGTTATAATTTAGAGATACACATAAATATTTACAGATCAAATCTTTCTAGGCATTGACCTACAAATAATATGAAAGGGAGTGTAGTATAAACAGGGGACTTAGATAAAATAAGATCATTCAGGAGTTCAGTAAGGTTAAAGCTGGGTGACGGTTCCATGGGGATTCATTATATACTTTTCTACTTTTAGATATATTTCAAATTGTCTATAATAAAGTTTTAGAAAATAACTTTTAACTTATAGGACATTATAATAGGTAATAGCTAGTCACATCAAATTTTGTGTCAATTCCATAAATTATTTGTATTAAATTTGAGGAAAAGTAGTGGTATAAGTGTTCATGGTCCCAGCCCTCATGCTTATGACTTAACGGGGAAAACAATTAGCAATCAAAAAAACAAACTATGAGATAGATGGAGGAGGACCTTGTAAGTCATGCTGAGGAGTTTAGGTTTTATCCTGAAAATAAGAAGCAGCCAGTTAAGTGTTTTAGCCAGAGAAACATATCATCAGGTTTCTCCATATTATTCACTTTAACTTGATGATCCGATTAAAAAAGGGCCAAATAGTGGTGGAGGGTGGTCAGTTACAGTTGTCTAGGCTTACGCTGGCGGAAGTTAGCAACATAAAGGGTGAGCAGAGGAGGGAGAATCAGCAAAGAAATTGAAAAGAAATGGTGGGTAAAGATGAGTGGTGTCATAAGGATGGGAGACATGGTCTCAAGGGTCAAACACCAACCAGGGGTTAAGCAGGGTGACAATTTATTACCTAAACCACATAAGCCATAAAGGTGTTTATCTGGCCATTCCTTTTCTCAGAAAGACACAATAGCTTTCCATGATCCCTAAGAATAATGTCTGCCCTCCTTGTTGTGGCATTCAAGGCTCCAGTCTTCTCTCTCTGGATATCTCTTTATGCATTATATGCTCAGGATACACTGGTTTGATTTGATGGAATAAGCTGAGAAATTTTATGACTTCTTACTTTGGAAAATGCTGTTCAGACTGAGCATAATTATTTCTCTCTATCAAAACTTGTCTCATCTTTGTCTTTGTCTAAATACCAACTTCGCGATGATCCTCCCTAGTCCGTATCCATTTCTCCTCCCTGCACGCCCTAAGCACATTAACTGGACCTTGGTTTTGCACTTAGTCACTTCTGTGTGGCTTTATGCATATTATAGTGGTTTTCATATCTTCTCCCCGACTAAGTTAGAAACATTTTGAGAGCAAACAATGTGTTAATTCAACTTTATCTTCCTTGATTAGCTTCCCTCTTTTAGTGGCCAATAAATATTTATTGAATGAAAATGATTTCTTATCCCCTTGTGTACAACAAAATCTAGATTAATGACAAAGTTTCCATAGGAAAATTTGATTTTAGCTTAACGCATGCTCAACCATGTTGTAAACATGTGTGAAAACCTTAAGATATCAAATGACAGGGCAAATTTAAGAGAGTGCATAAAATTCTTTATTTAGAACAATAAAGTATATGTATATATAATGTAATTTCAAATTCAAACCTGTATAAAAAAGGGTCAGGACATAAACCTATTTTAAAAAGTACACATACAGTATATACACATAACACATCACATTTTACAACTTTTATTTAATTAAACCTCAGCCATAATAAAACTATTTAGAATAGTGTTGACATACATTTACATTACAATATGCAAACTCCAATCTATGACTGACGAGCAATATATCTGTGCATCCATCTAAATGTCTGAATACTTTTTAAGTCCACTGATTTAAAAAATAGTGGCAAGTGGGACACTATAATCACACATTAACCCTTAGAATACAGGAGAATAGGATATTTTGATTGGAAAATTTTATTTAGTGAGTCTTACAGCTCAGAAATCAAGCAACTGAAAATACTATGGTTTTTAAGCAATTATTATCTTAATTTTATTTTTAAAAACATCATAAGGATGTAGTTGGAGATGGCAGTTACAAATTTACAGTGCTTAGCAAACATTTTAGGATCATAAATATCCATTTTAATATGGATTATTTCTAAAACAATATCTTGTTAGGAAACGAAAGTACCATTATTTTATCTTTACAAAGGCGTTTCCAGACTTATCAGTGAAAAGTTGCAACACCATAAATTATGTGATCAAATACTACAAATAAACTAGTCAGAATTTCCATCTGAATGTTCATATTTTAATGCCAATTTCAAAATAATAGTTTCAAAGATAGGCTGGTTTACTTTAAAATTCTTATCCCACTTTTCAATTGTAAAATGTAATTTATGGATTACCCCTTTCCAAATGGATTCTAAATTATGTTTTGGCATTCAAAAACTTCATGACCATCTGACATTTTCTGCTCTTAGCTTTTAATAAAATGAGGGCATTTGAATGCTTAATGTGGTGTATTTCAAAACGTTACACACATCATATGGTATCTCTTCCTGACTAAAATGTACTAGTGGTTTTCACTCTTCAGAGGTGATCCAAAAATGTTTATTTAAGCAAAGGAGAAAGCCATCTCTTGTATAAATGGTTATCCAATTCACCTCACAGGAGAATGAATTTCACTTTTACTAATGGACCCTATTTACATTACAAACAAGAACAGCAATGACTTTTTATGTTCAAACTGCTTATTCACAGCGATCAGAGTTGGACATTTTATATGGAACAATTTTAACTCTATCTTTGTCAGTCATATATCAATAGGTTTCACACCTAAGATGTGACCTCCGACTTCACCATATAGATAAATAAAAAATTGAGATCCAAAGAGGGGAGGTGATTTACCAACATCAGTTAATGGCAGAGTGGAGCCTCCTGACCATGTTTCCCAACATCCATCCCACTACGTCAAACTGCCTTTTTAAAAAATACATTTTTTTGTTCAAGAAGCATAAATATGGAATGGCTAAAAGCTCTACACTGGGATTACATTTTGAAACAAAATCTTGCTGCACCAAAACATTAAGAAGAAATATCCATGAATTCTGAATAGACTTTTTTGTTAATTTAACTTCAATTGAATTAGAGTACCAAAAAATGCCACCACATTTCTCCAAAGTACTTTAATGGTCAATGAAATGTGTTTCTTACTAAAAGCAAACACTTCATTATGGACACATAATGTGTCCATACATTTTCATACATTTTCATTTTTCACATGATCCTTTGTTAAGAGGATGGGTTACTTATTCTATTATTGTATTAAAAAAACAATTTTTCTCTGACTCATTAACAATTGGCAGTGTGATAAGCACATTAGATTATAATATGGAATCCAGGAACACTTCCATATCATTGGGCAGACACCGTTTATCACAGAGCCAGTTTCTTGATGGACCTGGGTTCTACCAAAGACGTACAAAGCTTTCGGTATAATTTAGAATCTGCAGACTTCTGAGGTCATTTTAAAAGGCAATTTTGAAACATTACAAAAGAGAACTATCAGATACATGACACCAATTTAAAAGGTGATTTCATGGTTTACAATGTCAGTTGTGCATTTTCCATGATTTATGAAGAAAGATATTCAGAGCAAATATTGGATAAAATAAAGCCAAGATATATATGTGTATTTTTTTTATCTCAAAGCAGATACGACACAGTTAATGCCCAAGCAGCTAGCATCCAAAATAACGTTCAGCATTTTTCTACTGTTCATGCACTTTATAGAACTTTAGTGTTTTAAAAATTGGTAATCCATGTAACTCTCAAGGAACCAATACGTTTATTTATGCAGAATACATCTCCCCTCGCCTACTATGCCAAATTTCATAACTTGCTGAATTTGTCTATTTAATTCTATTGATTAGGACCATGACCTCAAGTGCTAAAACCCAGCTACTAGCTTTGAGAACAAAAGTACATTTACTGTATTCTCAAGCTCATTAAATAGCACTTTCATGTGCCTAAGAAAATCAAAACTATTGGCAAAATAGACCAAACTATTAGATTGAGAAGTATCAATCTTCTCAATCTACACATGACCTACACACACAATGCATATTAATCTATGTCAATTTTCCTCAAAACATCAATATCACACACCGAGACAGGTCCCTTCAGCAATTAAACTGATTTCTGATTTTATTATTAATCAATTGTACCATGGGATATCTGAGGGCCTGAATAAATTAATGCAGCTTCCCAAAACACCTAGGTTGGATGTAGCAAAATGACTAGTGTTTGAAGAACCACAGCACTTTAGAGAAGGAAGGGATCATAGAAATCATCTGGGCTCTTTGGTACAAAAAAGAGCCAAGGCCACTTAACTGGAGTTGTATTGGGATCAGCTTTGAACGTAAGCTAAAATCCAATGATATTAGAAATTCTTGGACTTTTGAAATCAAAGGAAAGGCAGCAGTTAGTTTTTTATGCTCTTTCGTATCACTACATTGAAAATGGTCATCTGATGATGGTAGAACACGGCAATAATGTTATTACAAGGATTAAGTTAGAATGGAAAGCTTTGGAGTCCTTTATGTGTATGTTTGTAACATATTAAAAGAATCTTCATCAGAATAAACCATAAGAAATCATTCTTTGACTTTAGTCAGATGTTCCTTTCACTATTAAAAAAATTGGCAAGGGAATTCACATAATCTCTTGTAAATTCTAGTTTAAAAGCGCAATGTCCATCTTGGAAATTCTTGCCAAATTCACTCTTAATATGACAAACGCCATCACAAATTTTAAATAGCAAACTGACATGCATAACTACATAAAGCTCTCTTATTTTTAATTCATAAACCTTAATGAATATAGAGCGCCTGATTTTAAATAAATGGATCCTTTAAACAGATAATGGTGATTATACTATAAATAACTAAAGTTTCCTGATTCCTTGCATTCTTGTAAAAGCCAAGTAACCTAGTTTTCAACACCCATATCAGCATGTGGGTGTGGTTTCCTAACCTTAGATACTAAATATCATAATTTATTTTTACTCTCCCATGGCAGAAATTGAAAATGGGACCTTCATACATTCAGCAATTTCTCCTAAGTCCCTTTACATAACTCTGTAATAGTTTTAGAATATAAACACTTCATAACAGATTTTGCAAGCACGATTTATACACTCTATAGTGGTCAAGGTAAAAGGCCATCTTCACCAGGGGTGCCAAATGTCCTCCACGGCGACTGCCCCACTGTTCAATGTTCATAGCTTCTTTGTGCAATGACTCTTTCGGAGTCTTCCCCTCTACAAAGGCATCACTGTTCTAATGCAGTACTGGCTCCCCTACACAGATAGATCCAGCCAGCCATGTCCATTTGTCTAGTGGGATGTAGGTGGGCGTGGCTCATGTCAGGAAGAGACCAAGATCAGACCCATATCATTAATCAGCAGATACAAGGCTGACACATTGCCTACTCCAATCAGTCTGTTCCCACTGCTTTCTATATGTACAGTGGTTGACACTATTAGGTTTTTGTTTTTAACATTTTTTCTAGATCCCTTTGAGAAAGATTATTACCCCAACTATCCAGGCTGAAATCTACTTGCAGAGACCAAAATAACTAGGAACTGCAGGTTGTAACTGAAAGTAAAGCTGTGTGGCTTTTCAGCAATTAGACATCTCTGGAGGCATGCAAAATGATGCATGCAGTCTGGAACACGTGCTTTCTCCTCTGACATCAGCTATAAGTTCTAAATGAGACCACAAGTCCACCAGGTCCTTAAAATAGAGTCCTGCTCCATGCAAGTTCTTCTTTATATATGATTAATTCAGTGCCAGTTTCACAGTAAAACACTTTGTTCCAATTTCTGAATCATCCATACAGAGTTGTGGGTAGTAAGAACAGATAAAGATGCAGTCTGTCACTCCAGACAGAATATGAATTTGTTTAAAGCTGCTTCATTTATGAAGCAAACATGAACTGTTACCCGCCTAGAGAGGAAAGAAACAAGAGAGATTATGGCATATCTGCTTTCTGCCTTCTTTTCATTCTCAATGGCTGAATTCATATAACTACCGAATGAGTAACAGACTTAGAACGCATGCTTCACTTACACGGCCTACGAGAACTTAATAAACGTTTTCCTAGATACACTGATCAGTCACTCTCTATGATCTCCCTGGTAACAATTAACATTATCTGAAATGATCTCGCTTAGTGTTCATCGATTGTCTCCCCCATTAGAATGTAAGTTCCAAGAGGACACAGAGCTTTGTCTGTCAATACTGCTCTACTCCAACCCCTAGCACAGTGCCTGGTACAAAACTGATACTCAATAAATATTTCTTGAACGTAAGAATGGATGAATGAATGCCCTGTGGCTTTCGTACCCCCAGGCATACCACAGATTATCTCCACTTGTGATAAGAGGGTTATCAATCTCCGTAGCCTTGGATTTCTCTAAGAAGGCTCTGAAAAGGTAGTAGATAGGTAGCGAGGGGAGAGGGTGTGAAGGACAACAGCAGTGTCTAGACAGAGAAGACATGGAGATAGATGGAGTTGCATGAAAGAGATATGGGACAGATGGAGAAGCCAGTCAGAGGCCACCAACAAATAGCAGCCTCTCGGCCAGTGAGCAGTGCCAGTAGCCTGACTGCCTAGCCACGTGCTAGCAATCACTTCTCCCAACTGAGGAACAGCAGCAGCAAGATCTCATTCAATACTCTCCGCCAAAAAAAAAAGACAGAAATCCTGGCACCACATCCTGCCAAGGCCTCTGGGGAAGTTCACTTGGCCTCAGCACAGCTTCGGGACTTGTTGAAGCATGAAGGCCAGACTTTTCGTTCCTCAGTGCGGGTGTTAAACCACCGGGCTTTGGACTCAGCTTTCAGACTTTTCGACTTTTAAGTGAAGTATTTGTACTTCCTTAACTATTTTTTATTATAGACAGCATCTTCACGCTGTCTGCAATCACAGCCATTAAATCAATGTGTATTTTGCATTTCTTTTCTCTCTGATTCACTCCTCTCTCGCTATCTTTGCCCCTATTTATCAATCCCAGAGTCACAGATCACCGGTTTTAAAATATTGGAGATCACTACACAGGTTAGGTATAAAATAAGTAGGACAGTATTTTTTCCAGTCTTTCTAAATGTAATCGATTAAAAACTATATCACACAACAATTTACCAAACAGAATTCTAGAAAATAGACAACCTGTATTTAAGAAAGCAGAATTAAATCTTCAAGGAAAAATTACGAAACATGAAGAGAAAACTTCACAAGTCCAAAATACATGACAGCTATTTTAAAAATAAAGCTTGGTTATTAAAGCAAAAGGGAATCACAAAAAAGCAAAGGATTTTTTTTAAAAAAAGCTACAAATCATTTGAAATTCTAAACTTAATCAAACGTAGAGAAACAAGATTGGAAATCTATTTCTGACTTTGTCCCCGAGTCATTTAGCAAATAAAATAAACTTGAAAGCTGACAACTCTTTTCTCATAGAACAAAACTACAATTTTTGTAATGATACCTTGGATTCTTGCAACAACCCCATGAAATAAGCAGGGTGAGTATTATCATCCCTTCATTATACATGAAAAAGTAGAGGCTAAAAGACAACTGACTCATCCAGGAACCTACAGCTGGTTAAGCTGCAGAGCCAAGGTTTGAACCCAAGTTTTGAAGCCAAGGTTTGAATCCCTTCTAATCCTCTGCATCACAATGTGTCTACAGAAGGAGAGCTCGAAAACAAAATCCACAAAGCTCCAGAAATTCTTAGAAAATAGTTGGTAAAGAGCCACAGATCTTGCCATTTGGTAACCAAGCATCCCCAAGTACTGGACGCTGAACAACTCAACTTGACTCGAGCTCATCTGTATTCCAACTCTAGGATCCATTTTCTTCTGTCTTAGTTTAGATCTATCAGAAACTTCCAGGTTGTGTTTCTTTTATGAGTCGCTCCACCAGCCTAATTATATAAGAATTACTTTCTACACTTACCATGCTGGGGTAAGTCCATAAACACTGCTAACTGAGTGTTTACAAACTCATGCTGTTTATTGTCAACCAAACTGGGCCTTCTTTGTGACTATGCAGTCCTTCTCCCAAGGTCTCAATTAAAACTCTTTGTAGATGACTCCCAAATCCCAAACCTATTATGTCCAGCCCTGACTGTTCTCTCAAGTTCCCAGGCTAACATATTTCGCCACTCGTCGATATATACTAACAGCTCCTTCTCCCATTTTCTTTTAATGGCACCCCCATATCTGGTTAGTCCCATAGGCTCCAAATCATCCTTGAGTTCTGCCTGTGAGGTCAAGCCTCACATCCCATGGGTAACTAGGATTTGTTGATTCTCTTAATGCAGTGTCTCCAAAATGGTCCATGCTTTCCTGTTTCTATGGCCCTGACCCTAGTTCAGGTCATCATTCTTTCATATCTATTTGGAAGATTGGCCTCCTAAGTGGATTCCCTGACTCCAGCTCACCACTCCCATCCATCTGGCCACATCAATATCTGATTACTTTCCTAAACCCTCCAACAACCCCTTATATTACTCAATAGAGTGTAAGCCCTGTACTTGGAATTCAGATCCTTTTTCAAACTGATGCCCACCCTTTCTTCTCAGCATTTTAACCCTTTATGTGTGACCTCCACTGGAGTCCAGCTGTACAAACTCTCCTGAACACAGTCTGTACTGTGGCCTCCCTGACTTA
Source organism: Diceros bicornis minor (assembly GCF_020826845.1). Taxonomy (NCBI): domain Eukaryota; kingdom Metazoa; phylum Chordata; class Mammalia; order Perissodactyla; family Rhinocerotidae; genus Diceros; species Diceros bicornis. The sequence continues at coordinate 32,715,658 of NC_080764.1, read as the reverse complement.
GTTATGCCATTTACACTATCTGGATTATCCCTTCCCTGTTGCTAACAAAATTTCACCAATCATCCAAGATCTAGCTCTGTATAAATGCCACCTCTATCATCTACACAATGAAGCTTTTCTCCTGTTGGTAGTGATTTCTCTCTCCCTTCAAATAAGGCAATTGTATATGTGTGTATGGTAAAATTCTAAGGGATGCCATCCATACCAACATCTAGAGCTATGTTGAGGGCACGTCCTGCACAACCATATGTAGTGGCCTTGCCTTTAGTCTCTCATTGCATTTTATTGGTAAGCCCCTTTTGTTGCTTTTTAACTTTGTAAACTTCTAGTTTCCTTTGTAAAATACATTATCATGCATACGTCTTATTTCTTTTTGCAGGCTATAAGCAATTTGAGGATGCAACTACGTTACATTAAGCTTTGTATCCAACAATGCACCTACTGGAGTTTGTTAGAATCACATTTGTGGGAAGAATGAAGCATAAAATTTTCCTATGATATACTCTATTTTCTTCGTTTTCTTAAACTGAGCTACCCAAAACCCAATAAATGAAAAGTTCTTGTGGGATGCCACATATGGATGCTTGGCATCAGCTAGTTGACTAAGTGGATTTTTAACTTTTCTTATATTTTCATGTTTGATGTCAAATAAACACAGTTTTAACGTATTTTCTCTTAGAGGCAATGCCTTTTGTTTTTAGTTCATTATTCCTTCCTTGTATTTAAAATATCAAACCCTTCTTCTCTTCATTTTCCAATTATAAGTTGGAGAACTAACTACTCCGTATGTTTCCTAGTCTAGTATTCCAATATTTGTCCTGATTTAATTTGTTTTAGTTGGTGAAACTTCCATTTCAGGGAGAAATCCTTGCCATAAACCTGAGTCATTCCCTGCATTTTTCCCTTTCTTGTTAACCAACGAAATGACTATAATCTAAATTATATCTAATTTTTAAAACATGTAATTACAACTCCACATGTCATTACAACTCCACATGTCATTTCTATCTTGGTACTTTTTACTACTGCTATTCTTGTTTCTTGGCAGATTTCCCCTCCTACCACATCACAGTCTGCTCTCCCAAACCTTTCCCTCCACCACATCCCTTTCCCTAAATTATACTCCGATTTCCTTGGCAGGTTTTAAACCTCTGTTGGTATAGGGCCAAGCATAAGGCTTTACTCTATACAATGGGTACTTAATAAATGATTACAAATGATACATATACATTTTGACTCTGGGGTTTGCAGATTCATGATAATGAGCTGGTTCTTTTTTCTTCCTTTTTCCTATCTCTCCCTCAGCATTTGAATTCTTATTTACTTCTACCTACATAAGTCTATTTTTGCTTCCGTAAATTTTATTCTCACATTACTGCAATTCTGAGATAGTTTATTCATCTCTCCATTCATTTATTCAACAAATATTTCTTCATCACTTACATGTGCAAAGCATAAGCTCTATAGGGATTCCAAAATGAAATTTAGAAATCAATCCTGCCCTCTAAGAGCTTATGGTTTAGAATAAGACACAAAATGTCTATGTAAGTAACTACGATGTCCTACTAATATACTAGTATTATATGAAATATAATTAGAAGGCCATAAGGAGAGATTACTTTCATTTGGGAAGCTAGCTTTTTGGAGGTGGTGGTATCTGAGCCAAGCCTTTGGAGGGCTTTGCAGAGATGATGAGTAATGTACTCGATGAAGAAGAATGCCACTTCTTCATTCATTCTGTCATCCATTTCACACCAACTACTCAATGATATGTGATGAGTTTATTTCTAAACAATTTGGGGCTTCTTTAACTGACTATCTAATTTGATTCATTTACACATGAGTAATATTTCATATTTTAAGAAAAATAAGTCCTTTCACAGATGACTGCATTTCCCCTCGCTGTCCTATTGACCCAAATCGGCAAATTAAACGCATTTAATTTTATTGCAGTAAGAATATTTAACATGAGATCCACCCTCTTAACACATTGTTAAATACACAACAGAGCATTGTTAACTATAAGGATAATGTTGTACAGCAGATCTCTAGAACGTATCATCTCGCAAAAAAAACAAAACAAAACAAAACTCTACTTCAGAATAACTATCTTCCTTACCACTTGGTTACATTTGCATTTAGGGTTTATTCATTCACTCAGTTGCTCATTCCACAAACTTCTACTGAGAGCCTACAACGCATAGATAACAAGTGAGGTGCTACAGCAAGAACCAGTCAGGCTCAGTTCCAGTCCTCCAATGTTCCCTGACTAGTAGAAATGTGTGTAAGTTGCTTGACTATGGTAGCTTTAAAATGCCATCTTTTTTCTCCTAAACAAGTGCCCTGGGTTTTCCCATCATAATCCACTCTCCAAATGTCACAGGACAAATGCCACAATTAAAAACCACACGACTAAAGACCTATGTGCCAAAACAGGATCCCAGCGATGCAATTCGAAACCAAACAACAGAGGACTTGACTTGAGCCTTTAAGACTCAATTAACCATTTAATGTGTGCTTTGTGGATGTCTGGCTTAAGGGAACTGAAATGGCAGATAGAGAAGATACAGTGAAGCTTGTGTTGGGGTTCAAGGGTAGAGAAATTGGTTTCTAGGAAAAACAATGATTTCAGCTTGGGGAATACTGCTCCAGCAAAAACAAAGGGTCAAGAGAAGGGTCTATTCGCTTACGTTATCTGACAGGAAACATGAACCTAGAGAGAAGCTAGGATGCGGAGCAGAAAAAAGGGAGGGTGCTATTCATGCTTTGGAAATGGGGATCAAGGACATGATGAAAGGCAAAACTGAAGAAGTCTGTGTCACAGCAGGGTTAAAGTGTTAGAGAAATACGTGACATAATTATTATTATATCATGTTATTTTGGGTTGTTGAAAAATGATGTTCTATAACTATAAAAGTGAGCTCCTGCGGGAGGAAAGCAGCTCTCTATGACCCACTTTTCCTAGGAAGGTTCAATCTAGAGATAAATCTCTGAATCCGGGACAGAAATGCAAGCTAGAAGGACAGTGACCTGTAAGGAAAAGGCAAAGCTCACCACAGACAGTCTTTGTAATAATCAAGGAGAGTAAATGATCCTCTGACAATGAGGGAGTGCAGGGGAGAACTGAGGAACTAGGAAGGTGAGAGAACGCTCATATGCCACTGTAACAAATGCACTCGGGATTCCACGGGCATGACAAAATGAACAGCCAGGTAGCAGAACTGAAGGTGAGAAGAGCATGAATCGATATCAGATCAACATAGTGCCACTTGGGATGCTTCCCAACAGTACCTGGATCTGAGAGAGTGGACAGGAGAGGAGAGGAGAATATCAGGGCCTCCTGGCCATGCTTTCTTTCTCTCACAAGCCCTGCACAAACCCACACACTCACAACAGGGCTCTGTCAGTGGTTGATATGCAGTGCATCCTGGGCTCTGGACTGTGACTAGGCACAATTATTACCAGTCACGTGGCTGGTGGCACTTAAATACCTTGACAATTTCCCTTTCCTGACTGTTAGATATTTTAACCTTTTCTCCTTTTCCTAAAAAGGCAGGGAAATATTTTGGTTTTCGCTCATTTCAGTATCTAACATATGAGATACTTTTTCTATCATGTTATAGTAGTCACACTTAATTGAAATTGGTTTTATTTATTCTTCCTCTATTAATGATAGTTTATTTTAGTCCTAATTTGCCCTATTCCCCTTGACTAATTTATTTTCTGGCCTCAAAAATAATAAATACTCAGCTGTTAATTTTTTGTATATCTCCCACTAATCAGGACTAACACTACTGGCCTTTCAAAACTTGAGAACACACCACGAATTAGATACGCACAATTCAATTATGTAACAGCTTCAGTGAATATACTGACATCAGCTTGATAGAAGACAATAAATTTTGGCATTGAAGATACTGTATAGCTCGGTAAATCTTCCAGTTTAAATTCTAAAAACTTACCAATGTACGAAAGTAACAGTGTTGATACAAGCCACAATTACACTTCTTGAAACTCTCTCTCTTTTTCTTGCAACATACTGAAAAACAACAAGAAAAATGCTTATTTGCTTTTGGACAGAGATTCTGAAGTACACCATGATCTGGGCAATGTAAAAGGCAGTTTTTTCCGTAAATACAGTAGCAAAAGGTTGCAAAATTGAGTGGGAAGCTTACCTTCATAAGTATTACTACAGGGAAGAGGGAAGACTTTATCTGCCTCAACATAGTCTTCCCAAGTAGTTTAAAAAATTCTCTATGCATATGCATACACACATACTAAAAAGCTTACATGCACTTAATATGTAAATATGTATACACAGGCATGATATGAGAAAGTAACATGCCAAATGAAAATTATAACTGAATGTAAAATCAAAGTATTAGTACTGGAGCAATTTGGAGTAAGGTGAAAAAGTGATCAGGGTCAGCTACAGTAAATGGAAAAGTATCTTAAAACAATTTTTGTATGTGGCTTTGGAGAAAATACTGAACAGGTCGAGAAACGTTAAGGGCTCTGAAGGCCAGCATGAAGTCAAATATCTTAAGTATGCAAGAGAAAATCACTGAAAGTATCTTGACTAGGAAGTGATATTATGAACCAGGATTTAAGGAAGAATGAGACAAAAGTGGAGGTTAGAAGGGCCGAGGAAAAGAAAAGATTCTGTGGCAGCAACTCAGCCAAGACATCATAAAGATATGGATGAAGATAACGACTATTGCCAAAGAAAGGGCTAAGCTTGGCAAGAGACTCAGAGAGAAGAATCAGTATATCCTGTAATTGGGTGGAAAAGGAGGAGAATCAGCAAACGTGCCTCTAGAGCTCCATGACCAGGAATCTAAGCAAGATTCTACTGCTTATAGAAATAAAGAAAGGAGAGATGACCAGTTTTGATACCCTAAGAAGGGTTATGAAGGCAGTTATGTGAAGGTATTCCACAGGTAAATGGAGACGTAGGATTGAAGAGAGAGTGAGAGATCAGAAATGTGGATGAACACTTGGAAGACACTGGTTGGGAGCTGCCATTATGAGACTGAACAACTTCTTAAAGACATTACGAGCATGTGCTGGTACGTGACAAGGCAACGTCAAGCTTACTTATGCACACATTTAGTAAAACAGAATACCTTATCTCATTATCCTCTTCGTTAATCTGTATATTTTCAACTGCCCTTGTAAGATTTGGTTGTTTCTTCTGGGAAAAGAACAATGACATGTATTGTAAAAATAGCAATGAATGGTATAATAGTTAAGAGGTAAATGTTCTCCACTTTTATGTCAATAACTCCACTAACAGTTTTCTTCCGCAAGCAGCATGTAAAATATTTTTGCAATAAGAAATTGTGAAAAATGCACAGTATTATCAACTCAACATTTTTAGGATGTTGGAGGTGAAAGAGTAATAAAGAAACTGATAGGTTTAAATAGTAATCAAATTCAAAAGACGTTTCAAAAAGCTGAGTCACAATGATTCAGCACATTTTAAAATTTAGACAGGCTTCAATTAGAAGAGAACAAAAGACTGGAAATCCAAAATAGCAGATAACACAAATGGCATTTCTATTTGGCTTGAAGTCCATCATATGATTTTCAGCATATTTTCTTCCTTGTTATATTTAGTTCAGGCCATTAAAATCAGTTCCCATTTCTTAAGTGTGCATTCTTAGCTAGAGGGGTTGCCTCCAAAGGATAATGAGGAATGGGGGGAAATCCTTCTAAGATATACATTCTGTTGAGACTATAAGTTAAGGTAGGTAGGACTTATCTTATTGTTTTCTTTTGTCTTTTTTTTTTTTGAGTAAGATCAGCCCTGAGCTAACACCCATGCTAATCCTTCTCTTTTTGCTGAGGAAGACCGGCTCTGAGCTAACATCTATTGCCAGTCCTCCTCCTTTTTTTCCCCAAAGCCCCAGTAGATAGTTGTATGTCACAGTTGCACATCTTTCTAGTTGCTGTATGTGGGACGCGGCCTCAGCATGGCCGGAGAAGCGGTGCGTCGGTGCGTGCCCAGGATCCGAACCCGGGCCGCCAGTAGTGGAGCGCGCGCACTTAACCGCTAAGCCACGGGGCCGGGCCCTTATTGTTTTCTTGATAGGATCTTTTCTCGAAAAAGGTCAGTTTGTCAGTTATCAGTTATGTAAATATAGTAAGAATAAATAAATATGCAAAGCTCAGAAAGTTTCTGATCAGGAAAAATAAAACAGCAGCACTTACCTTCCAGTACAAGGCTCCAAAAGCAAACCCAATTACAAGAGAAAAGAATGCCGGCAGCGCCATGGCTGCCCATTGTAGACTGGAGTCTCCAGTGGAATTTGAGGCCTTCCCTGTAATTTAAAGAGGACGGTGGTGAACATAGCACATCCATGCTAGAGGTTTTGCTCTTATGCTGTGGTTGTTCCCAACTCTTTCCGTACTGTACTCTTGACCTATCTCTGTTTAAAATATTTGAAACGCTGATTTTTCTGCTGAGTATTGTTTTAGGGCGGCAATACACGTCCATGTAGTCTCCAAAAGATAAATATGTTGAAGAAGGAAAGGAGCTCCACAGACAGAAGGAGATCTGACTAGGTTAATGTTGACACATATGGAACACAGACTTCACATATTCCTGGCGGGAAAATGATGTATACTATCAAGCAAATCAAGCAGCAGCAAGTATTAGGAGTCGTGCCCTGGAGATGCAAGCCAGTCTTCTCTGATGACATCATTTTTCTCTCCCCGCAAGAGTCATAAGATGGGATTTGGTATAACTGAAGTGGTACTATTATTACAATAACATAGCTACTTTGAGGGTTATATAAGATTATATGCGCTAGCCTGGGATTTAACCACTATTCGTAAAACTGTTTTCCATGAGAAAATGGATTCAGTTGTAAGCAATTTCTACCTTTTTAGGAATTTTAATATCACTATTTGGAAATAATTTGGCTTTTTGTGTTTGTATACCAGTAACACGTTTGAATTCTCCTTGATGGCCAACCTGCTACGGCCCACACTGTCTATCGGGATTGCTGGCATATAATTTGGATAGATTTGACCAGGTAACCTCCTTGAGGGGCCCTAACCAATGTCTACAGAGAGAACAAAGGATGCTATTGGTCTTTGGTCCTCAGACCCCAATGGAAAACTAATGAGCTAGGATGGTGCTGTGGAGAACTCCATTACTACTATGTTTGGGCAGCCAGATGCCCTGGAATCAAGGCAGCCTAACACTCTGTTCTTCCTGTTCTATCCAAAGGCCAAATCTTGAAATGCACCATTCAGACCAGAAGAAAGACTACACTCTTCTGCAAGGGTCAGGAGGAGCTTACTAGAGTGTGAGGTATTCTGAAATTCCCCACTTAAAATCCTTCCCAGGTAGGAGGACAGCTCCTAAGGGGGGTGTTGCAAAAAGAGCCATGCTGGCAGAAAGACCTAACTAAGGAAAGCTCACCTCACTCTTCACAGTACTGTGATTTTCTTTGTTTTTTTGAGGAAGACTGGCCCTGCACTAACATCTGTTGCCAATCTTTCTTTTTTTTCTTTTTTCTCCCCAAAGCCCCAGTACATAGTTATGTATCTATAGATGTAGAGCTGTAGCTCTTCTATATGGGACGCCACCTCAGCATGGCTTGATGAGCGGTGAGTAGGTCTGCACCCAGGATCCGAACCAGCGAACCCCCGGGCTGCCGAAGCAGAACGCATGAACTTACCCGCTACACCACCAGGCTGGCCCCAGTACTGTGACTTTTTAACCACTTTGAAAGTTCCACCCCCAGGACTATGGCCCCAAACAAAGTCCTAGAATCTGACTAGCACACAGCAGCAGTCCTCCTGCAGGAGAGAGGGAAGGAGAGGCAAGGTAAAGACTGAGAGGGGAAGGGGACCACAGGAAGTGAGCTTCACCTCCTAGAGAGGTCAATGTTACCTTGCTTTTGTTGTTATTTCTCTTGTTAATACAAACGGCTTAATAGCCAGGCCTTTGGTTCTCTCTAGTAATACTGCCATCCCTCTTGCAGGGAGAGAAAAATAATGTAACCAGAGAAGGCTGGCTTGCACCTCCAGGGCACGACTCCTAATACTTGCTAATACTCCTAATACTCCAAGGATCAATGAGATTTGAATTATGCCACTAAGCCCATACGAAGGGCATTTGGGACCAAAGTCCAAGTGGGTAACAAAGCTTTGCTTTTATGTAAAAATTGCCTGAAGAAACCTTGTGGGGCGGGGAAGCTCATCTAGACAGGATTTAAGTAATCCCAGATTCCTGGGTTGCTTATCATATTAATTGTATCTCATTATTATGAAAACTGTCCCCTGTCCAAAATTCCTGGGAACTGACTTGTTTGGTTTGACTAATAATACCTGACATCTGTACAAATATAGAACACAAAAAACTGTGCTACAATTTTGCTGAACAACTTTTTAGAGTGAGTCTGCTTATGGGTTCCATGCCTGTGAACATGGATCTCTTGGTGCTTAGAAAACACGTTAACTTGGTACTCCTCCTTGATTCAGATTCAAAGCTCACCACAATTACTGACCCACAGCCTCAGTGCATCTAATTGTGCTAATAATTGGTGAGGAACACATACTAGACATCAAACATGGCTCCAAGTACACGTGTGCGAACTCATTTAAAACTCACAGAAACGCCGTGAAGCAGATATTATCATCCTCTATTCGACTGGGGAGTCCAGAGACCCAGAGTCCAGCCCACAGTCACACAGCTAGCCAAGTGCTAGAGCTGGGATATAAACCCAGACAGTCTGACTAAAGACTGTATTCCTAGGAGATGTGTAAGGTAACAATCAGAGTAAGGATTTCCTTCTATATCATTTAAATACTGCAAGGGTGTCAACCTTAAACATTTTTTAAACATTCCTTTAGCTTGGTACAAAGGATATTATTACAATTATTTTGAAAATACAACTCCCTTTGGATAACTTGTATGCTTTTATATTAGCCCATGATTCTTCCCTACAAGCTACAGAGAGGACACCCACATCTCCAGACTACTCCTTCATATGCCCTGGTCCTCTGGCTAGTATGGCCACTTTTTGGGTCTTATCCCTGAAAACTAATATGCTTTCTTCAAATTTCCCTGATCCTACTCCCAAAAAAGTCTTACTTCCTTTATGCTACAATTAAAATGATTTACATACTTCTATTATTATACACATTATAACATGTCTATGTTATAAAATACCACAAGTGCTTTATTTATGTCTGTTTCTCTCATGAGAATGCAAGCTCCATAAGAGTTAGTCTTGTACATGGGTACCTAAGTGCCATAGTCATGAGTGACATCACCTGGCCGAAAGCTGCTGATTATGCAAGACCCATATATTTTACAAAAAGGAAGAAAAAAGAAAGCAAAACATAAAAAGAAGGCTGGCCATTCATTTTGCAATTTAAAAAGTACCTTCAGAGGTACAGGACCAAACAGGACTTGTACATTCAGTTTGTCTTTTAAAGTAAGTAGAAAAAACTTTTGCTTCCGACTATGATGGGAGATTAGCCTTCCCAACCTCAATTATTATTATACTAGACAAATTATATGAGGCAACTATTTTCAGACATTAGCCAACAGGCAGCACAAGAGTGTAATCCCTGAGAAAGGCCCATGATTGTCCTGGTTTTCTAGCTGGGAGGCACCTTCAGACTGAAGTATGGAAGATAGAACCCAAGTACGGCTCAGTAGTCTCACTGAGAGAAGGAACCAGATACTGAAGTTCAGGGTTGCTGATGTGGCTCAAGTTTGTGGGGCAGGGTTATTTGCAGGAAAGGAGCTGTGCAGAGAAGAATCACCAGAAATTTCCAGAGGAGCCTCCTTAAGTCATTGGTCGAACACTAAGCTGTACGTGCACAGGGAGAGACTTCACAAAACCTAGTGATCAATAACGCCTGGGAAGCTATGACTCTTAACAGAAACCTTAGCAGTCATACAGAGACAAAGGAGTTTTGACAAGGATTAGAGAGATTTTCTAGGCACTCAAGAAATACCTCAGAAATTCCATGCTGTAGAAATAAGGCTACTCTCCTTCCTTCCTCTAAGAAACTTAGCTTAAAAACAAGCCTGGGAAAGAAGATAAAGCCAGTCTACCAGTAATTGAACTGCCTAGTGAAACAAAATTCAATAGTCTCTAAAGGAATCCTACGAAATCCAGATACTCAACAACACAGTATCCATAATATCCAGCATATATTCAAAAATTACTAGCCATCTAAAGGGAAATGTGACCCATAATCAGGGAGAAAAGAATCAATCAACAGAAACCAACCCTGAGATGAGCTACATGTTGAAACTAGGAGACAAGAACTTTAGAGCAGCTATCATAACCATATCCAAAGGCCAAAGAAAATACTGTCATCATGAATATGCAGATGAAAAATCTCAGCAGAAAAATATAAAATATAAAAAGAATCAAACGGAAATTCTAGAACACAAAGTACAAACTTAGAAATGAAAAAATGCACTGGATCCAAACCCAAAGAATGTACAACACCAAAAGTAAACCCTATGTAAACTACAGACCTTGGGTGATTATGATGTGTCCATGTAGGTTCATCAGTTGTAACAACATACCATTCTGGTGGCGGATGTTGATAATGGGAGAGGCTATGCACATATTGGGGCAGGGGATATGTGGGAAATCTCTGTACCTTCCCCTCAATTTTGCTGTGAACCTTAAACTGCTCTAAAAAAATAAAGTCTTAAAAAAAATGTACTGGGGCCGGCCCCGTGGCTTAGTGGTTGGGTGCATGCGCTCCGCTGCTGGCGGCCCGGGTTCAGATCCCAGGCGCGCACCGGCGCACCGCTTCTCCGGCCATGCTGAGGCCACGTCCCACATACAGCAACTAGAAGGATGTGCAGCTATGATATACAACTATCTACTGGGGCTTTGGGGGAAAATGAATAAATAAATAAAATTATTAAAAAAAAAAAATGTACTGGATGAAAAATTCAGCAGATTAGAGATGGCAGAAGAAAGAGTCAGGGAACTTGAAAACAAGTAAGTAGAAATTCTTCTTTTTGAAGAATAGAAAGAAGTTGGGGAAAAAAAACTGAACAAAACCTCCATGACCTGTGAGACAATATCAAACTGCCTAATATATGTGTGACTGGTATATGTGTGATTATCTATAATATATGTGTGACTCCTCTCAGAAGAAGAGAGAGAATGAAGAAAAAATATTTGCAAGTATTATGGCCAAATTTTCCCCAAATTTAGGGGAAAATAAATTTACATAACCAAGAAGCTTGACAAACAACAATAAGGATAAATAAGAAGAAAACTACTCCCAGGCACATCTTAAACTGCTGAATAGAAGAAGATTTTAAAAGGCAGAGAGAAAAATGACCCAGTACATATGAGGAAAAACCTAATATAAATGCTGGCTGCCTTTTTGTCAGGAACACGAGAAGCAGGAAGAAAATGGATATCTTTAAAGGACTAAAAGAAAAAAATTCTGTTAACCCAGAATTCTAGATCTAGTAAGAAGTACCTGTACTACTGAAGACAAAATACAGACATATTTCAATTAAAAGAAAAAAAAATTTGTTGCCAGCAGATCTGCACTACAAGAAATACTAAAGGATGTTCTGCAGCCTGAACTTGGATTTACAAGAGGGAATGAAGAGTACAATAAATAATAAATATGTGGGTAAATATAAAAGACAATATTTAAAAGACAGACAATAGTTTAAAACAATAATTTTAAGAGTGTATCGTGGGGTTTATAACCTATGTAGATTTACATGTAAACAAAGCACAAAAGATGGTTGTAGGTAAATGGAACTATCCTGTTTCAAGGCTCTTATACTTTTTTCTGAAGTGCTACAATAGTAACCCTTACTAATGTTACAAGTTAAGATGTATATTGTAATTCCTAAAACAATCACAAAATAATGCCAAGAGGTACTGTTGAAAAGCCAACAGAGTAATTAAAATAGAACACTAAAAAATAAAAATTTAATTAATCCAAAAGAGAGCTGGAAAAAAGGAAGAGAGGATCAACAAAAAAAATGGGGGCGATGGGCCCGCCCCATGGCCTAGTGGTTAAGTTCGGCATGCTCTGCTTCGGCAGCCTGGGTACAGTTTCCGGGCGTAGACCTACACCACTTGTTGGAGGCCATGCTGTGGTGGTGACCCACATACAAAATAGAGGAAGATTGGCACAGATGTTAGCTCAGGGCAAATCTTCCTCAGGAAAAAAAAAAATGGGGCAAATAAATGGTAGACCCAAATCGAACCAAACCAATAATTGTATTAAATATAAATGGATAAAACACTGTAATTAAAAGTCAAAGACAGACTAGGTAAAATAGCAAGGCTCAATTATATCATGTCTACTGAAGATGTACTTTAAAAATAAAGATAATTGGTTGAGAATAAAAGGAAGAAAAAAGATATACCATGAAAACAGTAAGCCTAAAAAAGACTGACTCAATTAATGTCAGACAAAATACACTTCAAGACAAAGAGCATTACTAGAGGCAATGAGGGATATTTCAGTAAGATATAAAGGTCAATTAATCAGGGAAGACATAACAATAATAAATAGATAAGCACCTAATACAGATCTTCAAAATATATGAAGCAAAAAACTCAGAACCCAAAAAACAAATGGCCAAATCTACAATCAAAAGGAACAATTTTTAATGCCCTTCTCTAAGTAATTGATAAAAAAACTTAGACAAAAAATTTAATAAGGATATAGAAGATCTGAACAGTACCAACCACTTTGATCAAATTTGAGAATGCTATACCTGCTATTTGAATAACATACATAAAATAAGTCTCAATAAACTTCAAAAGATTATAGCGTATGTTCTTTGATAATAGAATTTAGAAACTGATAAAAATAAGATATCTAGAAAAACCAAATATTTTTAGACAAACAACCCACTTTTATATTACCTATGAATGGAGGAAGAAATCTCAAAGAAAATTAAAAAATATTTTTAAAGAAATGATAATGGAAACACAACATATCAAAATGTGTGGGATGCAGCTAAAGCTGCTTACAAGGAAATTTATACTGTTAAGTGCTTATATTAGAAAAGAAGAATGGTTTAAAATCAATGATCTAATTTTTCTACCTTAAGAAGTTAGAACAAGTTGATCAAATTAAACTCAAAGTAGAAGGAAGGAAATAACAAAGATAAGATTAGAAATCAATGAAATACAAACAGAGAATTTGAGAAGCCAAAAGTTGCTTCTTGAAAAAGATTAATAAAATCTGTGGTTAGTAGGAAAGACCTTAACTGACTAACACATATACAATCCCTTTCAAAACTTTTCAGATCTGACGTGTTATATAATTCAGAATTTTAGAAGCTTCTGTCCTGCAAATATTGTACACTATACAGCATCCTCAGGGAGGCCTGGGTAGCACCCTGTAATCAAACACATGAATATTTCTGAAGTGAAATGTATATATAGTCCTTTCAGAAGGATAAAGACTATAAACAGCCTCATGTCAGTTCAGGTCAGGTTTTGGTGGCAAAAATTTCTAAAAAAAATAGGATTTTAGAGTTTTTTTTTAAAAATTTCTGAATTATAGAATTGCAATTGTGGATTTGTGCTCAATTGATTACTCCTTTTTATAGTTAGGTCTTGTATGTCCCTGAAAATATGACAGTGCCCCACTACTAAGTCTTAAGGGATGACTTTCCTACCTAAGATCACAGGATGAATTTTTTCCTCCTACAGCTTCCCTGAGAGTAGAGGGTCAGAATATTTAGTCAATTCAATGACCTTTATAATGACCTTTACTTGGATTTGAAAAGAGGACATTAGACTTCCAGGAACCTGGGTTCTTGGCCAAAGAGCGCAGAAATTTCAGGGAAAGAAGCATATTCTCCTCCAACATACAATTTTATAGTAAAATAATAAAATCATCAAATTTCCAAACACACAATAGCAACTACTGATATATGCAAAACTGAAAATATCCTTGTAATTCTGTATAACCAGCATTTGAACTTGCCATTTTAAAATTCCATTTTTGTCAGACAAATTCCACACAAATTATATTTTAAGTTGACAATGAAAAAAGCTCAAATCATATTTCTACAAGGAATTTCATGCCTTATTTAAAATAATTTTAGCAGCAAATTTATTGGCCAATTCTCTAAACATTATCTCAAGCTGTAGGGAAATCCAATTCTACAAACCTAATATTTAATTCTCAGGAAGACCATAAGAGGAAGAACAGTAACAGAAACAGTATTAACAGTGATAATTGTAGAAATTTCCTTTAAAGCCCATGCAATACTCCTATAGGTGCTAATTGGAGCCATGCATGCATTAAATCAGATATGTGTACTTACTATTACTGCTACTGCTGTCATTCCTAAGGGAGCTGGCTGCAACAGGGGGTAACATAAATGGTTTTGTGACACTGACTCTGGAATCTAAATAGAAAGCAATAACGTGTCAGTGTTGCATGGCGATTTACATAAATTATAGAGTCCCCAAAAGGCCAAGGGCAATACCAGAGTACTTTCCAGGTCTGCTTCCCAAATCCAGATTATTCAGATCCTATTTATTTCATACTGGGTCCTGCTATTCTATTTTTATTAAGAAGTTCACCACAGTCACCTTATAGAACAAAGATTCATTGCTTTTGTATGCTAATAAAAGTAAATAATGCAAATTGTTGTTAATTGGATGTTTTTTTATAAAAGCAATTAAATTAAGATTTTGTATTACAGAGACCCAGTGGGGGAAAAAGAGAGTCTCAATACAGGGTAACTGGTGATGATCAGAATTCACGACTCAAGAATTCATTAGACCCTTAGGGAAAAGATTTGAGAAAATATTAAGAAGACGGGAGATGAAGAATAATATGATTGTACATTACTAGCAAATATCAGATTAAAAAAATGAGTGGCTATCTCATATATTGTTTTCTCACACATAATTCTTTAATTTGAAAATGATGAGTATTGTTTTGGCTTAAAAACCAACACTATAATGTTCATTTCTTTCATGCCATTGATATTTACTTTTATTAGACATACACACATACATCTTCCTTTAGCTACACATATATTTGAGTCAGAGGTAGATTCTGACCTACACGTATAAGAGTCAAGCTTGCTTTTTACATTTAAATTAGAAATGCTTACATGTCTTACCTTTTTCAGGACTTAATGTTGAAGACACCACACATTCACTAGTTTTAGATGCCACCATCTCCAAGTCCTTGAAGGCATCGATGGATCTATTAAAAATTCTAAAGAATTCTTCAGGAGTAAACAGCCTGAGTTCTGGGCTCTTATATGATTTTTTTACATTCTAGAAGAAGAAAAAATAAGATTATATTTTTCAAATAATCACAGATTTAACTGGTGCCAAGGTAACAGACTATAAATATGTCCTCCAAAGATTCAAGTAAAACTAACACTTTTAGACAACTGTTTTAACACACATAATTCAAACTGGCACTGCAGGATAGTGATCCCATACAGTTCAGTCTGGGCTCAACTCCAGATAAAAGGAAGGGGGTGGTGGGGGTGGGGGTAAGGTGAATACAACATCATAACAACAAATTAGATTCATTGTTCTTTAGAGATGCTCATTAAAATCATTATTCCTCATTAAAAAAAAAAAATCCCTCCATAACATGTGCTCCAAATAGCCAAAAATTAAAAAGTCTGATGATACAAAATATTGGCAAGGATGCGGAGCAAAGGGGACGCACACACTGGTGGAATCATGTAAATTGGCACATTTGACATTATTTAGTCAAGTTGGATGTGTGCCCATCATGTGACCCAGAAATTCCACTCCTAGGTAAAAGACCCTAGTGAAGTTCTTGCACATATGTGTCAGGAGACATATAAGAACATTCTTAGCAGGAGTGTTTATAAACCCTTACATCAATCAACAGGAGAGCAGTTTAATAAATAGTGGTATATTGAATCAATGGAATACTCTATAAAAATTAATTACAGCTATATGCATCAAAGTGGATAAATCTTATAAACATAATGCTGAGTGAAAGAAGCAAGTCACAAAAGAATAAAAACAGTATGATTAATTTTTATAAAGTCCCCAAAAAAGCAAATCAAAGCTATATTTTAGGAATTCATAAATGCATGATTATCTATAAAGAAAAGCAGGTAATAATAAGAGTTAATACCTATGTAGCACTTACTATGTACCTCCCTAAGTGCTTTATATATATTAACTCAATCTCCAGAACAATTGAGAAGTACTACCTGGTACAAATCTCCTGGGTTCCAGCCAAAGTGCCATGATTAGTAAATGTACATTCTTCAGCATTTGGAATGTTCTTCCTCACATCACCATTTACTGAACACCTAACTCATCTTTCAAGCCACAAAGCGTATATTTCCTTCATGACACCTTGTTTGATACACCCTACTTTTTGTGACCTCTTTGCGTCATTGTTACGTGCCCTCAAGTCATCTCTGACTTTGGTGATCCTATGAATGAGTGATGTCCATAATGTCCTGTCCTCAACAGCCCTACTCAACTTCTGTAGACTCATGTCTATGGCTTCCTTTATGGAGTCAATCCATCTCATAGTTGGTCTTCCTCTTTTCCTGCTACCTTCTCTTTTTCCCAGCATTACTGTCTTTTCCAAAGAATCCTGCCTTCTCATGATGTGTCCCAAGTAGGACCTCTACTTCTTATCAACGCTATCAGCACACTATTTGAACCAATATGATACAAAAGAGATGTTAACTCTAAGATGTCATTGATTGTAATATTCATCCTGATTCAGAAATTACAAAGTAAAACAAGAGAAGTGATGAAATACACTGATTAGGTTATTAGTATGGTGATAATCCTGAGACTGGAGAACACAAATGGGACTGATGTTGGGTCTTAAAGAATAACTGGAATTTGGATGGGGAGGGAGTTTTGAGTATTACAGTACAAAATCATGTTTAAAACCTTGGGTTTAAACTTCTAGAAGGCCTGTAGGCTAAACCTCAGCTTGTGAACTCTATGTCAAAGCAGGTCTCCTAAGACCTATTCTATTATAGAAAAGGTGTTATAAAAATAATCAAAACTATTTATTAACATTTATTTTGCCAGATGTGGTGCTAAAGCACTCATCACAAATTGTCTAATATTAACTCTAGGAGATGGATCCTCTATTGTCCCTATTTTAGGCATAAAGAAAGTGAGCACAGAGGGGTTAAGTTCACAAAGCTACTTAGTGACAGAGTCAGGATTTGAACTCCAACACCTCATTCTTAATCTCTAGGGGTACACTGCCTGCTTCTTCAATGTACTTAGAAACCAAGGTGCTGCCACGCCCATATTCTGAAGTTGGTGACAACTACACATCAAATGACTTGGAGTTGTTAAATTGTACTTTGTTGTGACTATGGATAAGAGACCAAGTATAAGTGTTCATTACAGACAATTTTCCATTTAAAGGTAACTAAACATTTGTAACCTAATAGGAAGGTTATAAGAACTTAACTCACTTATGAAGTAAAGATAAAGTCAGGGCTGTTTTTACACTGCAGTGTGAATACATTTTATTTTTATATTAAGTGACAACATATAAGTCTTAATGTACATTTCAACATTGCAGTATAACTACAAACACCTATTTTCTGTGGCCATCTTAAAAAATATTTTTAAATTAAAAGTTTATGAATTAAAAGTCACACAAATGAAGACACCCTCACCACCACCACGAACCAGCACAGGTTTTAGAGAAGAGTAATAAAAAGCAATCCCAATGAATACAAGGTTACCTCATATGAGTGTCCTTCCATGCACTCCACAAGGTCATCCACTATTTTCACAAGTTTGTCTATGATAGAATAATTACTCAAGCCTTCAGAAATATTTGAAAACTTGTCCAGAAGATCAGTCAAGCTGACTGACAATTGTTCCACCATCTCGCTTATCCAACAATGACTAGGCTGCAAGAAATTGAAAGAAAGCAAGATAAAGCAGGTATTTTAAGTTCAGTCAACTCAGAGCACCCTCCAAAGCCATCGATGTTTCATTCATTGACTGATGGACGAAGGATTTCCATATATCAGAACAAGTCAGGGCCGGCCCCGTGGCTTAGCGGTTAGGTGCGCGCGCTCCGCTGCTGGCGGCCCGGGTTCGGATCCCGGGCGCGCACCAACCAACGCACCACTTCTCCGGCCATGCTGAGGCCGCGTCCCATATACAGCAACTAGAAGGATGTGCAGCTATGACATACAACTATCTACTGGGGCTTTGGGGGAAAATAAATAAATAAAATCTCAAAAAAAAAAAAAAAGAACAAGTCAGTTCTTGTGTTTTAACTCGGATTTACAAATGCATAAAGATCAGAGGAAAGTGTTGATGGTAAAGATTTTGCTCTTCCGTGGAAATAAATTAAGACAAGACAGAACCAACTCTTACCCTTGACAAGGTTCAGATATTAATGGAATTCCATTGAAGAATATTTATTGTTTACTAGCTGTGTTCTTAAAAGAGCTTTAGGCACAGAGGGAATTACAAAAAATTATTGTGGGAGAGAGTCCCAGCCCTTGAGGAACTTCCAGCCTTTTGGTGAACTGGAATATGAAACAATGAATTAATACCTTATTTTTCTAAAGTGCTTGATGGATTTCAAGGCTTCTTCACAGATGAATTCATGTGGGCGTTTAAAAAAAAAGAAAAGCCCCGGCAGGAGTGTAGTCAGAGAGAAGCACTTTTGCCTTAGTGGCAGGACCAGCTACATAATTTGTGGGGTCAAGGGCAAAATGAAAATGTATTTATTGTTCAAAATACTATTGAGAATTTCAAGATGGTGACAGCAGAGTATTAAACCAAGCATGGGGCCCCGTCCAGGAAGCCAGCCCTGCCCATTGGTTAGAAGCTCAAGGCTTGGAGTCCTTGGCATAACTGAGTTTAATTCAGCTGAGAGACTCCAGGCAAGCTACATAAATTCTCTGAACTTCACTTTGCCTGTCTATAGAACGGGAATAATGGAACAAGGTAGTTGTGAGGAGATAATGTACATAATTCGAATATAAGTTTCATGAGGACAGTATTTTTATAAAATATTGTCCCCTCCAGTGGCCCTAGGGCCTAGAACAGGTCTGGCATATGCGAGTTGCTCAGAAACTATTTGCTGACCTGATGTATGAGCAAATAAAAAATAAATGAATGAGAAAAAATACTCTCTATTAGGGGATCCACACTTTATGTAAAGGGCTAGACAGTAAATATTCCAGGCTTTGCACTCCAAGAGGCAGAAACCAAGGATATTACACAGGTATGCTTATACAAGAGAAAACAAATTTCCACAAAATTTTTATTACAAAATTAAAAATGTAATAATAATTGAATATATTTTCTTTTGCAAAATAATTGAATTGAATTTCTTTTGCAACACAGGTCTACCAATAAGAAGAATGGAATTCTTTATTTGGGCCAACATTTTGCTTACTTGGGGTTCAAAGTCAGCATTCTCTATCATCAAGTAGATTCAAATGCTCATCTATAAACACCAATCCCAGCTGGCTGGCCATAAAAAAAATCAGTCAGCAAACTGGATCTAGCCTATGGAGTGCAGTTTGCTGAGCCCTGCTATAAATGGCTGTAGATCAATATAGGCTTAAATTATTAGGCAAAACTTCTTAGTATATTAGAAAGGATTTTAATATTTTTAAAATAAATGTGACATTACTTAAAATACAATAGTTGGTCATAAGTTCACATACTTCACATATTTTAACATTATCTTTTACAAAGATCTTTAAAGTGGAGGCTCTGATTTATTTTTTTAACTCTGCTAAAATGTTACAGTGAGAAAAATAAGACAATTAAGCATAGCTCAAATTGACTTGGCTTATTAAAATCCTATTTAATATAACTCCTATTGTAATAAATATATTGCAATCATAAAGAGTACTGATGCCATGTAAAACAAATCAAACCACGAACCTTTTTCTACTTAGCAGAATATCTCTGTGGGGGAAGGTCAAGTAATTTATTTATTCTGAATTATATAAGTGGGCCATTTTATATTCATTTAACAGAACAGTCTTAATTAATATAATACAGCCAAAAAGGAAATTCGTTTATCTACAAATAGGTAAGCCCTAATTGCTGGAAGCATTCAGTGTCATTCAAAACTTTTAGGATTCTTGGCTCTGGCTTCAGATAAGTAAACTAAACAAACCTCCAAATGGGAATTAGTTCAATTAGGCCATTTCATTCAACTTATCAACCAAGTTCTCAAAGACTATGTGTTTCCAAAGTATATTCAGAATGGATTCTTTGCTTTGTTAAATCAACGCTTATCTCATGCATGTGCAAGTTCATATTTGCATCATTAACAAGTCTTTCTTCAAGCCGTCAGTCTTTCCTTTGGGGCTGAAATGCTCTCCAAGTTTCACTCCATTTAGGGAGGGACAATTCTCTTTAGACATTCAGCCCTATCAGCAAGGGGCAGATTTCCTAGAATATGGGATACAGCACATACTGTAAATATAGTTTGAATGGTATTTATATGGTAGAACAGCCTTCCACCAATTAGTTCATTCTGTTGTAATGGCGCAAAGTTTTCTGTGGCGAGCCAACTCTCCGTATTAATCTCTACAAACTCTCCTTGCTTCACTTTGTGAATATGCTGGCCTATCCTTCTCTTGGATTTCTGACATGTAGGAACCAAAATCAAATGCCTTTGTTTTGAACTAAGATACTCCTTTTGTTTCTGTGGTCTTTGCCTTAAATGAACAGGTTCCCTTTCTTTCTTTCTTTCTTTTTTATGGTTAAAATAGAAAAGCTTTTATTTACAGGTTTCTTATTTTTAAACTGGGGAACTCTAGGGTGCTTAAGTACCACTTCTGTTTATCTCTATTTTCAACTGAAGTCTATGTTTACATTCTGTATTCAGGTTCTTATTTAGCCATAACTACGCCCTCACCGCCCTCACCGCCACCCACCCTCTGTTTTCACATATCTAATCAACTGTCCAAGCAATCAACCTTTTCCAAGAAATTTTCAACCCTAAACCTGTAATTTCTTACACGATCTAATTCTAGCCCAATATCTGCCCTTTTAAAGTTATGAACAATTTGTTGATATGAACTTCTGGACTACAGTGCTGAATAATATATTTCTAAAAGTCTTGTAAGTCTATTTCATTCATTATTCACCCTTGCTACAATTTCCTCAGAAAAGACTACTTCAATTCAAAGTTCTATCCTTTCATTAATTCATGTAAACAGTTATATTTTAGCTTTTTAAGATTCTTGGATTTATTAAAGATAAAACTGAGATATACAAATAATATTAAATATAACCCAGTTTTGACCTGTCTGAGAGGGAACCAGTTTTGACTAGAACAGCAAGCAGTTTCGTAGTTTCTTTTTAATTAAACATAGTCAATGATTTGCAAAGAGAACAAAATGTGAACTAAATATTTCATTTGTGAGATGACAGGAGGTCTTTGTTTTTCAACACTTCCAAGATTATGATTAGGAAATAGATGATTAAAGGTTATGACATTCAAAAATGTAATTTTTTCCTTTGCCTTAATAACAGGCATTATCGTCACTATTTCTTATCTTTCAGAGACCATTTTAAACTTAAATAGTTCTATAGAAATATTAATTCACAACATTCATTAGAAGAATATAAAATATATTAATGTTCTCTATTTCACTAGTAGAAGAAGGTGAGGATTAGGAAAGTTGACAAAGCCACACAGGATATCAAAGAGGTGATGTAAAGAATACCTTTCATATTCCTGAAGTACATATAATTCAATGTTTTATTCACTCGTATACATACAAAAAGATAGAGTCGGGCCCTCAGTATCTGTGTGTTCTGCAACCCTGGATTCTGTGGGGTTGCAGAACCCACAGATTCTAACTGCGGACTGAAAGGCCTATGATGGGTGTGTCTCTACTGAACATGTGCAGACTTTTTTTGTCATTATTCCCTAAATAATACAGTACAACAACTATGTACATAGTATCTACATTGTTTTAGGTATTATAATTAATCTAGAGATGATTCAAAGTATATGGGACGGTATGCACAGGTTATATGCAAATACTACGCCATTTTATATAAGGGACTTGAGCGTCCAGGGATTTTGGTATCCACAGGGGTCCTGGAATCAATTCCCCACAGATATGGAGGGACGACTGTACAGTTCTTGCTTTGAAAGGGAAAACTTATCCGGATTTTTCTTCACTCCACACTCTCAATTTCTTACTTTCTTCCCTTGTAGCTTCTGTCATATTTTCCAGGTTAATTACAACAGCTTTAGCTAAGACTAGAACAACACACACTTTCTCTTCCTATGTATTTATAACATGTTATCATTCTAGAATGCTGACTGAATCGATACTGAATCAATATCCTTGACCTACTAGCATGCCAGGACCACTAGCTGAAGATTTGGTTAAAAACTGTGAACTTCCCCAGAGATTTTAAAGTGCTCTGAGCACCAAATTAATAATTTAACTAAATGATTAAATAAAAGATACAAAAATTAATATAATTAAAAGCATTCTAAACATAACTAGGAATACGACCACTTCTGAAAACCAACAATGGAAATATCCATGCACATTCTAAGACAATATATAAATTTAAAATAGATGATATATGAATTTCACAAGATGTGTGATATAACACTTCTGCAGTCCTGGAACTGGTAAATTTGAAACCCTAGCTGAAATAAATTGTGTGCTTTAAAAACCTCCTGGGGACTTGCTAAGTCTGGCCTGCTTTCTCCTCTCCACTCCCGGCTTCATTCAAGACACTGTTCTGGTTTATTAGTTGAAAGAATTTGACACGTTATTCTGCATCGGTCGTAGATGCAGAGACAGTCTGTAACAGCCATCACCAGAAGCTACATGGAATTAGAAGGTGCAAGTCAACAAAATATAACTTTTCTTCACGGATGCACTTGGCATTACTTTCCATTGGTAAAGAGATACCCGTGTGCTTCCTTTGGGGTCCTAAGGTAGGGATCTACACTGTGAGTGAGTTCTCTACAAAAGAGTTTGGGTGAAATACCCATTAGAGATTCTGGAGGAGAAAAGCCCTGGCTCATAAACTATGAGGCCTCTAAGGAATATTCATAAGGGGTATTCACCAGTCTTCTAAGCCAACTAATCTAATGACCAGCATTACCGCCCAGTTTGATTGTTTTTGTTTTGTTTTATTTAACGTGTGTCTAACCTCAGTCTTGCCAGAATTAGAGGTATGAATGCCCAGGGCACAAAGCACTCCTTTCTTGTGCTTCCAGCATCTACCTCCTGGCTGAGCAATCAAAAAAATCTAGATCCGTGCCATTACAATCACAACAGTTTAGATCTGGAAAGAATACCAAAGACCATCTGGTCCAGTCCCACCAACTCCATAAATGGGAAAGAGCAATGAAGTGGTTTGCCCAAGGTTACACAACAAATTTGAAACAGAAACATGAGAAACCAAGATTCACAAGCACTGGCCTAGATCTTTTACCAGTAAGCACAGACAAAGCACATACAGCTGAAGTATTCTTTCTGCCAGGTTCACCATGACTCTTGCGGTCTCACATCTGGACCAGGCACACTGATTCTCAAGCTCAATTAAGAGATTTCTTGGGAATGGAAATGGCTCTTTCTGCCTCATTTCAATGAATCCAGAGTCACACTGATGAAAGCAAATTTTTCCGAGCAATCGTCACGACCAAAGAGCAAAGGCCAATTGTCATCAGTGGACTCTCTTTATTCTCCTTCTGGTTTTTACTTTTAAGGCTCAAATCGAATACCCCTGCCACGCTCAAACATTCTATGTGCAGGCAAATTTAAAACATTCTTATAAAAGCACTTTGCAAAATGGTGTGTGCTCACATTACTAGTATAGTCTCCAAATCTTAACTCCCTTTTGGATGAGCTGGGTTTTCTCATGATTTATTTTAGCCCTTTCCCTAAACAATTAATTTGGGTCTTCAGTGTCCACTTCAGGCATCTAACTTTGCATTTTCTTGTTTGAATTAAAGTGATGTAGAAACCTCAACTGATTAAGATGGTAATCAGCCCAAACACTATAAATATGTGTTGTTTCCCAGGGCAGGCCTATAAATGGCCCCTGAGCCAGACACAAAATAGCAGAGTCAGAAAGGAACAGCGTGGGGAGGTGAGGGCAGCAATGATGAACTAGAGGCTCAGTTTCTAGTCCCAACTCTGTTAACACACTTCGTGATTTTAGGCAAGTCACTTAATCTATTCAGAGCCTCAGTTTCTCTATCCTTAACATAAAGGGGTCTGTCTAATCTGTGCTAGCCAATAGGAGGGCCATTAGCCACCTGTGGCTACTTATCAC
Source organism: Diceros bicornis minor (assembly GCF_020826845.1). Lineage (NCBI taxonomy): Eukaryota > Metazoa > Chordata > Mammalia > Perissodactyla > Rhinocerotidae > Diceros > Diceros bicornis. The sequence goes on along the minus strand of NC_080764.1, from coordinate 32,691,362 downwards.
TCAAACTGTGGCTAGTGTGGCTGAGGCACTAAACGTTTAATTTTACTTAACTTTGACTTGTTTAAATTTAAAAATCAATACTTAATTTGGTGACTGGAAAACATTTAAGTATATTTGGAAAAGCTTAGGTACGTGAATCTGCACTTTCAATTGTCAATTTTATGAAAATCTAAATATGGAGTAAATATTTCTGATGAAAATTTAGCATCCAAACTGGAATGTGCTGTAGGCATGAAATACACATAAGATTTTGAATATTATGAAAAATAAGGTAAAATACTCCATTAATAATTTTATCTTGATTATAAGGTGAAATAATATTTTAGATTTATTGAACTAAATAAAGTTTACTTTATTTAATTTCACCTGTTCCTTTCTAGTTTTTTTTTTTAATGTGGCTACTGGACAATTTTTAAGATTACACGTTTATATTTCTATCAGACAGTAATTGTCTAGACGTTCTGAACAGTGTCTTAATATATTCACTTATTTAGTAAGATAGGCCCTGTAGTTTGAGTATACAAAAGAGCCACTTAAAAACAGTATTTAAGGGCCAGCCCAGTGGCGTAGTGGTTAAGTTCACACGCTCTGCTTTGGCAGCCCGAGATTCGCAGGTTTGGATCCCAAGCGCGGACCTACACACTGCTTATTAAGCCATGCTATGGCAGGCATCCCACATATAAAATAGAGGAAGATGGGCATGGATATTAGCCCAGGACCAATCTTCCTCAGCAAAAAGAGAATTGGCAACAGATGTTAGCTCAGGGCTAATCTTCCTCACCAAAAAAAAAAAAAAAGTATTTAATCACTTAACTAACATTTTATATTTACTCCTTTTAAATAAATACTTTCTTATTATATGGGAGATAGAAGTAAGATAAGTACAGTGTCTATTTGTCTGACTTCCTCTATTTCTATAGGAAGTACTCCAGATCATAGGGGTGGACCCTCAGTATCCATACTTACAACTGGGGAACTTGCCCTGGGGCCACAGCTGATTGGACAATGGTGGACCCCTGAGCACTAATCAGAAAGTCCCTCCCCCAAATTAGTAGTGGTGATAGGAACTGATAATCAGTCTCTGAGCAGAGCCCAAACTGTAATATGTAAATTTGGAAGCTCTGGGGCAGTTCCATTCCACCAGGTGACTGGAACAGAGGAGAAAAATTCTGCACAGACAGAACAGAATAAGGCAGAGATTCAGAGATGAGGAAAAGAAAACCCGGTGGCTTTCCAGGCCTGGCTGGAGTGTCTTCATGAGGCCTGGCCGCATCCTTGCTCTTGACCGGAACACTGTTCTTCATCATCCTTATAATAATGGGACTTTTATTTGTTTGTTTGTTAAGCTTGAGTTCATTACTGTTAGTGAGAACCAAAGGACTCTAAACAAACAAGATGGGCTCCTTCAAGATTTGGAAATCAGACCTTTTTTTTTTTTTTTTTTACCAATAGTTAAATGTCTACTGGTAGGTAGTTTTTGAATAGCTACTACTTGCTTGAATGGTGAGGAAATACAAAAGAGTGAAAGATTTGATCCCTAATCTTTAGATAAATAAAACACAGTAAAAAGAGAAAACAACAATAATAATGATGACATCTGACAATTACTGTATGTATACTGTAACTTGGACTTTTCATATCTTAATTTTTCTCACAACAATACTTTGAGGCACAATTTTAGATAATAATACACAATTATTTAGATAAAAATAACACAATTTTAGATAGCTATGTAAGCGATATATGATCAGGTACCCAAAATGAATAGTTTCTGGATAAATTCTATAGAAATTCAGAGATAATGAACTAAAAGGTAAGGTCCACAGAGCAGATACCAGGTCAGTGCTGACGACCACTGTGTCCCCAGCACCAAGCAAAAGCACAGAGTAGGGATGATGTCAATTTTTATGGGCCAAATGATAGAGGAGAAAGAGAGCACGGTCTGGAACAGTAGGAAATGGCTTTGTGAGAAAGAGGGATCTTAAGCTGACCTTGGAGGAGATGACCACTAAGATGCTTTTAGCCCCCAGATAATTGCATGATTCTGGGGGTAGAATTTGGGTGAGTGGACAGGAGAGGAAAGGGCATGCCTGGCAAAGAGAAGTAGCACTAAGCAAAGTCCTGGAGCTGAGAAAAAGCAGCATGATGTAAGGAGGCAGGGATGCATCTGGCTAGGGTGGTGAGTTTGTGTTGGGGAATAATGGGTATTAAGATGAGGTGGTTAGGGTGGGGTGAGATTCTTGAGAGTCAGGAACATCAGATTCAGGAAGTGGCTTTTAGCCTTCAGTCATTAGGAACAATGAGAAAGTTGTGAATACGGAAATGACTCACAAGGAGTGTAACAGAAGGCTCAAGGAAACCATGATTCCTCAAAATTGCATAACACTCTTACACTTTTTCTCTCCTGTCCCCTCATCCAATCTCTACCCACAGAATCATGCAATATCTCGTGGCTGAAAGCACCTTAGTGGTCATCTCCTCCAAGGTCAGCTTAAGATCCCTCTTTCTCCCAAGGCCATTTTCAACTGGTCTATTTTTTATAAAATGCACACGTACCTAAAAGAAGATAACAGTATCATCGAGGTGCAGATACTGTGTGAGGAGCTACAGGCATCCACCTCATCATCACAATCTTGTGGCTTCTCTTTAGGTCAAATTTGTGCCTCAAGGAAGTTACAAGTGATGAATATGTTGAAAAACTTTTCTCCTTTACTTTCACTCCTTTTCCTTCTTCACTTTCTCTCAGCAGATAATTCCTTAAGTGCCTATCCTCGATTAGGCACTGAAGACATAAGACAGAGCAAAAATATACAATTCCTGCACTCATCAAGTTTACAGGTAAATGGAAGATTATCAGTTAAATAACTCCACAAATAAGTGAAAAACTGCTCCTCTGAGGAGTGCTACGAAGAGTTTCTAACAGGAGAATTTGGCTTCACCAAAGAGGAGAGGGAAGGCTTCCTTAAAGAAATGAAATTGAAACCCAAAGAGTTAGGAGTTACCTAAACAAAAGCACCCACCAGCATTCCAGGTAAGAGAAAGCCATGCACAGAGGAACAGCGACAGAAGGGAACAGGCGAGGGTGAGGGACTGAAAAAGGATTTGAAAAGGTGCCAGATCATGAGAGCCTTGAAGGCCTTAAGGAGCTCTTGTTCCTGTTTCCTAGGATCAACAGGGTAGCCATTCAAAGTATATGCCGGAGGGGTGAAAGATCAGGTGTATTTGTTTAAAAAAAAATCACCCTGTCTACTCAAGAAGAGTCAAAACCTCAAATGATAAACCCTGGGCTAGCAAGGGAGACAGGGAAGGCCCAGAAGCAGCAGGGCCAGGCAAACAAAGATGGGAACAGCTGCCTGATGAAACTGAGTAGTGAAACATACCCAAAGAAGGGTCCTTCAGAGACAAGATGGCCGGGGGGCTTTTGTTACAGTAACGCCATGCACTGCCCAAGACTTCCTTGTTTAAACCAACCTGCCTTTAAAAAATAACTTAATTAAAAAGTGACATGACAGTCAAGATTGGTTCAGGTAAGAATCATGAATAGATGCTAAATCTGTGGGAGAAAATTTGATGAGGAGCTACATGTTTACAGGGTCTTCAAGACTGCTTATTAATCGCTTATTAGTTGCTAATGAGTAAATGCACCAAAAGAGTGGAACTTCTTAAGTAGGTGATCAAAACAAACAGCACCATGAGGGGAAGACAGACAATGCGTGCCTCTGGATGGGAAAATGTGAGGACACATCATCACTTATGTAACACTTGGCTTGGAATGGATAATCTGAATACAATTAAGAAACATCAAAGAGAAACATTTTTGTTCAAAAATTTCCATGTCAAAAAGACAAAAGAAGGCTGAGGAACTCTTCAAGTAGACTAAAGAGACGTGATGTATTAGTTTCCATGAACTTAGTGGCTTGAAACAATACAAATTTATTATTTTACAGTTCTTGAGGTCAGAAGTCCAAAACAGGTCTTACTAGGTTCAAATCAAGGTGTTCAATGGGGCTGTTTCTGCTATAGGAGAAACAGCCTTTCTGTTCTCCTATAACAGAAAGGAGAACCCCTTTTCCAGCTTTTAGAGGCTGCTTGCATTCCTTGGCTTGTGGCCCCTTCCTCACATCTTCAAATCACTCTCTCTAGCTCTCACCCTCCTGCCTCCCTCGTATAAGGATTCATGTGATTAGATTGGACCCACCTGGATAATCCAGGATAATCTATCCATCTCAAAATTCCTAATTTAATTACTTCTGCAAAGTCCCTTTTCCCATGTAAGGTAAAATATTCACAGCATGAGACATCTTTGGGGAGCCATTCTGCCTGTTGCACGTGATATCAAAATGCAAATCATGATCCTACATTGGATCTTGTACTGAAGGGAAAAAAATGCAAAGGAAAAAAAAAGATAAAATTGAAATACAGCCAATAGATTGAAGTATTTTAGTTACTGCTAAATTTATTGAAGCTGACAACCATACTGTGGTTACATAAGAGAAAATCCTTTACTTAGAAAATACACACTGAAGTATTTAGGGGTAAACAGCCATTATGTATACAACTTAACGGGTTTAGAAAAACAATAAAACACATATGTGCACACAGAAAGTAAGCATTTACTAAAGCAAATGAGGCAAAATGTTAAAAGTAGATGCCTCTGGATTAAAGGGTATATGGGTGTTCTTTGAATATTCTTACAACCTTTCTGTAAATTTGAAATTATTTCCAAATAAAAAGTTAAAAGAAAACTGATAAATATATCATTTATTTTAACTAAAAATTGATGAAGAATTTTTTACTCAAAACCACGAGCAACTCATACTTTTTTTTATAGACATGAGAATGACAGCAGAAGTGTGGCACAAATTCAGCAACTCAATTTTTGTTCTTTCTACAATACTAGCAAATCGAAAGGATCAGAAATGTTGAGGATTTTTAAGGTTAGGAACTTAAAAGAAATCCTAACAGTCTGGCAATATTATAGTTTCAAAGAGTTTAAAATAGAATTGGTTATTATCGTTGGATTTAAACACCAACTGTTTGATCACATCCTGCTATTTGTGAGAGAGAATCTGCTAGGTCATTTTCTAAGAAAGCCCTTAGAAAAGTAGCCTCCTCTTTTCAGTAGTTAGCTGATTTTTAAAACAAAGCAAAAAATAAAGTGTATTCTATTCTAGAGCTTTCTTCCGCCCAGTCCCTCAGGCAGAATTTTATTGCTTTGGCCCCAGAGAATCCTTCTGGTGCCTGTCCTGACTCCCACTCCACCCTTTATTGTTTCAAGACAAAAGATAAGGCAGCTGGGACTCTGACCACTAACAAATAATCAGGGGCCTATCCACTGGGAAACTCCTCTGGTCTTGGCAGAAACTAACATTTTAAAATGAAGGTAAAACAAAGCAGAAGACCCCCCTGTTTCTGCCCAACGCCCTCTGCACGGGCTTGTTCTTCTTGCCAACTGTGGGAGCCGAGAACAGAGTTTCTCCAGTTGTGCCAAGACGGTGTGCCAAGATCAAATAATAGTGGACTTTTCTCAATTACAGAAACAAGAAAAAAATATGTGGCACTGAATCGGGTTTATTTTTACAAGTTTGGCTCTTGTTATTACCAGCCCACACTGAAATCTATGACTATACCAGCACAAAATAATCTATTTCGTTATTTTCAGTTTAACACTTGTTGTTTTTCAAAGAGCAGCATAATTTCTTTGAGTGAGCTTGGCAATCACAGGGCTAAATGCTTCTACAGTCGGCAGCAGGGTGTGCCTTTATTACTTACATGCTTCATTTACAACACTTTCCCTCGCTATTGTAATTATTTAGGGACTCACCTTCTGTAACCCAGGGTTAAGAGTCAGATGACCTGGGGTTTCTCTTTAGGACTCTGTCACTTTCTAGTTGTATAGCCTTGGGCAAAATACTTCTCCGCTGTAAACCTCACGTGTTATTTGTAAAATAGGAACCATAGTAGCTATCCTGCCTTCCTCACAGGGCTTTTCTAATTATCCAGGGAGATACATATGTTAAATCATTTTGAAAATAGAAAAGCCAGATAATTTCTATAAGCCAGAAAATATTACAAGGCCAGATACTTTTCCCCTCAGTTATTACTCAAGTTTTTGAACATCAGTCTAATTGATGTGTATTTGTTTCTTAAAGTATCTGGTAAAGGGTTGTCTCCATAGTTTTTCCTAAATAAATACTTGCTGACTGAGTGATCAGATGATTAGATTAACTTTCAGACTGCTATAATTTTACATTCCTATTTCCAGAGAACGCCCCCTAATTCAACAGGACAGACATTGACCTAGACTTAAGGATAATTGGTTCAACATGAATATACATGTTCTAAGAAGTTCTAAGGAACTTTAGATCATGCTAAAATGCTTTCTTTACTAAATAAAAAGAAATATGCCTTTGACATTCTCTGGAAATAATATACTTGTAGTTTTTGAAAGACTTTTCAAGCACAACCACTTAGTGATGTGCTTAATACACTTAAACTGGCAATAATTTTGATGGACTAATCCACAGAAATTACTCAAAGCCTAAGACAACTTGCACAAGATGGATGTGTAATAAGAATTTGGTAAATTACAGAAAGATGTCAACTTGCAGAGCAGAGAGTAACCCAGATGGTTTTAAATTAACCATACATTAAGAATACAATACAGTAGTTAAAATGAATCAACATGGAGCAACATGTTACATGTCAAAGGCATGTTGCAAAATATAAGCAAGTTACAAAGTGGTATATGCAGTATAACAGCATTAACATAAACTATGAAAACATGCAAATATCTTATGTATAGATGCATAGTTTGCAGTAAAAGTATAAGAGCATGCAGGGCTACCGTGCACTGTAGGGCTTGACCCAACTCCAGGGGATGCTCTTCTCATGTCAAGCCCTGAAAACATGCATTGGAATGAAAAATTCCAGCTCAGAATACTTGTTCTTAGGAGACAAATTGTCCCTAACAGACAAAGTGAGGACTAATGGAGATAGGAAAGGGGCATACAGGGGGCTTTAGTTATATTTATAATGTTTCATTATTAAAAAATTTATTTGAAGCAAACATTGCACAATGGTAAGGTTTGACAAGCTATGTGATGGTTACTCAGGCAATTACAGGATTCCCTACACTTAAAATATTTCTTCATGTATGAATTCTGATACTGTGTAATGAAAACAATAATTTAAATTTCCTGGTTGCAGTAATAAGTATTTATAAACATACCCACATACTTTTATTGTAAGGTTCTAAGAATCTATTGCAGTAATAAATTCTGAGATAAAATATTTTGTGTTCTCAAATTAACTAAGAAAGAGATTTATAATCCAGGCATTTGTGACAACATGGATAGACATTGAGGGCATTATGCAAAGTGAAATAAGTCAGAGGGAGAAGGTCAAATACCGTATCATCGCACTCATTAAGTAGTAGACAATAACGACAACAAACAAACACATAGAGACAGAGATTGGATTGGTGGTTACCAGAGGGGAAGGGGAGAGGGAGGAGGGCAAAGGGGATAACTGGCCACATGTGTGGTGATGGATTGTGATTAGTATTTGGGTGGTGAACATGAGAACATGATGTAATCCATGCAGAAATAGAAGTATAATGATGTAAACTGAAATTTATACAATGTTATAAACCAATGTTACTGCGATAAACAAAAAATTAAAAAAAAAAAAAGAAAGAGACTTATATAGGACCTTTTCAGGTATGAAAAGAATTTACCTAATTTTGCACTCAAGCCTTTTTAGGGGGAGGCTAAAGGACAAAGAGAAATTTGTGGCTAGCCCTGAGGAAGATGATCTTATTTACTTTGGGAGTACAGATCTAAGATATGTGTATTGAAATGTTCACCCATAACTAAAGTTTACCAGTTGCTTGAGGGAAAAAAACTATGCAAGTCAAATTCCAAAGATATCTTCTGCAAATCCTGACAATTAGCAAACTCCTAATATAACTTTCTCTCTCAATACGAATGATCCCATCTCTTTTGTCAGCTACTAAAATGAAAGTCTTAGAAATGTACAGTTTACATACCAAAATGTCCATCCCGGGGACATATTTGAGGGCTATCTTATAGTCTTTTGGAAGATTTGCCACCTACAGAAACCAAAGACAGAAAGAAAGAAAAAAATCCGTGAGAAAAATCCATACATATCAATTAATCATATTGTTTTTAGTGGTTGGTAGAAAAACACATACAAACCTGTTATGTTTTTAAGTTACCAGTGAATTTCAATATTTACATATATAGTGATTTTTCATTCTTGATTTCCCTTTGTAATCAAAGGTACTCTCAAAAAATAAAGTAAGTGATAATACAAATCTATTGGACTCCACATTCAGTAATGGGTGGCCAAGTATTACCTACTGAGTTTTGGAAACATGATCTGATTTTCAATTTTCATCTGTGGTCTTAGAATTCCCTTCCAGGACTATTTTCCTACTTCTTCCTCCATTGAATCAGTAATGCAATATATTTTTCTTGTCAGTGGTTCTCAAAGTGATGTGTCAACATCACCAGGGAACCTGTTAGAAATGCAAATTCTCAGGCCGCACCAGATCTACTGATTCTACTTAACAAGGATTCCCGGCGATTTCAATGCCTGCTCAAGTTCGAGAACTACTGTTCTATGTTGATCCTAGAAAAAATGTCAGTGAAACTTCAAAAGAACGCTACTTATGAAATGCAAATGCTTTATAACTTAAATAATTTAGGAAGATTCACTTCTGTGATATAACCTAATCCACTTACCTAAGACTGAGCATTTGAGATGCCTCAAATGTTTACCTAGCTTCTATTAAAGGCTTTAAAAAAATATCTAACACATTTCCATGAGTCATCGTGGCATAAGTTGGACACGTACCCAATTTGGAACCAGGGAATTGGGAACAAATCTAAACTCTGTACTTTGGTTTCTCTCATCTGTAAAATGGAGATAAATGTACCAATGTCAGATAGTCAGTGAATGTGTCAAACACATCAATCCATATTCACTCAATCCATAAACACTCAATCCATATTCTTTATTGAGAGCAATATTGGCAACTGACTTCCAAGGCATATATCCTGGTAAGTTACACAGTTCTAGGTTCTCTTGTCTCTTTTTCTAGATATAGCACCAACTCTGTCATCTCACCCTTCTAGCACTGTTAAAATTTCCAGCTGAATAATACAGCCAACAACTGATTTAGTCCACTGGGTCTTAAAACAATATACAATATAAAAATGTCATTTTGCACTATTACATCTTCAGTGGGTCTACCTTGCTTTTGCAGACTTATTTTCCCCTTCGTCCAGTCTCTAAAGGCTCAACTGTTCCCCATAGGAAGCTGGGATCTTGTGCCTGTGTGCTGGACTAGGTCATCTCTGACAAGTCTCCTGTAAACAATCTATATGTTTCTTCTTGGCCTTGCCAATGACTTCTAGAATCTGAGAACAATTTGGTGAGAAAAGAATCCAGGCAAAGGCATAAGTAGTCAGAGGGGAGCCAAGGCAGTAACTGATCCCATTGTGCTCACTACCATTTGACCTCCAGTGGTACCACCTCACACTCATCTCAGCCTTGAACCTAACACTTAGCAAATATTTACCATGTGCAGGCATAGGGCTCAGTAAGGGCTTATGTTGCATGATCACATCCAATCCTCAGATGCCTGTGACATATTATCTCTATCTAACAGATGAAAAACTTGAGGCTCAAAGAGGTCAAGTAACTCGACTAAGGCCACACCGCTACTATGTGTTAAGTCTGGACTAGAACTCAGGTCTCTGACAGCAAGAGCCTCCCTCGCCTCTTAGCTCCACTACACATTTTCATCTACTCTCTGGACACTTGTCCTGGGTATTTTCCACTCATGAGGCTCAGCATCATCCCTCCTCATGCCATCCCCAATAAAATAGTAGAATCCTTGCTGCTTACTGAAAACACACCTGGGCTGTCACAGAAGGTGGCATTTTTTGTTTTTAATTTAGGGGCTACTCTCTTGCTCTTTACATTTAACTTTCTTCCTCTTGGTCAAACTTCACACCATACTTCCATAATTTCTTTTGTCTTCTGGATCTTCACCTTCAACTTTGAAAAGCAAAATGATCTAGTCACTTTGTGTAAACCCTGGTGGCAAAGACACAGCTGACACCTTTGCAGCTGTAAAAGCTGGAATCAGACTGAGTAGCAACATTCTATTTTGCTATGAACCAACCATGTAAATTAACGCCATTCCAGACAGAAAAACATGGCAAGAAGTGGCAGGTGTTCTGAACACAAGCTGCTTGACAATCTAGCCCCTCCTTAAGCATAATTTACATAATCAAAAAATAAATATAGAATCAATCGAATTAGTATTCAGAAAACTTAGGATCTGAGTATATATCCAAGGAGCAGAGAAAATGTAAGGGATATTCTGACCAATTCCATTTTATTAGTAATTTATATATAAAAATTGTTCAAAGAGGTCAAAAAAACCTTACAGTAAGTTCTCTGACCAACACACTGAAATCTCCACACCTTACCACTTGGGAGGTATATAATAAAGTAATTTCTGCATTAAATTGGTTTACTGATATTTAATTTCTGATGGGACTGAAAAGTAATACTATTTTTGAAAAATGCTTTACAATTTATAATAAGTTTGGATATACAGTCTCTACTACAATCCCATGAGATATATATACTATTAAGCCTATTTTACAGAAGAAAACATGGAGGTTCAGAGGTTAACTGGCATCTCAAGGTCAGAGGCATCAGGAGTACCTGGTGGGGGCAGGATGCAAACCCTGTCTCTGTGTGTTGTCTCAGCACAGTTATCTACAGAGCGGTCTCCCCTGTATGACCTTCTTGGCTTGCATTGGTTCCTTTCCAATTACATTTGGAAGAGAATTTAGGAAATCAAGTTGTAGATTTTTATGGTTGCTTCATGAATTATTATATTACTTTATAAGCATTTATAGCATATTGAATAGCATTCTGAAAACACAGATAACCTTGTGATAAATTTGGCTTCTCTGATGTATATTGATCACTGTAGAAACTGATTGAGTAGACAGAGCCTTTGGTCTGGAACTTGGAAGATGTTCCTTTGAGACAATTAGTTTGCTGTAGAAGTCACAGTACAGGTTCTGGGGACACACTGCTCAGGTCGGATTCAGGCCCTGCCATATGCTAACTCAGAGATCTTGGGCAAGTTACTTAATCTATTTAACCTCAATTTCCACATGTGTAAAATGAGAATCATGATAGAATCTAGCTAGTGGATTTATAAAGACTAAACAAGGATTAAATAATTTGTTTAAAATACTTCATGCTTGAGCATGGTATGTGAACAAGTATGAATTTTTATTATTATTAAATGCAATGGAGTGGGACATTCTGGATAGAGGAAGGGTCATATGCAAAGACAAAGAAATGGGAAAGCACAAGGTGTGCTTGGGAGACCAGGGACAGATAACTCAGGCTCCAGCAGATAAGAGGTAAGAAATATACCAGGAAAGCCACATTTGAGAAGAATCTGAATGTTGGGCTAAGGAGGCCAAATGGGAGGCAGTGAAGTTCAGTGGGACCAGTTCTACCACCAGAACCCTAGAGCAAGTCACTTCTGCCTCAGGCACCTCACTTCCTCTCTATGTAACTTCTACTCCTCATCTGTAAAATGAAGAAGGTAAACTAGATAATTACTGAAAATTCAGTCTGGTTTAAGCAGTGGTACTACACTGACTGTGTTTAAGCATGGAGAGAACATGATAGTAAATTTAGGAAGATCAGTCTGAAAGGATAGATTGGAGCAAGAAGAGAATAGAGACAGGGAGCAGTTTAAAAGACCTCTAGGAACGTGCCGAACACATGTTCAATATTTATACAGAGATTGGAAGCTGAAAAAGCAGGAACGTGGTTTAGAGTCCAGAGAAGTATCCTGTTGGTAGGGTTAAATGGATAAGTAACCAAGGCTACAGATTTCGAAAACAAATCTATTCTAATAAGTTCAGAGCAAAAAAAATAAAATAGAGCCCAATTGATGGAAAATTTTACCAAAGGCCAAATTATTCCAATAAGCTTTGTGGTTTGGAGCGCAAGGATGTCAATACTATGCCACAGTGTAAAATGTATAAAACTGCAAAAACAAGTCACTTGATGATGGGCTCACTTTATTAGGTGGGCCCCATTTGCTATCTTCTTTGGATGTCTTAAGGATTGACTATACTCAGTGACATTGGGGGGAAAAAAACAAAACAAAAACGCATACGGGAATAGCATGCGGAAACGCTGGAAACTGGGCCAAGGAAAAGTCTCTGCAAGCCTAACAGGCACTGGCTGCATCCCATTCCCAGCAGGTATTTGGACTCAGGAGAAGAACTCAGAGTCAGAACATTTAACTCCCTCTCTAGACCACTGACCTCATGATTCAAATGTCACTGAGGTCTCTGAAACTCCTGAAATCAGTGGCTGCTTGGACATCTTTGGTGCGACACTTACTGGTCTCCTTGCTTCTCCCAAGTTCTATATAAGAATCAAAATGCAGTAGTAACTCATGATTCCCTTGACACTATACATAAAATGTTGTGCATGTGAACCTTTCTGAGGGAAGAGCCCACAGTGTTCAGAATCTCATCAGACCCAGAGAAGTTTAAGAATCAGCACTGTAGAGGAAAAAAATTGTACACTTGAATTTAAATATCCCATTCACTCATGTACAGCAGCTTAGTGCAATGTTGGTTGTTCAGCCTTCAGAAATAACACAGGAGAAAGCTTTTTGCTTTTTTAGTTCTCCTAATAAGTCATCTCCTGTTAATACTAACTAAAAAGCTAACCAATGAGGTCAATTACCTTTAGTTTTCAAAGGTATGTTGTTTTTTTCTTAAATAACTCAATTAGTGATTTAAAAAAAATTAAGATGATAACTTCACAAGACTTTTCTATGTCATCTTTTCTCAGTGAATAATACCAAAATAAAGTTAGATGACTCGTCTCCTTTCAAATAGAAGAAATTAAACCATTTTTTGCCTATTTCACAGACACACCTTATGATGATGATTCCAATTAAGTAGTACTAAGTGAACTTCTATAATATGATCACTTCCTAATCATAAGATAAGACGACTACTACCCAGGAAACAAAATTCAAGAGGTTACAATGATAATTCTTAAATTGCAGTTGACATTCACATCCTAAATTAAGACATCATAAATGATAAACTGAGTTCTTGTGCTCCAGAGATAGGTCTTATGGGTTCAAACTTCTACTCCTCTTCCTATTTCCAGATGAGGATGGTCAGGTAACTTACCATCACCAGGCCTAACCAATAAACTGGGGGTAAAAATAACTACCCCCTAGTGTCATGAGGATTAAAGGAGAGATCCCTACAAAGTGTTTTGCTTGGTGCCTGGATACTCACACAATCACCACTGCTTTAAAAAGTCAAGGACCAGGAGACATAGTATCTAAGTGGTTTATCTTATGAAGGAAGAATAATTTTTTTCTTCACGATAATATTGACATGCTTGGTAAAACAGCAAGCCATCTATAGTTGTCAGTTTTTACAAATATTATTTCTAATACACATCTGTCCTGTCTTCGATTACTAAATGAGTCCTAAATTTAGCTTTAAACAGAGAAAGAAATTTCTACTGAGCACAGGAGCAGAAATTAAAATGCCAGGTATTGCAAACTAATAAAAAAAAAACTTTAATAACACTCCAACGATCAAATCATTGTTCTTCAAGGGTCAAACAAAACTATGTGAGACCTCTACTTTTAAAGAGAAGATATGCTTAGAAAAGCATAGAATTCACCTAGAAATGGGAAGACACAGAGACTCCAATTCTCCATTTTAATGCAGTGGTAATTCTATTTAAAGAATATTGTATTTGAAGAAGAAGAAAAATCAGAATTATTCAAAACTGTCCATTCGAAGTGTGAAAATTTGTTATCTGAGGATATTTTTATAATCTCCTATTATGTTAAACTTCAAGAATCATGTATTAATATAACCTACTTAAAATTAGTGCCTATCACAAGATGAGAAAAACTATGAATTCCTGAGTTTTAATTCTATTCTGACGTGTAGACTGACCTTGAAAAGACAGAGTAATTTCACCTTTACAAGATGGAGCTGGGACAGCAACCTGCCTTAAGCCTTTTGAGAAAGACAAATAATTACTCAATAGATATTTAAAGATAAAAAGGTTTTTAAAAAGCAACAAGGTCACACTTAATTAAATTCCTCCAAATGAAGGAAAAATATCATCACAAATGAAGGGAACAGTAGGAAGAACACAAGTGGAAACTAATTTAACTATTTCAATATTTGGATTCCTCCTCCTAACTGTCCTCTAGATACAAGTTTTTAAAGTTTGATCCATTCTCTTCCCAGACACTTGACCGTTTCTTAAGGCAGGTCTGAGTTCGCCATTTAAAAACAAGTCTTGCAACATTTTTTAGAAACAAACAAAACATTCTGTAAATAGATGAACTCTTATGCTGAGTAAACATGCCAAAAGGATTTCAAATGAAAACCATGGGGACTGTAGGGGCAGTACAGTGTCCAAGGAGAAATTAAAAAAAGATGACAGTCAAGTCATAAATCATGTGCTTCTGTGACATGCGAATCACCCCAAGCCAACAAACTTAAGGTTTGTGGGCACAGTGCAAGTTGCCACCTAATGCAAAGGTAGAACTGGTAGAGACTGCAAACGAATGATTTCAGTTGAAGAAATCATTGTGAGCACAGGGCACATAAGTACTGTCAACACACTTTCTTTCCCTCAAATAAAATGTACCAAGGTTATGCCTGCAAAGCAAATTCCTCTTGTTCTATATAACCTCCTTTAGTCAAGGCCTTACTGAATTATTCCAAAAGGTACAACCTGAAGAAGTATCATTACGGAATAAATGAATTTCAGAGTTAAAAAGGGCCTCCAAAGTCACCTCGTTTAGTAGTAGTTATACTTTGGGGTCACAGACTTCTCTGGGAAGCAGATGAAAGCTATACACCCTCTTCCCAGAAATGCATGCAAGGCACAATTTGGAGTTCCACTTGCAAGGGTTTGAAGTTTATAAATCCTAGATTAAGAACTACTGATCATGTCTTTGTTCCTCATTTTAAAAACCAGAAATTGAATCCCAGAAAAGTTCAGGGATTTATTGGTCCAAGTTCACACAGGTAACAGGAGAACTGGCATTCAAACAACCCAGTACTCCTGCCTGACTTCAGGACGCTCTGCCCACTGTTCTTTAGAGAGAGGATGTGATTATCTGTATCCATAAAACTCAAAGTTTAGTCATGCTGCTGTTTGAATGCATGAAATTAACGAGTTTTAGGCTAAGGATGGAAACATAGGTTCTTTTCAAACATGAAAAAAACCCAACATTCTAAGTATTATGGCTTAAGCAGCTCTGGCACCTCTATGCAAGTAAATAACCCCTGGGACGCCAGTGGTGGCACCCTGACAGCTGTACTTTTAATAAGTACCCTAAAAGACTGTGATTGGACGGTTCTCAAATGATATCCCACAAGGCTGGTTTAAAGCAGTGGCTTTCACATATTTTTTCATAAGCTGGATTCTTTTTTCAAGCCCAGTCTTATTTGGAAACCCAGATACATAAACAAAAGCAGAGTGGCTGAGTGGGGTCTCGGAGCCAGTTTGAAAACCACTGTTCTAGAAGACACAGCAGTGGCAATGTGACCAGGAGCTGGGCTTCACTCTCCTGGGTCTCAGTTTCCTTATTTATAAAATAGTTTGTCTCGATTGTCTCTAAATTCCCCTCCAGCTCCAGTATCCTATATTACACAAACACCACCACTACCATTCCCAATAGCTAATATTCAGCAGGACTTGTGCGTGCCTAGCATTGTTCTATTAACTTACTGAATCCTTACAATCACTCTATGAGGTTAAGTACCATTAATCTATTATACTGATGAGGAAACTGAGGCACAAAGATGAGGCACAGTTATGTGACAATAACTGTGGTAAAAAATGTATATATACATTCTCTTATTTAACCTATACCACAAAATTGGGAGATAAGAACTGAGATTAAGAAAGGCACTTATTGATCCAACGTCAAAGAGCTGGGATTTAAACTCAGGTCAGCCAGATTCCCAAATCCAGTCTCTTAACCAATATACTAGGACAGGTTGGGTCCTATATTATACCATGAAGTCTTTTAAATGGCATCCATTTATGTGTTGTTATTACGGTGTTAGTGATACGCATTCATATATTCATAGAGATGGCTTATCTCCCAAATTAGATTATAAACACTTTGAGATCAGGGATTGTTTTTATATTTTTCTATTTCTTACTCTATGAAATACAGGCTGTGCATTATGTAGGTTTTTATTCAATTGGAAGTGATTTTCTGAGTCCTATTTTTTATTAACTTCATTTTTTTCAATAATTCAAAGTAAACACACTAATTTCACTAGATCAACTCTTGAAATCAAAAATTTTCCCCGAGTCAGTTGCTGGAAGGGAGAAAAAACCCTTTTTTCAGTTTAATGATTTCACATTTGCCCTTGAGGCAAGAAATTATATTTTTGTTTCAATATTAATAAGTATCCCTTTCTAAGAATTCTTTCTCATTAATGCCTCTTGCCATTTTTCATTGTATCAACCAATATGTAACAGACTGAAAATAAGCAGATGGTTAAAGACAAGAATGGAAAATCTTAGAAGGTCCTTATAGTACCTACTTATGCCACTTGAAAATACCGGTTTGACATTTCACTGGAAGTGGTGCTCGTTAAGTAGTATTCCTCAAACACTCAGCAAATAATAATGCCTACAACTAATTTTTCTTAAATACCATGTTAATCTTGGATATGCTCAGCCTGTGGTCAGATATACCACCATCTTGCAACTATGCTTTATTGCCCACATCCTTAAAATTTGCTCCCTAGGACCAGAGGAGATCTCCCATGCTCTTTCTCAGCTCCACAGTTACACCAGCAGCCCCATGAGAGCTGTCATTTCCCAGCTGTGACTTACTTTAAGCCTGTTTTGGAGACTCATATTAATCTGACATCCATATAAATCTGTACAACATAGATGAAACTAGTCATAAGAAGAATTGAGATTAAATTTGGTCTCTCAACTTTGACAGAAGAGATCATTCAGAGCTATAGTTCTTAAACCTGCTTTCAGAAATGTCTTAAAAACGTAGATGCCTGGAGCTCTTCCTCAGACCTATGGAATCGGTGGGGCCCAGACACCTGTAATTTTAATAAGCACCACAGGTGTCATGATGCTCACCATAGTTGTGCACATCATTACTTCCTTCATTGGACAAACATTTAACGAGCGTCTTCTATCAATATTAAATTTAGAATATAAACATATATTTTCTTTTTAGTATAGTTTCTTGGGTCACAAATGAGCAAGCAACTTGAGGAAAAGGACCACGATCTACGTTTTTCAAAAAAAAAAAAAAACAACTCCCCCCTCACCCCCATCCCTATACGCAATACCTAGCTGGGCATATAGCAGGCAAATGTTGCATTGCTTTGGACACCAGCCCCTCAAATAAAACATGTTGATACATCTTCATTCAAACCTGGACCCTCTGGGTGTCCTTCTAAGGAATCTGCGTAAGGGGGTGGGGTGTGTGTGTGTGTGTGTGTGTGTGTGTGGCGCGGGGGGTTGTTCCTAATTCTGCTCTGAGGCAAAGCTAGCAACATCCTGACCATAGCGTTCAACTTCTGTTTTGAAGTCTGGCTATGAAGCCAAAATAAAACATATAAACCAGGAAATGTATATCAAGAGTAAGGAAGATAAATCTCTCAACAAATATACTTTGTTTTCTTTTCTCCTTATGACAACCCTCAATTCTTTCCTATTCTCACATCACCTCTGTTCTCTAGGCAATATTCAAATAACTGAGTGCCCCTCAGCTATTTTGAACCAGGGACTTAAGAAAAAGGCTTCCCAAACTTTGTTCATCCTGAAATCACACCCTGTAGCTCAAATGAGCATGTACAATCTCCCCAAGATCACGAGAGCTGGGAAGAGTGCATTCCAGATATTGTCTTATGCCCTCTCTCTCCGTGGCCTGCATCTTAAGAGAAGCACAGCATGAAGCTGGCAGCGACCAAGGGGCCCCCGTGTAAAATGGCTTTTGCTGAGGGAAGAGTTCCAACGTGCGAATGTGGCAGGTGAGTCTGGTCAACATTTGGGAAACAAATGACCCCTCCAACTATGTCCACTGAGGGAGCAAACACCCACCCACACGTGACAGAGTCTTCATGCTGTTGGAAGGGAGAGAATGGCCATCGCAGATCTCCTTTTGTTAGGCTTGTTCAAGAAGAATAGGAAGGCATGTGGAGGGGAAATAAGACATGCTGGGGCACCCACTAAAGAGATAATAGGGAACAAGCTAGTGCGGGCACACGAGCACACAGAGAACTCTCCAGCGTCCTTCACCACCCGTGAATGAGATGAAAAGACCGGCAAAGACACAAAGTCACTGCAGTGGTGTGCAGTGGGCCAGTTTGACCAACAGGTTCTCCATGACCTTAAATATCTCCGACCTGCTCTCTATCAACTTTTCAGAATAACTCAACGATTTCTTTCTTTGTCTTAGAAAAATACTAATTTAGGGCAAGAAAAAACAAAATCTCTTTCAAAAAGTACAAGAAAAGGAGTCAGGGAAAGCATTCCTTACTCACCAATTTTGTCACGTCTTTCACATCATCAGTCACACGGTTTTCGCAGATCCCTTTGGTTTTGACGAGAGGATTAAATAGGAGCAGTTGAAGATAAATGCAAGTGATAATCCAAGTCTAAACAAAAATAGAAAAGTTTCTGGTGTTAAAATCTGTAATCACTCAAACTATTAACAACTTATGCCTTAATGTGGAAAAGACAATCTACCGTATTAAAAAATGCTACTGGCTTAAATACAATTAAATGCTGAGCATTCAAACTAGGCTGACCAAATTTTTAAAAAATTCTTAGTTAAAATGTGGGTTAGATTTTTCATTTCAATGACATTATTGTTAACTTTTGTCAAAAGCTTTCTACAGCCAATTTCCTAGTGGCAATTAGGAATGAACTTGTAGCAACGTGTAAAGGATTTATCACTGAAGATGTTTTCTGAAAACTAGGGAATGCATAAAATTCATACCTTAAGGCACCAAAAGAAACTTTCTCTACTTTAAATGTAGACTGTTTGGCAGTTAACAGCTTAACCCTGAACAGTGCTTTAATCCAACAGTCTACAATAGTACACCAAGTCAAAGTGAGGGAGAGAGGGGTATTTTTAGAATTAGGGACAGAATGAGACATCAAAAGAAGCATTGTTTTGAACAACAGCTTTTTAGCCATTTAATAAGGAAAACTATTTCCTTAGTCAACAGGAAGCCATTCTTCAGTCCTAGCATGAATTAATCACAAACACACATATGCACTCATGTGCACCTCTTTGAAAATAACACTTTTAATCATGTATGATAGTTACTTTTGTGCATGACTTATTTTTTCTTATTACACTATATTTTAGGTTTTTAAGAAATTGGGCACATGATTTTTTTTCAGTATCTTTACAACACATAACACAGCACCTTGCAAATAAAAAGCTCTTAATAAATATTTGCTGGATAAATCAGTGACCAAAGTAAAAACAGTCTAAAGCTTCAAATTCAATACCTATTTATTGAGCACGTATTATGAGACAGGGACTGTGCCCATCACCAGAGAAACAAAGGTGATAAAGATGCCCTTGAAACTCACAGGCAGGTAAATAAATAACACCCACGTCTTGTGATACATGCTTTGGGAACATGAAGGAGGAAGTAATTAATCAATTAACCTTAAGGGGCAGAACTCATGGCAGGAAGAGTGCCAAGAAAAGCCAGAAACAAAATGTGATTCTGGCTGGACTTTGGAGGACAAGGAGTCTGCAGGAGTTGACAAGGAAGGGATGAGCATTCCAGGAAAAATAAACAGCATGAGCAAAGGCATGGAGACGTGAAGATATTTTAAAATGTGCGAGCTCCTTTATGAGTTAACATTCATCTATAGCATCTTAAAATTACACAAACGCCCATCTGCACATGGCTAGAAGTCTTTCCTATTTATGTAGGTAGCCATGTATTAAAAGGAACTAGATTATTATTTTAAATTAATATCTGCAAGCTAACTAGATATTACAGTGAACCAAGTAACAATTATCATTTACTAAAATTTCTAAGACTACAATGCTGCCTAGATAGATAATAGTGGCTTGTAAATAAAATTAAAATCCTTTTATTATCTTACCATTGTGATCTATTTTAGCAGTAATCCTGCTTAATTTTGTTTAAGGTTATTTGAGCACTGTGCAGTCATACTCTTCATAGCACCATCTCCTTTGGACTGAAATGAAGACTAAATTGTGTAAACCATTTCTGTTTGGGAGATTCTTCTTTTGGACAATCCCAACATATAAAATCTCCTCTAATAACTTAGTTCTCTCTCATGTATGTAAATATAATGGATTAAACTCAGGTTTTCATTTTATATTGTCATTGCTAAGACCTAACCCCCTCTTGAAATATATTTCTCCAAGATCCTCTTCCATGATATGACTTGGGAATCCTCCCTAAGGATCTCTGTAAATAGCCAATCTCACTTATAACCATATTCATATTCTAGGCTCAAAGAAATATAAAGGCAGAAATTTTCTGTTACTTCTCTTCACCATGCCTTACACCTGGTATTGAAGACACACTAAACCAACATTTGTTCACTCATTCATTCAGCAAATATTTACTGAGCACCTAGAGTGTGCCAGGAATTATTCTACATGCTTGGGATATATTAGTAAAAAAGGCAAAAATTGGGCCCGCCCTGGTGGCCTAGTCGTTAAGTTCAGCACGTTCCACTTCAACGGCCCAGGTTCAGTTCCCAGGTGTGGACCTATACCACGCGTCTGTCAGTGGCCATGCGGTGGTGGCGACTCACATACAAAAAGAGGAAGATTGGCAACAGAAGTTAGCTCAGGGTGAATCTTCCTCAGCAAAAAAAAAAAAAAAAAAAAGGCAAAAGCCCCTGCCTTCACAAGGCTTACCTTCTAGTGAGGGAAGGTGGACCATAACCAATAAACATAATAAGTAATCATATAGATTACATAGTATGCCAAAGGTGTTAAGTGTCATGGAAAATGAAAAATTAGATCAAGGTAAAGGGGATTGGGATTATAATACCTACTCTGCTCTACTAGTAGCTGTGTTCTTAGGTTTAAGTTGACAACCACACTCATGAGGCACTGGAGGCTTCACCCAGTACCAAGTGCACTGCTGAACTTTAAGGAAGGATACAGGACAGGCAACAAGAGAGCAGGCAGAGCACGGGCAGAGCAGAGGTCTCCAGACTCCCGGGCAGTCTCTAACGGCCACATATCACTGCACACTTGGGATGGGTGTGGCAATGACAGATGATGTTGGGTTGGCAGGGCCACTTCTTGGGCTTATACCTTGCTAGTTAAGTAGCCCATTCAGGGGCATATGATGAGCTTCCATTCATTCTCCATCACAGCTACCTCCCACCAGCACCAGTCTCAACAATCAAGTACACAGAGGTGCCTGTTCTGCTATCTAGCAACCTCAGCAGGATTCTCTCGGATGAAGTTTAGGAACACTCCCATAAATTGCTTGAGTTCTTGTTGCAAGGAAGATTATAGAGAGGATCAAATCCCTAAGCATCCCTGAATCTAGAGAAAAGGCCACAGAACCAGCTGTTACCTCTTTTTTTTTTTTTTGTGAGGAAGATCAGCCCTGAGCTAACATCCATGCTACTCCTCCTCTTTTTGCTGAGGAGGACCGGCTCTGAGCTAACATCTATTGCCAATCCTCCTTCCCCTACCCCCTGCAAAGCCCCAGTAGACAGTTGTATGTCATAGTTGCACATCCTTGTAGTTGCTGTATGTGGGACGCGGCCTCAGCATGGCCGGAGAAGCGGTGCGTCGGTGCGCGCCCGGGATCTGAACCCCGGGCCGCCAGTAGCGGAGCACGCGCACTTAACCGCTAAGCTGTGGGGCAGTCCCACTGTTACCTCTTTCTTTCCAGAGACTGCAGTATGCGGGGAAACAGCTTGAAATTTTAAACAGGGTGATATTTGGTGGTGCCTCATTGCGATGGCACTATCTTATCAAAGACTGGATGGAGCTAAGGGAGTGATCCATGCAGGCATCTGTGGGAAGAGTACTGCAGACAGAGAGACAAGCTGGTGCAAAGGCCCTAAGGTCTGTTTAAGGAATGTGCTTTATTGAAGGAAGAGTAAACCAGGGGGCAGGAGAAGACGATGATGTCCGAGAGAGAATGGAGAAGCCAGATCATCTTAGGGTCTTGTACCTCGCTATCTGGACTTTTGACTTTTACGGTGAATGAAACAGGATTCATTCCAGGATTCTGAGCATAGGAGAGATATGAACATATTTTGAAATTAAAAAAAAAAGACTGTTTGGAAGTTTCTTACAAAACTAAACATACTGTTACCATATAATCCATCAATCACACTCCTTAGTATCTACCCCAAGGAACTGAAAGACTGTGTCCACATAAAAACTGGCATACTGATTTTTATAGCAGCTTATTCATAATCACCCAAACTTGGAAGCACCCAGGATGTCCTTCAGTAGGTGAACGGATTAATAAACTGTGCTACATCTGGACAATGGAATATTATTCAGCACTAAAGAGAAATGAACCCTCAAGCCATGAAAAGACATGGAAGAACCCTAAATGCATATTACTGAGTGAAAGAAGCAAATCTGAAAAGGCTAAATGCTGTGATTCCAACAATATGACGTTCTAGAAAAGGCAAAACTATGGAACAATAAAAAGATCAGTGGTTGCCAGGGGCTGGAGGGGAAGGGATGACTAGGCAGAGCACAGAGGATTTTTAGGGCAGTGAAAATACTTTGTATGATACTATAATGGTGGATATATATCATTACACACTTGTTCAAACTCAGAATGTACAACACCAAGAGTGAACACTAATGTAAACTATGGACTTTGGGTGATAATGATGTGTCAACGTAGGTTCATTGCTTGTAACAAATGTACCACTCTAGTGGGAGAGGTTGATAATAGGAGAGGCTATGCATGTGTTGGGGCAGGGGACATATGGGAAATCACTGTACCTTCCTCTCAATTTTGCAGTGAACCTAAAACTGCTCTAAAGAAATAAAGTCCCTTTGAAAAAAAAAAGATCGCTTTGATTGCTGTTGTGAGAACAGACTTTAGGGTAACAACAGGTAGAAACAGAGAGACCAGTTAGGGGCTATTGCTATAATCCAAGCAAGAAAGGGTTGCAGCAATGCATTGAGCAGAAGTGCTTAGATTCGCTATGTCTCCTGAAGGCTGAGCCAGTACGGTTTCCTGGCAGTTGGAGTGTGATTTGAGAGAAAGAGTCTAAGACGACTCTAAGCATTCCAGCCTGAGCAACGGGAAGGATGGCATTGCCACCAACTGCTACGGGGAAGGCTGAGGGTAGAGAAGGTTTGGAGAGCAGATCAGGAGTTAGGTTTTGGGTGTATGAAGTTTGAAATGTCTCTGAGATATCCTAGTGATGACACTAGGTCAGGAGATTTGAATCTGGATTTAGGAGAGAAGTTTGCATTGGATATATAAATACGATAGCCTTTGATATATAAATAGAATTTTAAGTAAGAGAGTGGAAGAGACCATCAAGGGAGTGAGTACAAATAGAAAAAGGAACAAAGGACTGAGTCCTCCGATGCTCGAACCTTAAGAGCTCTGGCAAAAGACTTAGAACTCACAAAGGAGCCTGAGATTGAGAAGCCAAAGGAGGAGGAGGAAGCCAAGTTTTTAAAAAACCGGTACCTTAAGGAGAAGGAGATCAAACTATGTCAAATACTCGTAACAGGTTAGGTAAGATGAGGACTGAGACCTGACCGTGGGATTTAGCAGAATAGAGGTCATTGGTGACATTAACAAGAACACTTTTATTGAAGCAGTTGTGGGGAAAAGCCAGTCTGGAGTGGGTTTAAGAGAGCATGAGAGGACAGTAGTTAGAAACAGTGAACATAAACAGCTCTTTTATTTTATTTTTATGAGGAGGGGAGAGGAGGGACACCTAGACGGCTCTTTTAAAGAGTTGTCCTTCAAAGGAGAGCAAATAAACAAATAAATAAATAAAAACAAAGTGGGGTGGTGGTTGGCAAGGAACTGAGTAGAGGGGGAGAGTTTTATTTGTAAGATGGTAGAAATACCAGGATGTCCTTATGCCCATGGGGATGATCCAATAGGAAGCTGTGACTGGCAATGTGGGTCAGAAGAGAGGGAAGTGCTTGAGCAATGTCCTTGAGAAAGCAAGAAGGGATGAGATCTAACTCTCAAGTGGAGGGCTGCCTTTAAGTAAGAGTATGCACAGTTCATCGGTGCTATCAGGCAGGATGTTTGAATACCTGAGTGCAAATGCTGGTGTTTTCTGAACAATACAGTGAATAATAGCTACCATTTATTGAACATTTACTATATACCAAACATTGTGTGTATCTTACCACAAACAAAATTTAAATTTCATATATCACCATGTTAAAGATAAAAAAATTGAGGTACAAAGAGATTCAGTGACTTCTAAGTGGTGAAATCAGGATAAAAACCCAGATCTTCCAATTCTAAATCCTGTCCTTGTCACCACCCCCTACTGTCAGAGCACTACCAGAAGCTGTTAGATCATTGGTGAGGACTCCAATAGCGTATCTCCAAAACTTTAAGTACTAATTTTTCAAATATCAAGCATATGGAGACAAGTCTGTTCACATTCCATGCCACAGCTGAATATTCTACATTTTTTCAGACTACCATAATTTCTAATATGTTCTTTGATAGTTTTTAAAAATATATGAACATAGACTTCTATAGTAACTGCAAAATAATTTCACCAGGGCAGCATCAATTTTTTTTTGCAACAGTTATATACAAACATCTGCAAAAATATGATTTTGCTCATTTTATAGGAATCTATTTGGTCAGGGCTAAAATTAAATGTTAATACATTCAAATATACTCAAACCTATATTTCTTGAAGCACTTTATTTTAAAGCCAAGTACATATTAAATAAACTCATATTGTGATTTAATTTTGTATATTCTTTGCTACTGGTAAGGAATATTCGTTTTTCGTAAAATTCAGCTATTCTCTCTGGCATAACCAAACATTAGGATGGAGAAGCAGTCAAGGTCGAAATGTACCGAGAACTCTGCACGGCAGTAGCAACATCACCTCCATCAGTATTCTCGGGAGAGGACTGAAAGGCAGAGCTTACTTTATATGGAAAAGTAATTTTTCAGTATTATCCTATACAGAAATCTTTCTAATATATAGTACACACACTTCCCTGATTTCTTAAACAGTGGGTAGAAATATCAAACTTTGCTTTTCTTTGATGACTCAGGTTCATCAAATAAAGGGAAGACTAAGTGAAATAAACCAGATACAGAAAGACAAATGTTGTATGATCTCACCTATACGTGGAAGCTTTAAAAAAAAAAATGTTGAATACATAGTAACAGAGAGGGGAGTAGAATGGTGGTTACCAAAGGCTGGGGAGTGGGAGAAAAGGGGAGATGTTGATCTGAGGGCAGAAACTTTCAGTTATAAGACGGATAAGTTCTGGAGACCGAATGTCCAGGCTGATGACTACAGTTAATAATACTATACCGGATACTTAAAATTTGCTGAGAGTAGATCTCAAGTGTTCTCACCACACACACACAAAAGGCTAATTGTGAAGTGATAGCTTGACTGTGGTCATCATTTCACAATGTATACATATATCACAACATCACACTGTACACCTTAAATATGTACCATTTTTATTTGTCAGTCATACCTCAATAAAGCTGGGGGAAAAAAGCATTTTGGTTATGTAGTTGTGACTCCCTCCTTCAAGGAGCGCCAAATGACTGTACTTGTTTGAATGACTGTTTTTAAAATTTTATTTTAGTTTTTGTCAGTTTATTTCTCCGTTTACCTGTTTCTCTCAGACTGCCAGGTCATTACTTGCAATATATTTTTACTGCCAACAGGCCTATTTCTAGCCTTCTTTAGTCTTAATGGTAAACACAACATGTGGCCCACGGTGGGTACTTATGGCAGGCAGAAAAATGGCAAAAAGATGGCTACATCCTAATTCTTGGAACTTGTGAATATATTACCTTATATGGCAAATGGACTCTGCAGATGTGATTAAGCTAAGGACCTTGAGATGGCGAGATTGTGCTGGATTCTCTGGGCCTTATCTAATCACACAGGTCCTTACAAACGGAGGACCTTTTCTAGCTCTGGTCAGAGAGATGCAAAGATGAAAGATGGGTCAGAAAGATGTGACATGACAAGGACTAGACTTGTCATTGCTGGCACTGAAGATGGAGGCAAGGGGCCAGGAGTCAAGGAATGCCAGTGGCTTCTAGAAGCTGAAAAAGGGCAAGAAAACAGAGTCTCCCTTAGAACCATCAGGAAGGAACGCAGTCCCACCGACACCTTGATTTTAGCTCAGTAAGCCCCATTTTGGACTTCTGAATCTTCAAAACTGTAGTATAATAAACTTGTGTTAAGCCACTAAATTTGTGGTAATTTGTTACAGCAGCAATAAGAAAAATAAATCAGAGCTCAATAAACTTGCTTTCTGAATGAATGAATGAATGAATGAATAGTGTAGTGTTGTGATGTTCAAGCTGGTAAGGAAAATAAACTGCCCCTGTCAGTATTCTGGGCCCCCTACCCCAGCTTTAAGCAAAGCAGCTCAGCTTTTTTTCTGCTTTATTTGTTCATGCCTCTGGGTAAGATCTTGTTTGAACAAAGGTTTCCAAGGGCAAGAAAGAAAGAAAAAAAACATGCTTTTGAAAACCTGTGGTGTGGTGGCAGAGTACAGTACATGGATCCAGAAAACCTCTGAGGCCCTTACTGTGTGACCTCAAACAAGCCAGTTAATCCCTCTGAGGATCTGTTTACCAGTCTCTCAAATGAGAATAAGAATCATTTTTTGCCTCACCCACCTCATGGAGTGGTTGGGAGAATCAAATGAAAACTTTTCAAACTACAGGTGCTGGGCAAGTATTCGGTGTGTGGTTTATGGGTTTGGGATCCTCTAGCAAACCAGAGAAACGAGTGCTTGGAAACCGTTTGAATAAAACAGTCAGAGGAAGGACTTGATAGAGTCTATCTTCCATGAACAAAGAGTCTGACCTCTAGTACATGGGTATTTTGACACTGACTTTGGGGTCAGATGCTTTTTTCAATTTATTTCTTAGTTCTCAACTGTTTAGAGTGACTTCAGTTAATAGACAATTGACTTCCAATTAAGTGAGGTGTTCCAATATATCAACAAAATATTTATCTTTGTTTTCACTCTCTTCCTGTTTCTCTAACTTCTGGAAACTCCAACAAGGGTATACGGGTGTCTAAATGTGTGGGCGTGTGTGCACGCACACACCCTGCTGGAGATAGAAACCTGAACCAAAGCGTCCCTGTGTTTGTGACTTCTGCTCTAAAATGTATCTTTTCAGTTGGGGTAATCATCTCACTGTTTTTCTGTAACATTCTCTGCTTCTGCCTATGACATTTTTCTTTGGCTACTTTGTTTTAGCGTCCTACAACTTTTCTCTCTAGGTCACGCTCATTGTGTGATAACCTCTCATCTCATGATAACCTTTCATTGCACAGACACATAAAACTAATCTTGTCGTCGGCAGTTCTAGATTTTATTATTTAGAGGCATGCGTCAAAAGTGTCCCCTACACACTCCCCACAACACATACAATTCCAATAACCCTTTCATTGCTAAAAGTTACCTTCAAATTATTTACATGATGAAATAACTAATGAGAAATCTGTATGCACTGTTAGAACTAAGCCGTGCAATAGAGACAGTCCCAGTAGCAGGAAGTAATAGTGACAAAAATTCATACTCAGTTATGAATGACAGATATAGCAGGTTTTAACAGTGGCAGGTAGTACTGGAAAGGTACTTTAAAAGAAGGGGGGAAAAGTTACCAGAAGATGAGAGTGGAGACCCTGAAGGCAAAGGTCTTACCTAAATCTCATTTTTGTTGAGAACCAATGTCGGCAGACCCCAGTGGAATATTTAGCCAATCATCAATCCTTCCTGAACGTAAGAGCCTTCCTTACAATAAAAAGCCACATGCCAGGAAAAGGAGCTGCAGAGTCCCCCTTAAGGCAAACTATTTACTTGATCTGAACATGTGTTGTAACAGAGAAGTCACTTTGCAGACTTCTTTCCTTTACTAGAAATTAACATGTGCACAGCCCGAGAACATCAGGGGAACATATGCTGTTCAAGAAACCAGAAGATTCCAATCCTCTAAACTTGGGGAAAAAAACAAACTTTTCTCTCCACGAACGTGAGAAGTGATTTTAAAATATGCATTGTCAGGGTCCACATTACAGACTTCTCAAAGTGGAAAAGGTGTGGGGTGTCTGTGAGGCTCATTTCTTTATGCACAGACTTACAGGATGGTATTAGGACTGCCCTGAACAAAACAGCAGCTGCTGCCAAAAACAACATTCGTCTTCTCCTTAATCTGGAATGCCAGCTAGCGAAGCAGGCAGTTCCCTTGTAGCCCAAATGTGCTTTGGAAGAGAGCCAACTGGCTCAGCTACCTAGACCCAAGAAAGCAAGTTACCAAGATACAGGTACAGTAATTAGTCCAGAGTTCAGGTCTTCTGGGGTCATATGAACAATATGCTTCCAAAATAATCTTAAGTAAACCAACAAGAGATCTTGTTCAGTGAAGAACCATTTAATTCTATACGACTTCTTCAGATTTTTTATTTTTTTTTAATTTACCCTTAAACATTATAGAGAAAATCCCTAATCAACCTACACAGACTCAAATTCTTCTCTAGTGATTGTCCAGTAATCTCAAAAGGGCAAAGGAAACATGTAGCAGGTGTGTTTGTTTTTTTCAACTTGACTGCTGTTGTTAATAGGATAGCTAACTGAAGCTTAAACCAGCTTGAAGTCCAAATTGGGCACTAAAGTCTTGTGAACACACTCTGCCACCTCTCTCCATGTAGATCCTTTTGTGAAGAAGTGAAATAAAAATATTTTAAAATATGGATGATCACTAAAATACGTGGCAAATATGCCCTTGTAATAAAAACTGAATGCCTTAGAAAGAAATTGCTTAATATAAAAAGGCAGACAATGGCTTTAATGTAAAAGGAGAATTGAAGGATTTCAAGGTATTCAATCTACAGGAAAAAATGGGAAAAATCGCCTATGATAGTCAGTCCTTACTCTAAATGTAAATGCTATTTAAAGGGGAAAAGACTCACAGGGTATTGACTCCTACTGCAGGCCACACAGAGGATGAGCAGTTTGCAGATATTTCATATAATCTTCCCATCAACCAGGTAGATATTATTACCCTATTTTGCAGGTGAGTAAAACACGATTCAATGAGATTAAGTAACTTGCCTATGGCCACTCTGCTAGTAAATCTCTGGGTTGGATTTAAACCAAGACCTATACTCTATTGGAAAGAAAAATGCTGGGCCAGTCAGATAATAAAACTGATTTTATTTATATTTAATGAACTAGTCAATTTTATTTAAAATGCCTATGCTGCAGACAGCATATACGTCTCTTTAACTGAATCAGTTTCTAACTGAACCCACAAGGTCACCTTATTCCTAGGCTGGGTAAGCAAGCAGTGCAGGTAAATCAAGTTACACTTCATGTAGCTTAAAAAATTACATAGCTAGAGGGAGGAGAGAAACCCCAAAAATAAAGTACTAAGTTGTTCCTTCTGATAAAAAGAGAATTGAGTGCTTTCAGACTTCTAAAAAGAGCTATACTTATTCATTCAACAAACATGTATGGAGTATCTGATAAGGACATAAGATAAAGACACAAAAGATATGGTCATTGGCCTTGCGAAACTCAAGCTACTGATGAACACAGTAGGGAGACAGGCTGTCTGAGAAGGCAAGGGCCCAGAAGGGACAGCTAAACCTGACTCTGGGGACAGAAAAGGGGGAATGGAGGGAGGGGCTTAGGGATAGCTCCTGGGAGGAGATGACACCTTCTTCAGAGATGAGTAGGAAGCCCGATCAAAGGCAGCTGGGGCGAAGACCCCTGCAGAGGAAGTAGCAGGTGCCCACAGAAGTGAGAGAACAAGGCATTTTCATAGAACTTCATGTTTCTGATACGACTGGAAATGAGTTTCAAGGAATAAGCAACAATAGATGAGGCTAGAGAGATATACAGAGGCCCTCCCAATTTTGCTAACAGATTTGAATTTTATCTTCAAGGCACTGGGGAGCTCCTGAAGGGCTTTAAAGCAGGAGAGCATCAAGATCTGATTTATTTTTGAAAAGCTTATCAGGCATCAGAACGAAGGATAGCTTGGGGGAGGGTGGCAACAGGCCTGGGGGCAGGAGGCTAATTAGGAGGTCACTGAAGTCATCCAGAGTCAACCTGATGAGGGCCTCAACTAGGGCAGCAGAAATGGAGAGAAACAGACAAGTTCAAGAGGACCTGGAAGTGGAAATGGAAGGACTTGGGTGACTCACAGAAAGTGAGTGGGATAAAAGGAGGAGGAGTCACAAATGAGTCCAGTTCCAGTTTGGGTGACTGGGTAAAAAGTGGTGCTCTTCACTGAGCCAGGGTATGTAGGAGGAGAAGTGGCAGCTGGAGATTGGAAGTTATCACCGAGAACCCTGGAGAAGACCACCACAGAGGAGGAGAAAGAACTATCTGCATAGGAGGCAATGAGAAGCCAAATACATGAAAGGCAAGTCAACTGATGGTGGGGTACTGTGGCCAATGGAAAAAGAAAGAATAAAAGAAAAATATGATCAATAAACGAGCACTAAAAAATGTCAACCTGATGGTTGCTGAAGAGTACCTAACGAAGTTGACCTTGATGAGGACAGCGTCCATGGAGTGGTAGAACTAGGAGTGAGACCCTAGTGCACGGATGACAGGGGTAAATGAGTGGGGGGAATCTCAAAGGTCTACTAGAACAGCTTGCCTAGAAAAGGAAGAAGAGAGTGGGTAACATCTGGAAGGGCTAGAAAGTTAACTTCAGTCCTGACAGAAGAGAAGGCAGCTCTGAAAGAGTGAAACTAAAATGAAACTAAGCCTCTTTCTTAAATGGCCTGTGCTTGGGCAACAACTCACCTGTAGTTAAAGAGAGCCAGGTGGGCTCAGAGGTGAAAAGCCCTGCAAAGGACTTCGACCTCAGCTAGAATCTAGGGCCTAGGTGTTCAAGTTTTGCTCTTATTATTTTTACTAGAGACATACATGATAGAATAAACATTTGTGCCAGCAGTACAGATTATTTCATTGGAAACAATGGTAAAATATAGGTCATTAGTTATTCATAATATAGCTCTTTAGCAGTCATACAAAAGCAGAGGGAAAGAATCCCCTTAAACAGTACAATCTACTGTGTTTTAGGGAGAAGCTACTCGATGACTAATTCTACCCACTTTTATGAGGAGGATGATACGTAACAAACCAAACTAGTCTAGGAAAATGGTGGGTGCTAGTTCAACGTTGAGCCTAGATTTACATATCTGTTGCCAATTCTTTTTGCCATAAGTATGTATTTTCAAAGAAGTAAGAGAGACAGGGCCCCAACTTGGCCAAGCTACAGGAACACAGCAAAAAATTCATGCCAGTTCTGAAATCCACATATCCAAATTCAGCACTCCATGGACAGTGGTTCTTCTTCGATGGCATTGCTCACAATGAGGTCAATTATTTGCTCTTAAAAATGAGCCACCATGATATGCAATCTGAGAGTTGCAGCTTTCCAAAAACAGCTATAAAAACCTAAACCGTAATTTATATTTTTCCAACGATGTGACTCACCTTTGCAAGTGTGATCTCATGTAAATCAAAAGCTCTGAAATTCTTCAAAATCTGTAAAACCTTTTGAACTCCAAACAACTGAGAAACGAAAAATGAGTGTAGGCTTCAGTTGCTATCTGATCCCACGTGCTGAATTTGGACTGAAGGCTGGAACCTCCTAGAATTTCTTGTGTTTTTTTTTTTTTCCCCAATGGTTGTAATTAAATGTGCTCAGATGTCTTGTCAGATCAGCTCCTGGGAGCCTGACAAGTTCAGTCTCACAGGGCCTTTTAGTTTTTAAGAAAACTTAATCTGAGGAAGCAGCTCAGGAAATCTCCAACAAAGTTTCTTTCCCACCTGAGTTTTTGACTACATTAAAATAAACTAAATCCGTATACTCTGCTTTAACTGCTTCCAAATAAGATCAAAACCAGCGGAGTTCAAGGCATGAGCCGCAAGAACACTCACAATCTTGGTCATTTTCTCTACCACATCAGAGGACAAGCCCCCTTTGCAAAGGTCAGGGCATGAGCTTTCCCAGTTATGCAGTGTGTGCTTCCCCACACCAGCTGCCTTTGGTTGAGCTGAATGAAATGTTGAAATGTGCCCCGCCCCCTCACAGAAGCTGTCCCGACTGAAACAAGGGGAGTTGACTGTCTTACGTTTGGATGAAAGTTGATCATCTGGGGTCTTTACTAAGAAAGCAGACTCCTGGGCTTCATGCAGAATCCAAATTTCTGAGGGTGCATCTCAGGAAGGTGCATTTTTAACAAGCCCTCCATGGGATTCTTAGGTCGTCTCTAAAGTCTGACACAGACTATTTTAGACTGTACTAGCTTATGGGGGCTATATCATTATGGAAAACAAACAAAAATGTCTAAAAATATATACGAGGTTGCATTTGGTTCAAGGGCTAAACACTAGATGCTCCTGATTTAGAGCAACTTGAAAAAAGAAAAGTTAAATGTAGTGAGTGTGGAGGACACTAAGGATTGACTCGCTCAATGCCCCTTCCCGCTCTCTCCTAGCATATTCTGTACTGTCGTGGCTGGAAAACTAACATCTCCATTTCTCAAACTCCTTCGCAGTTAGCTACAGTTACAGATGTGACTTAAGTTCCTCCATTAGGCATGACTCTGCTAGATTTGATATGGGAAGGAAATCCTTGAGAAGAGAAGCTGGATGGCGGGCACGCATTTGCTGGGCAGTAATAGGGGCAGTAAGACCCTCCAGTGAGCAGCAGTAAGCTTCCTGCACTGGCTGGGCTACAGCAGCTTACAGACTGCCATGAACTTAATTGGCTTCTGGGTGATGAGAGTGTTCTGGAAGCTCAGCCTGCTCTTCTAGTCCTTCTAGTGGTTTTATCAGCCATCAAATACACTTCGATACATCTTTTTCTCTTTACTACTAGATAGAGTGGATTATATTATCTGCAACTAAACCCTAACCAACACTAGGAGAAACAAACACAAGTTACTAAGCATTTATTTCTCATAAACGTTAGTCTAAACTTTCCTTAGGAATTTTCCCTCAGTATTTCAAAATTCAAATTGTAAAATAAGGACCATTTTAAAATTTAAAAAAAAAAACAATTTTTGATTGGCGATCCATAAGAATGTTAATGTAATTCTACCATTTGAAGCACAGCAAAGTGTTTACCTTTGACATGCCCAGGACATGTTTCTCCGGGTAACAATATACTTCAGTTGCCAAGTTCATTGCTAATGAGAGAGATGATGTTTAGAACAGAGGTCATCAGCAAAGACATGGATTCACATCCTGGTTCTGTCACTTACACGGTGTAACCTTGACCAAATTATATAACCTCTGAGCCTCAGTTTTCTCCTGGTGATAACATTTCTTGGGATTTTTGAAAAGATTATAGAAGACAATGTTACATAAAGCACCCACAAGTGGACTGGCACATCATTGATCATGACTGTTAACGCCATAGTGATTATTTTATCATTATGACTAATCCTCTAAGTGTTAAATTCATCATTAAAATCTCAACTAACAGTGAATGTCGCAATCCCCTTTATGTTCTGCCTTCCCCCATAGATTAAAGATCAGCAGAGGAAGGTGATAAAAAGAGGTTGTGAAACTGCCCCCTGGGCTTAGATTCGGATCAGCTTTTCCAAAGCAGGCAGGCTCATCACTACCTAGTGCAAAAGTGAGGCCGGATTGTTTAGGCAATAGGTGAATGTTAACCTAAACAGCAGAGTTTCAAAAGTCAACTTTAGCTGCAGTAATAAATCCAAGATAGCTTTAGAAAACAGAGTGTTTACTTGTGCACAGAGAAGTGGTATAGAGTGGGGGCTGGGAGGCACTGATTCTAGAACAGGGCTGCCCAAGTTTTCAACTCGACTCTGCCATGAACTAGTCTTGTGGCCTTTGCAAAATGATTTCATTTTTCTGTGCTTTAGTTTCCTTACCTGTAACATGGGCATAATAATAGAATCTACTTTACAGGCTTGTTGAGAACTAAATGCAGTAATGTACATAAGGCACCTAGAATCATACCTGACAAATAGCACACCCTCATAAATGTGTGCTGTGGTTATCACCATTGCCGTCTTTTCAACCAGACTAGAGCAAGCATCCCCAGTAATATTATTTCCAAACTTGAGGAATGGTGGTTCAAGCTAAAACTCTGGGCACCGTCCTTGATTCTTCTCGTTGCCCTATTTCCACAACGAGTCTGTCAAGTCCTATCAGTTCTTCCAGCAAAATAAATCTGGAAACATTCACTTCTCCCCACCTCATGCTGTACCACTACAGCTTGTGCCAAGCTCCATCACTCCTGCCTGGAAGACTGCAAGGACCCTCTAAATAACCTTCTTTGTTTTCATGCTTGCTACTCACAATAGTGTGGCCTTCTGGGAATATAAAACATCACTGTCTGCTTAAAACCTCTGAATGCCTTTCCATTACATTTACAATAAAATGCAAACTCTTGACCAAGACCTACAAGGCCCTATTTAACACAGACTTGCCCACCTCCAAGCTCACATCTTACCACGTTCTCTCTCTCTCCCCACTGTATTCCAGCCACACTCGCCTCCTTTCCATTCCTGAGACACCCAAAAGGTACTTGCCGTAAACCCTTTGTACTTGCTGCTGTAGGCTTTCTCCCTTTAGGGCTCTGCAAAAGGTAAGTTCTTCTCATCATTCAGGACGCAGTTCAAATATCACCTTCTCAGATAAACCTTCCCAGGTAAGCCGCCTTAGCTCCAACACTCTCATATCACAGTTTGGTTTCCACTGAAGCATTTTTCATCAGAAATTATCTTGATAACCCAATTAGTTTAGTCTTTTATCACTTTTCCCTTCCAACAAGAATGTAAATGGTGTAAGGTCAAAGATTATTATTCTTGATCATCATTCTTATCTAGCACCTTGAACTGCTCCCCACTCATAGTACATGCTCCTTCACATTTGTGGATTGCATGCATTGCCAACTGCTACTCAAATACCCACAAAAATGCTGCTACTGTCAAATTCTCTTTTATATAGTACAGCCCATGGTAGTAGCAATATCTAAATCATCTGAGTAGAGAATAAACTCAGGTATATGAAACGGGGCATGGACGAAATCTGGAAAATGTACAGTTCAATCCTCAGCACATGGTATCCATATGCCCACAGTGGAACTGCAACATCACCCACCAGTCTTGCCCATTATCCGTCTCCTGTATTTGAGTTCGAGCACCATAAGGCAGGTACTTTCAGTAGCTCACTGTTTCATCCAGAGTGGGTAGAGTGGTGCCCAGTACAGAGAAGCCTCTCATGAATATTTTTTCAATGAATGAATGAAGGATAAACAGAAGAGTTTTGCTCATCTGTCGGGCATAAATCATTGTCATACTTCTCACTCTTGGGTCCAATAACTGCTAAGTCCTAATGATGACAAGTGTGAGTAATGTTGTAACATTCTCTTAATTATCCAAAATGTGACATTAGCTAAATGCTTCTCAGTCTGAACTTTTAACCATTTTCTTTGTACCTTTAAATACTTCTCTAGCTCCAGGAAAATGGAAAATGAGGATATAAAAGCAGGGAAAGACTGCAAGCTCCATGAAGAGAAGGAACAAGGTAACTGCTTGGCTCACCATTGTATTTCTAGCCTCTAGCACAGTGCCTTGCTTATAGTAAATGCTAAATAAACAATTTTTTTTTGTTTTTTTGGGGGGGTTTTGTGAAGAACATTGGCCCTAAGCTAACATCTGTGCCAACCTTCCTCTATTTTGTATGTGGGACACCGCCACAGCATGGCTTGACGAGCAGTGTAGGTCCGCGCCTGGGATCCGAACCCACGAATCCCGGGCCACTGATGTGGAGCACATTGAACTTAACTGGTACGCCACAGGGCCAGCTCCAACAATTTTTAATAAATAAACAACCAATAGAAAATGCCTTTCCTGGCAGATGTGGCCCAGTGTGATAATAAGCCAAAGTGCTGACCTGCCTGTAAAATCCCTAGAGCTCCCTTTCTAAAGGAACGAGGTAAGTATAATATGGAGTTACTTTCCTTCATTCACCCAATAGGGGCATATTAAAAACAAAAACAAAAACAAAAAACAACTACAGACCTGGAATGTAGACACTTTCCCACAGCAAGTTCAGTGGAAGTCTCTAAGAAATCTACAATTTTGTACTTTATTTAGAATTCAGTATAACATGCAACAATAAATTTCTCTGTCTCCCCAATGAGCAGCAATCTAGCAAAATTTCTAAAGCAGCCATTCAAAAAAAAAATCATTCCTGGTGATTCTGCACTGGAAACACACGCAGGGAATATGATTTCACTTGGGACACCTTCAGAAGTGATAACATAGGTTAAGCTTTTAAATGCTAATATCATCTCTTCCCAAAGCATGAGTTGATTCTTATCTGTCTGTCATCTCTACTAAAGCAGGGGAAAAAAATGTTCATAGAACTGAATTCTTTTTTATGTCATTCAGACCCATTCCTAGGTTGACTAAAGAAGAAAACCAGCTACCTTTTCTTCAGAGTAACACAGGCATAGTATTGCTGTTCCCCTTCACATGACTTGTTTGCAAAAAACAAAGTTGTATGCTAGACTACTCATGAGCTGACTCAAATGACCCTCTCCACTTGCCCCAAAATAGGCTTTATTATTTTGCATTTTCATGCAAATAAGCATGACTAAGTGACGAGCTCTTTTATTCTGATTTTTCACCATGATATCTAGGGAGTTATACTTAGCATTCTCCATAATACCACTATGTAGGAGAAGACTCCAAATTCAGTAGAGAAAGGAAGATGTACAACAGAAATAAAATAGGAGATTTTACAGTGTATCAGGATGTGAGTACTGGCATCACACTTTTTATTATTATTATTTTTAAAAAGTTTCTGAGTTAACAATCTTCAAAGTAAATGTAAACTATTTTGTGTTCTGAAACTCTTCCTCAAAGAAGACTTGGGAGGATTATCAATTAAGCTTCCTAGTTTAAAAAACAAAAGAGGAATATGGAAAATGTACTTTAAACCCTCAAGTCCTTACTCTAAATAATGCTAGGAAAAAAAAGAGAGGAATTTTCTCCGAGTCAAGAAAGTGGGTGAGTGGGTAACCATCGCAAGATAATCCTTTGGGCTTCTTTTCAAAGCAGCTTCTCTGTTGAATCAAAAGAGGATGGAGGAAAAAATGTAAACAGGCAGACTGCTGGGATGGCAAAGAGAGTCTTCGCCATATGGGAGAGAATGGGGATCTACTTCCTCTGGAAATGAAGAGAGGGCTGTGAGCAGTGTGTTCAGCTAAATGAAATTTAAAAGATATGCCTCAGCTGCTTATGAGTAAGTGCCAAATCTGGACAAATCATTTTGCACATCTACTTCAGTGTTGAATTTTTGTATCTTATCTCTTCTCATTTATGGTCCTTTCTGGAGCCTCTGTTTGCAAATTGAGACAGGAGGTAGACTTTGCTCTTTGTGATATAATTTTAAAACTTGACCATTTTATGGGTTCCAGAAATGTTAAACTTTCAGTTCTACACCCAAAACCAAGAAGCTTACCTGATTTAAAAAACTAAAATAGACCTGTGCTACAAGGTTGCATAACTTTAAAAACTTGAAAACTTGGCATCAAAAGAGTTTTATGAATTTTTTTAAAGTACACAAAATCTATATATTGTTACTTTAGAGCACTGTATTGTAAACGAGTAGTATTATTGCCTTAGGTCACTAAAACGGTGGTTTCTAATCACAAATGAAATTTGAAAACATCTCTTTTTGTTAACCCTTCTCCAACCTTCTTCCTCCACACTTAAATATATCTTTGATCTTAAGTACTGAAACATCACTTTTGCTAAATTCCTTACCCACATTTATCTTATATCTTTA
Source organism: Diceros bicornis minor (assembly GCF_020826845.1). Classification (NCBI taxonomy): domain Eukaryota; kingdom Metazoa; phylum Chordata; class Mammalia; order Perissodactyla; family Rhinocerotidae; genus Diceros; species Diceros bicornis. The sequence continues at coordinate 32,653,153 of NC_080764.1, read as the reverse complement.
AATATCATTCATTTTATACCATCTAAAACTTCTCATATTGTTACATTTCTGTCTTTCATCACTTTCTAGATAGAGAGTACACACATTAGTATCCAAAACTACACAACACCCTGTCCTTGTCTACTGCACTGGGTAACTATTAACCAGTACAAACTGTGGAAAGAAAATATGAAAGGAAGCATCTTGAACATGGGTGAGCTGGGGAGGAAGAATTCATTTTCTCTATTTGTAAGAGTCTTTTCATTATTAGATATCAAAAAAAAAAAATCTTATCTAGGCAAAAAATGATGACAGCAATACTAGTACCAAGCAAGGGATTAAGAGCAAACAGACCAGGTTTGAAAGACTGACTAGTTCCAAGATGCTGAGCAACTTGCTCAACCTCCCTAAGCCCACATTCCCCTTCTGTAAAACGGAATATTCACACCACCTGCCTCACAGATGGAGAGAATGAGGCGAGATCCAAGTACATAACACACTTAGCTCGGGACCTGGCACATGAAACGAGCATCGGAAGCAGCATTTTCTTCATCACCATCAACAGGATTATGTCATAAAACCTCTTCTGGCTCTTAAACCCTCTATACATCTTGAATTAGCAAGCCCCAACTGGCACTTGCCATTCAACCTATTGTGCTTTATCCTTCAAGGTGGCAAGCAACTTGCCCCACCCTCCTCTTTTTTTAATCCACAGTCTCCACTCTCTTCTACAACCCCAAGCGGCCCATTTATCATTTCTCTCTCCAAACAAAATTATGTTTGAACAATGCTGTATGTTTGTGTGGGTGGTGATATATGCACAGTTACATGTGTTTCCTATTGGCAGCAATGCATAATAGTAATGTTCTCAAGTCCCTCTTATCTTCCAAATCACCCTCCTTGGGGCCAACCCATGTGTCAACAGAGGTCAGCAAGCATAAAATTGATAAATACCCGGATCCATGCTTAGAATGTTGATAAGCATTCAGAATGTTGATAGTCAAAGATTCAGTCAAAGATACCTCTGGTATGATTCATTAAGTCATAGTTTGGTTTAGAAAATCTTTACCACGATTTTGGTGCTATGCCACTAGTGGGGGATACCAGCGTGAGGCAATTCAGCCAGGTAGACAGGTAAGTAAAAAGATGATTTCAGTATAATATTTTCAGTATATGATTTTTTTTAATGCTATAGAAGCACAGGGTAAAATTACTGAACACAGGGGAAGTGGGGGGTGGGGAAGAATGGCAAACAGACATCAGGGACAGCTTCTGGGAGGAGGAACCATCTCAGCTAGACAAGTAGAGGATGAACAGGGCCTTCGGGACCAAGTGCAGTGTGGTGGGTATGTCACTGTACCACTGCATGTCGTTAGGTGACACTGGAATGAAATTTACCACTCAGGGAGGGGAGGAGAAAAGCAACAGCCAAATCACAGAGAACCTTGTGTAGTATGTTGAAGGTTTGGACTTTATCCTGCAGGTAATGCAAAGTCAGAGGAGGATTTTAACCAGGGTAGTTACACGGTCAGACTTCCGTTAATAACTCTAGATTGTGTGCATTAGAGAGAATCTTTAAAATTACAGAATTCACCATTCATTTTGTTGGATAATGAAATGGAGGTCCTCAGAAGGACTAAACCACATGCCAACAGGACACAGCTGAATTCAGGACCTGGATGTTGTCACCAAGTTCTTGTTCTTACTTTCCTGCATTACCCCTCAAATGCCAGGACATAAATTTTCAGGAAAAGATGCAAAACTAAGCCCCTTTGTAATCCGACTTCCTCCTAAGCAACTTATAAAAATAATAAATGCCAATGATTCTGTCTCATTCTCCTTTGGGCCTTAAAAGAATGGGCTTACGCATTTTTTTCTCATTCAATATTTAAGAGAGATTTCACTTCTTGGTTTCACAGTCTTGGTTCAAGTTTCTACGTTAGATCCTACTCTCAAAGAACCCAAAATTACTTCATACATTTCTGGAGTGGTACCTTAATCACTGAGGTTGCGCGAGTCAAAGATTCAGTCAAGAAACCACTAGAAACAGCCTTACGATTATACAATGTTAGAAAATAAGAGCTGTTTTCCATCCTTCACAAGTGCTTTGAACAAGTCAGCACTCCATCAGAAGGAATATAACAGTTTAATGTTCTGTCAAAGAATGGAATGCTTGTTTACCTGAAGTAATGGACTGATAAAAGTAGCTTGCGTCTGTTGTGACTGATACAAAACTTACTTGAAGATTAACCTGGACAATCAAGCCCTTAAACTCTATAAACACAACCACTCACAAGAAAATAAAACCTGAATTCACAAGGAACATATCTCCCAACTGTTGATCCTACACTTACTGAATTCAACACATGCCAAAAAAAGCTTTGAATGCAAAAATCCATTTTGCTTGAAAGCAGCTAGCATTTACCTAGGTTTTCTGGGTATCTGGCACTGTACTAGCCCTTGTCACATATTGGCTCATCTAATCCTCACGACCACCTGAGGAGTTAGATACTCTTATAAGCCTCATTTTACAAATGACAAAATCAGAATGCTAGAAGAATCAAGTGACTCAAGGTCATCCAATTTGAAGAGGTGACTCCAGATCTATGAGTCTCCAAAGCCATTAAAACATATTACACATAAAGTAGTTTGAGGCTTATTTTGGAAGATATTAATAAACACAAAGCTTCATGTATTTAGCAAGTTTGAGTTTTTCATCCCTAAGGTGTAGGAATGATAATATGACCCTAGGCCTGTGAATGGAACAGCACAGTCTACAGAGCACTACTCTATTCATTACCTCTCTTTTTTTTTTTTTTTTTTTTTTTTTTTTTGTGAGGAGATCAGCCCTGAGCTAACATCCGCCAATCCTCCTCTTTTTTTGCTGAGGAAGACGGCCCTGGGCTAACATCGGTGCCTATCTTCCTCCACTTTATATGGGACGCCGCCACAGCATGGCTTACCAAGCAGTACTTCGGTGCGCGCCCGGGATCCGAACCAGCGAACCCCGGGCCGCCGCAGCGGAGCGCGCGCACTTAACCGCTTGCGCCACCGGGCCGGCCCCTCATTACCTCTCTTGACTCTCACAACAACTTGTGAGGTAGCCAAGACGTGTGTCAGCTTCCTTCATTACAAAGGGGAATGCTGACCCCAATCCAGACCCTTTACTCATCTCAGTTCAGGGTTACACAATCCCCATTCCCATAATCACCCATAATCTCGCTCTGCTTTTCAATGACAACAGGTTTTACAATATTATAGCCATCACACAAATGGAGCAAACTGCTGAAGAGAAGACAGTCTGAGGCATACTGATCTGTTTGCTGGCATAATCCAGTCCCTAAAGATGAGAGATTTAATCCAGTCCCTAAAGATAAGAGACTTAATGTGTTAAGTCTGAAAAATATCTTTTATCATAGCACAATTCTGTGAGTGACAATCACAAAGCAGGTAGACCCCAGGCTATTTCTAAGCTTAAAATGTAGGAAAAGGAGGGAAGAAGAAAAGGGAGGGAGGAGAGAGGGAAAAAGGAGGAGGGAGGGAGAGAAGATAGCTACGAAGTATTATTATTCTATTTTACAGAAGAGGAAATTCAGGTTAAGAAAAGATGAAGCTAAGTTAAAAATTTTGCCTACGATCCCTTGGCAAGCTAGAGTCAAGAGCCAGAGGTAAAACCCAGGTGCTTTTGATGTAAAAGCCATGCTCTTTCCATTCTCCCGTGACAAATGGCTATATTTCCGTTGATGCTGAAAATGACTTCTCCTCTCAGAGAGAGAAGAGTAGGAAATCACTCACCAATTCATAGGAAGGACTCGTTATGTTCCCCCAGTTCCAGGTATAGCACAGAGTTTAGGAACGCAGGCTCTGGTTCCAGACCGCCTGGTTCATAAGCCAGCTCCACCACGTGTGAGCTCTGTGACCTCGGGCACACGAGAGAAAGAAGGAACTTTGCTCTAGGTGAACTATCTTGCGATGATGATTACACATATTTAGCTCTCTTTCAGTTCTTGTTAAAGTAGGGGAGGAAAATAAATTATCCAGGACTAAAGTGAATTGGAAGCCTGAGTTACTTGGATAAATTGCCTCAACTTTCGTTTCATTCTGACAGTGGAGACTTTGCAATGAAAGTCACTTTCTTTAAGAAAGGAGTCTCACTACTAAGCTTACCATTTGTTCAATGCTAATGACAATAGTAAATGTTTATTTAGTACTTCCTATGTGCAGGCACTGGACCAAGGACTTTTTGTGGATTATTCCATGCAATCTTCATAACTACCTTTAGAAATGCACTATTGCTCTACCTTTTTGGCAGATGGGGAAACTGAGGCTCAGAGGATTACATGCTTTAGCCAACCAAAGCAGGACAACCAACTGCAGTCCATTTGGTTCATCACACCTCTGTTCTGTTGTCTCCTCACCTGCATTCAGATGACGCCAGGACCTTCCAGCTAAACTTTCATTTCCACTAAACTGCTGATGAGTAAGTTACACAGCGATACTGCTGCTAAGGGTGCTGCAGCAGTCACTCATTTAAAAAATCGTAACATCAATGCAGAAAGTGAATTTTTACTATTAATGCAGTTGGACTGACAAGGAATAACAAAGCAAAGGTCACAACTTCAATGGCTGGTAGTTTTAATACCCAGACATACGCATAGAGACATTATTCTTAAATAGTTTTCTAATATGATCACAGGCATTCAAAATTATCTTCAAAAACAGCATGAAAACAAGGTCAGAGCAAATTGATTAATGTAATCTCTGAAGCAACTTTTTTTCCCAAGAAGTTATTCTGAAATACAGTTTTAAAATATTTTAAAATCTGCCCTCTGCCGACAAAAGTACTATTTTGTATGCAAGACACCAAGGTTTTTGCAGTAATTCTTAATTCCTTAAAGTAAAACGGCAATTTGCAGTCTATAAGGGGCCTCCCTCACAGCAGCCAGATGGGGCAGGCATTTGACGGCTAAGGAGACTGAGGCGGCAGAGGCTGGTGACCAAGCCCAGGCTCCCTGGCTTGTGGGAGCGCTGCTGCTCAGCCAATCATTAACACTCCTGACGAACTAAGTCAGAAGCAACCTGTCCCTCACCCAGAAACTCAGCTTCGCCTACTCTGTCTTCTCCATGTAAGATTAAAAGCCACGATCTCCACACACAATTAAAACAAAGAAAAGCTCAAGCCTTACAGCTTGTATGTGTATGTACGCACACCTAAATAAGGGTGCACTCGATTGCAGTGGTTAAGTGGAATTTAGTCTTTAGAATTAAACAGGCTTGGCTTCAAATCTGAGCTCTTCTACTTCCTTGCATTTTTTTTCTTTTAATCCTGGGCAAGTTTTCTTAATCTCTCTGAACTTTAGTTTCCTTATTTGTCAAGCAAATGATATCAATAATAATATCTACTTTATAACATCTCTGTGCTAGAATCAAATGAGACATACCTGTGCAGTCTTGGTATTGCGCCTCATCCATGGGGAGTAATCCACAGATATTAACTAATCTTATTACTTCCCTATTCAATAAACTGCTCTTTCTCTTCGTGAGCAGCTTGTCTTTTGGCCTATTTTGTATCACTGTTTCCTTTCACAGAAAGGGAAGAAAGGTAAAGAAGATGAAATTGGGGGAAAAATTTGTTTAATTTGCTAAGAGGGCTGATGAGGGTTAAAGAAGGTAGATAATGTATAAATAAGGCAGTTAAGGTATTAATCTCTAAGGATTATTTTAATTCATTTATTCATGTAAGCCCTATAGCCAAAGCCAGGAATTGCTAACAATGAATTTATTTCTTACGGCATGTGGATTTCCTGTAATGTTTCAAGATTCACTATTCCAGCAGAGAAGGAAATAATTATTTACTAAGTGCAAGTCACTGTGCCATTACAATTAATCATCACATCAATACCACTAATAAGTAATTATTTCTGCACCCACTTTAAAGACTGGGGAAGTTAAGTTCAGAGAGAAACACTTACTGAAGGTCATACAGTTAGTAAGTAGCAGAACCAGTACTTCATTTGATCTATCACTTAATCCAATGGTTTCTATTTTCTCACATGGCCTCCAGTTTTGCTTAGTAAATGATTTTGCATATCCACTGAAAATTATTGCTGTAAATGCTGAACAAAGTAGCCTTTCCAATCATCACCAATCCCATTTATGTGTATAATAGATCCAATACAGTAGTTAAAATTTGCCTTCCATTAAAAAAAGAGAAGGCTTCTAAAAAATGTATCCACACCTAACAACCTCATCAGGCATTGATTCATTCCACCAAATTTAATATGTATTTATTGAGCATCTAGTATGAGCCAATTGAATCACGAAATTGATTGCCCAAATTCTATTACTGGCAGCTGTTTTTAATATCTGAATTGCATTTGTTATGATTCAATGTTCCTGTAAACAGAATGTGTATCTTTGAGGTACTGAATAAGCCAAACCAATGCACTGTGGTTGCATCAGCTACATCTCTTTGGGTGTTAACCCTGGCAATAAACACTCGGAGCTGGCAGGGGAAAGACCTTATCTTAGTTTCTTTATCTGTGAAATAGGATTAAAACAATAGTACCTACCTCCCAGGAGAAAAGTTCTATGAATTAATCTTGGAACTGTTCTCTATTAAGTGCCATTTTGGCTTGACCTTATTATCAGGGTGATTTGATTTTATAAAACAATGATGGAAGCTATTTAAAATGGCTACACATTTAAATGTCAAACACTTGACACACTCACTAGGTGCTCCTTATCTTCGGTTTCGCTTTTTGCAGTTTCAGTTACCAGCAGTCAATGAGGTCCAAAAGTATTAAATGGAAAATTCTAGAAATAAACAATTCATAAGTTTTAAATTGCATGCTGTTCTGAGTAGTGTAAGGAAATCTCGAGCCATCCAGCTCCATCTTGCCTGGGATGTGAATCCACGCTGTACATGGTACCTGCCCATTAGTCACTCAGTAGCCAACTCGGTTATCAGATCAACTGTCACAGTATCACAGTGCTTGTGTTCAACTAACCTTCATTTTACTTAATAATGGCCCCAAAGCACAAGAGTAGTGATGCTGGCAATTGGGATATGCCAAAGAGAGCCGTAAAGTGCTTCCTTTAAGTGAAAAGGTGCAAGTTCTCGACTTAAGGAAAAAAATTGTATGCTGAGGTTGCTAAGATATATGGTAACTTTTATTACAGTAAACTGTTATAAGTGTTCCATTTTCTTATTAGTTATTGTTGTTAATCTCTTACTGTGCCTAATTTATAGATTAGACTTTATCATACGTATGTATGTAGAAGAAAAAACACAGTATATCTAGGGTTTGGTACTATCCTGGTTTCAGGTATCTACTGGGGTCTTGGAACGTATCCCCCATGGATAAGGGGGGACTACTGTACTGTGATAATTTATCTTTCTAACAAGCAGAAGAATGACGTGTTAGAGTCAGTCCTCCACCTAACAGAACACATCAGTGACCTCTGGGTAGAGCCGGCTGAATACAGCTTTCTAAAATCGCCAGAGATCCAAACTAAAGCAATCACAGGGGTTTTAATTGGTCATCAAAAATGGAAATCCCTAACGTACTATTTCAGAAGCATTCAATTGCAGGTTTACACAGAACCACAAATAATGATGGTTGACTGCCGAGGTTTCTTTTGCAATCCTTGGGGTTTCTGGATCACATTAGAAGCCATTTTTATACGAAACAACTCTACCCTTCCTCCCTCTCTGCATCTAAAGTTCTGCAGTGAATATAAATTTTAACAGCCATCCATATGGACAATGCATCCCAGGAAGGGGGCAAGGCGTTTATAACACAACCCACTTTTTCTGCAACACCCTTCTCGGAAATCATAATCTGTGTGTTGTCACAAGGCACTTGTCTAGGAGGGCGTTGGGAACGGGACTCCAAGAAAACAGTGGAAAACTCAGCACAAGGGGGTCCCTCACAACAGACAGCAACTACTACTAAATTGTAATTTTTAGAGGCAACCTGGTTTACTAACACTCCAACACTCCAATTTAGACGAAACAAGCCAATTACGAGATGCGATTCAGTCCTGGAGTTTAGTCAAGGCACTTACATGGAAAGGTTGGTTGTTGGCTTCACAGAGATTTTGTGTTGAGGCGAAAGAGAGGCAACAGTTCTAAGCACCCACAGGGCTTTTGTTCAGAAGATGAACTTCTGCTCCTGAAAGGGCAACCGAGTATGTGTATACAAGACAAACACAACACCCCCCCTCCAGGCTGTGCTCTTTCCTCCCAGGTCTGCAGCGGGGCCACATGATACAGTGGAGATGCCCTTTCTACAAAGGTGAAGGAGGCTGAGGCTTGCTTTCTCAAGCCAGCACTGCTGATGGGTTTGCTCTTGCTCTCGTCTTTTACGCCCTTTTGCATGGTCACCCGAGAGTGCAAAGGCATTCTTTGCAAGGCAACTGCTGGATTTTTGAGCTGCAGTCTGTGCAGCCGGAACACAGAAAAGGCACCCTAACTGCCCACATTAAGACCACATTCTAATCAGCAGCACTCAAAGCCCCAGGACAACAGCTACACCTGCCGAGTCAAGTGCCGAATTCTTGCATCCAGATAACCGAAAGATTGCTGCTGCTGCTGCTGACTTAATTGTCTGGATCATCGCCTCAATTCTGAACTTTGTTTTAGCAGGTAGCTCACTAGACTGCCAGTGCTTAGAGGAGAGGAACATTATCATCATTGTCCAGGCTCTATTTTCTGAGGAATCCGTGGTCTCTTGGCTGGAGGATAGGTCCAGCTGATCTTTGAATATTCTTATGTCAACAATGAGAAAAGGACTGTTGCTGCTTCTGACTGCTAAGGAAAACCTGCTTGCTGGCTACTGGGCTTGCCCCAACTCTCAGCTGACGTCAGTCCAAGAAAGAAGCTAAGGAAAGGAGGTAGGCGAGAGGGAGTCCAGAGACGGTACTGGACCAGCAAAAAGCCAGAGCAAGGAGAGGCTCGGCCAAGTGTCACCCACAGGCACTGTCTTTCCCTAAGGCAGAAGGGCTGCTCCCTCTTATTTCATCTTCTGTCTCCAGCTGCACACCCTCTTCTTTACTATCTTCTCAGGATTAACTCCAGGGCAAGATTCAGAGATACTACTTAGACTCAGTGACTCGCCCAAGACTTGCCCAAGACCTCCAAGAATCAGTGACTGTCTATAGAGCCAGAGCCAAGCCTATGACCCATTCCTCTGACTCTCCCCACTAATGCTCTTTCTACTGCACGATCAGACTCTCTCCATTTCCCCTCATTGCACACAGATACTGGAGACTGCAGGGGCAGAAAAGACAAGCAAACACAGGGAGGCATTCATTACCTTTTGTAAGCTTATCTCCTCTGACTGTCTCACCTTGCCTTACGAGTCTTCCTCACTTAACAATTAGAAGAAAGTAAAGATACTCTTCAACTATGGATATTGCTAAAATAGGAAAGTGTTAATACCATTCTCATTATAGGGAAATATCAAGTAGTAGGTAAAATGGCTAAAAGTAGAACAGTCTAAACTTAAATCTCCTTCATTTCTCCCCATTGGCTAGTTCATAATCATAAAACAATGGTTATAATTTGTATTCACACCAAAGCAATGGCTACATAAATCTCAGAACCAAAGGAAACTTAAATGCCATCTGGTTCAAATCTCTATTTTACTAGTATCTTAGAAATAGAGAATTTTAGAACTGGAAGGCATTTAGAAACCACGTAGTCCTACTTTCTCATTTTACAGTTAAGGAAACTGAGGTTCAGCGAGGTTCAGGAAGATACCCTTCCAAATTCATACAACTCAGTATCCATGCTAATAAAAGAACTCCATCCCCTAATATCCAGGTCAACGTGGCAGCCTAGAAAAATAGTAAAATGTAACCAAAAGGACAAAGAGAGCTACATAAAGAACGGTCTTCCTTTAGATGATACACATTGTGATTTTAAAAAAAGAACCACAAGCCTAATTATAAGAAAATCAACCCCCACCACCTCCTTTTCCTGGACAGAAGGAAACAGGTAGAGATGGGATAATGACAGTTCTCTCAAACTTCCAGCCCTGTAACAGTTTTTAGTATGCCCATAATTAAGTGAAAAGGCAAAAACATCTTGCTGCATCTATAAATCAGTAAGGCTACAGTCAATGGTTTCTATGAGACAAAGTCTATACAACCCTGAAAAGAGCACATATTATAAAAGCATCCTGGCATTCCCTCAATTTGTTTCATAAATTGTTCTGACTACACAGGTGACTAACACCAAAAACAGAGTCTCCTGCAGCTGCTCGTGATTCATGTCCCAGAACACAAAGATTAAAAAGATCACTCCTCAGAGATTTATATCCAAATGCATTACCCTGATTTACAAAAGGGAATGTTAGGTAATCAAGAAAAGAAAAAAAAAAAATCTCCCAAACTTGCATAACGAAGGGAAAAAAAAAAGTCACCACATGTTGCCTGGTAAAGACAATAAAGACACTCTGTAGAAATGAATGCCTGGCCTCAAGAGCAAGTACAGGAAACCCAGGGGATAGGAAGCTGACCAAGTCTCTTTCGTCTAAAATCAAATCAAATAAACCCTCGGAATCATACAAGGGGAATTTCAAAAGCACGAGTGTGGAAATATGGAAGTGAATCAGAGATGGTGATATTTCCATTTTTTCTATTTCTATTTTCAATTCTAATTCTCTCATTTTCACTTTTAAAGAAAAACTGTAAACAATTTAATATCTCTCATGCCACATATAGCCTTTGTGTTCACACATTCCTGGTTTGAGGTGTGTTAAATATAGTCCATAAACAGCTATCAGCCTCTAATGGGAAGCCCTGAATCCACAGGTCCAGATTTAAGGAAACTTGGTCTCTGTACTTTGCTGGGAAAACATCATTTACCTGCAATGGCCAGTTTTTCTCTGGTTTCTAAATTAGCCAGCTGGCAATTCTCTTCTCAGGGACATAAATTCAGACTGTAACTATAGTAAGCCACTGTGCTGGGATAAAGACATATATAAAATCTCATTTACTCCCTACCACGACCATGTAAAAAAAATATTTATAACTACTTTATGATCATTGCACAGCTTACAAAATGGAAATCCCAAGAAGTTTAATAACCACTTGCTCAAGGTCATCTGTCTCATCAGTGGTAGAACAGGAATTAGAATCTAAGTCTTCAAAAGCTAGAGCCTAGGATCTCTCCACCGCTATCTTAGGTGCTCCTCAGACATGGATGGGGAGGGCACGTGCAGTGGTGAGTTCAATGGACCAGGCAAGAAACCTCCAATATTCAGACTAGCTACTTGGGCACAGATTTTTTTTTTTTTTTCTGTTATTTATGGTGATGGAAAGATTTCAATCACCTTTCATTAAAGAACAAATGTGACTCACAATTTGCTGTCTTCAAATCAGCAGTTACATAAATACAATTTAGCAATTTTAATTGGTTTGGCTCAGGCCTTCAGATTTCCATATGGTTATTTTCCTTGTTTTACGTTAAATAATTGACTTAGCACTCGAGTTTTAAAGTCTTGGCAGAATGTATCAATTAAAAGCTACATAAATTAGAGTTAGTCAAAGCACACATTCCAAATGGAGTGATTTTTAAGGACAAGATTAAAAAATGCTCTTTTCATAAATGTTAATGTTTTTTCCAATAAACTCACATCATACCCAGGTGACAAATTTCATATAGACAAAAGAGGGATATTTTCTTTGGAATAACAAAAACTAACAAGCATTCTATTTGCTTCTCCTCTGAGAACTAATGTGTGCCTCAAATGGCCTTTTCTACAGTTTGCAAGATGAATTTTTCCTTAGTATTTCTAAAACTGACAGCAGTCATGAAAACTCTCAAAAATCACCTCAAAACTAAAATGTAACTATATCAATAAAAACGGCGCCAGGCCCATTAAACTGATAGCATTTTTCTAACCGGTCTTGCAAAATGTGCTGCCCAATTGTTATTTAATATACCAATATATCAGAGGATTATGTTGGAAAAAATGATTATACATTGAAATAGTTGTTCTTTCTAAGCCAGAGCCACATTTCCCCTGAGAAACTGTAAAACCACAAAATATGAATAAAACACAATCAGAAATCTGAAAAATGCAAAACGCATTCATTTCTACAGACTTGTGATTAAGTTTATTGTTACAATTGCTCCTCCTGACTATTGCCCGTGTGATTATTTTCCAAATACTGAAGTCCATCACACGTGCTAAATGAATGAAAGAATCATTTATCAAACCTCAAGTGGTTGTTGCTGGAATTTCCAAACTGACTGAAAGGCCAGAATGTCTAATGTCCCCTTGATTCTTGGAGAGCTGCATAATTCAAGTGAAAGTTTATTAGCATCATTAAATTCTCATTTTATATTTTGGGTAATTCGAGAGTACAGAACCACTTGCCTTATAATAGAAGGCTGGTATTGATGTCATCTTTATAAATGACTATTTAAACTACTGAATATCAATAGATATTCCACCCTGGCAAAGATAACATTAGATTCGGTAGAACAGTTGATCTTACTTAGTGTCTGATTTTCTTATGCTACACTCCATCCATACAGAGGTGGACAGATAATTTCTTTGTAACTTTTGGATTAGGAAATTTAACAACATGAAGGAGGATCTAATCCCCCTCCCCAAATCCACGGATTGTTTTATTGATTTCATGCTATTTCCAGTGTCCCCTTTTTCAGTGGCAAGAATGTGGAATTGCTAGAAGTATCCTTAAAGGAAACCTTGAAGGTCATTAGATCCCAGGCAATGAATGCCTTCATTCAACAACGGCACTGCCCTCCTTTGCCTGCAAGCCCTTTAACATCAGCAAGGTCTCCCAAAGGGCTTGCACTTTAACTTAGTCCCAACAGGTCACATTTCTAAAATACTTAGCTGTTTCAAATGTCCCTGGTGGGCAGCACCGAGTCACTAATGCCACAGCGTTTCAGGCTAGATCGACCTCTGTCTAGCTGTCAATGAAATTATTCCATGTAATCCGATTTACACAGCCATTTAATCAAAGTGAGAAAGGAGATTAAAGAGCTCACATTTGTTTTGCAAAGCAAGGGTGCAAGGATCATCCCTCCTACTGACTCTGAAAGTGACTTGAGAGTACATCTCCCCACTTTGGAGTGTTGGTCATTAACCTGATCTGTCTCCTGTGTTGGCTTGTTTAAATAGGAAGGTTTACGCTTTTTCTGAACTAGGAGGCAGCGGTTTCTCCACCAAGATCTCGACCATTCACCTGAGCTGATGCTACTAGAACAAGGAATTTGTTCCCTGCCCTTGCTTACTATTCCACAAAGCAGAAAGCTTGTATAAATCAAGCAATTACATCAAGATTTTTCTTTTGTTGCCAGAGTCTTTAACATTTGCATTTCAGCAGCACACTGTGGTGATCCCAGGTGTGGCGTTCAATGCTTTGCCAATAAACTAACCTGCCTGCATGAGAGGAATCTGCGCTCCGCTCGTCTACGTCTTAGGCTGCTGCCCGAGAGACTACACAAACCTCCTTTCTCCCAGGCAATGTCCCTTCCCCCTGCCCTTTTCCACACCGGTGCAACACGCTCGATTCTTTCTACTTCCTTCTGAATGTGTACATTTCCCAGGCCTAGACATCTACTTAAAATATGATACGAAGCATATCATTTAATAGAGACTTTTCAGCACATGATGCCTTCATTCTAAACGCATGATTTGTACAAACTCCCAATTTCCCCACCACTTCCACCCCTTCCACACGTTTCAGGAATTGCAATCTCCGATAGAACCTCTGGGGGGTGAAAGGGCAGCCTTACCCAACACACGGCAGATACACAGAAAAACTCCTAACGGGAGAAGCGAGAAGAGGTAAGAACTGCCGTGGTGAAAAGAACTGCCGTGGTGAAAAGAACTACGGATGGAAGTACCGTGGCGGCTCTTTCTGAAGGATTACGCCAGATATTTGCTTCAAGCAAAAAAAATTTAATTGTACCCCGGGGCGGTGCTTTACCCACAGTGTTTATGTAGAATGCGCAATTGAGCAGCATTGGGAATTATCGCAATAACTATCATTAGAGGTGCCCATTAAAAAAAAAAAAAACAAACTTTTTCTCTTCTGTAAAGGAAGTGGGCGCAACGTGAAGGTATTACCCTGTCCAGAGGTCTCTGGGGACCTCACCCAGAGCCGCAAACCTGGCAAACGCCGCGGGAGCCAAGTTTCCCGGGCTGGCCAGGGAGGTTCTCCGCCCCGCGGAACGCTGCCGCTAAGGAACTCGGGGTTGGCTTCGCTCCCAGGGCTGCACCCGCGTCCCTACGAGCCCGGCGCCCGCCTGGGGGCTGCACAAAAATCTGGGGGCGAGGGTGGCGCGCAGGGGGCTGTCTTGTAATCTCCTGGAATCCACGGGAAAATGTCTCCCGTGCAAAGACATGCCTTCCTGTGATAACTTCAACTCCACGGTCAAAGAGCAGATCCTTCCATCTTACAGGAACTGCGGTGCCCGACTGACAGCTCCAAACTTAACGGACGCGGCTCCAAACTTGACACCCGCTCCCACTCATCACTCCCACTCCTTCTCTCTCGGGCTCACCGGGGCCGGGCGGCTCGGGCTCGCTTGCCACGCCCGCCTCCCCCGCACCCTCTTGGCTCGCCAGGCAGGCACAGCCCTGCATGCCCCGGCAGCGGGCGGCGGGACGCGCCAGCTTCTCCCGGGCCCCGGGCGCGATTTTCTTGGAGAACCGGCGAGCTCCCAGGCGCGCCCTACTCACTTGTGTCTTCTTCATAAGGAAAGGCAGCGCTGTGATCCAGCCCAGGCAGCGGTGTGGCGACGGCGTTTAGCTGTTCTGGAGCTCCAGCATATTGCACGAGCAGCGGCTGCAGATAGTCCACGCATTGGGTAGACAGAGCGCAGCGCCCTCTCCACGGCCCGTGTCTCCCGCGGCGCTCCCAGTCCCGGCGCGAGGCGGCGAGTGAAGCCCGGGCCGGCGCGCCGCCAGCACCTTTATATAGCTCCCTCCCGCCTGCTCCGGACACGCCTCCTTCCCTTCCAGAGCCCCGGGGAAGCGAGATGGGGCCGGGGCGCGGGGGGGAGACCCGGGAGGGCGGCCAGAGCACCGTGCACGCCCCAGAAGTTGGACAGATCAAGCCCAGCGCGTCCTCTGGCCTGAGGGCCCCAGGCGCGCACCGCCGGGAGACCACGAGGGCGCGGGGCGACGAGGGCGAAGCTTAACAACCTGCAGCCGCTCCTCGCTCTGCGCTCCGAGCACGGCGAGTCCCAGCTCGGCGTCTCCGCTCCGCCGGGGCTCACCTGGCACCGCGCCCTGGCGAAGTCCCGGAGCTCCCTCTTTTACGCCGAGGCAGTGCGGGCAAGGAGTTCACCGTGTGCCTAGCGAAGACTTCACCCCGCCCCGCCTTAGGGAAATGAAAAAGAGCTTAATTAGGCTCTATAGCTAGGCCATCATCTTAACCCCGCCCCCCCCTTTTTTTAACAGTTACTTTAGTGAATGAATATTTCATAAAAGAATTGTTGACTCTCGATTAAGTATTGCCAAGGGAGATGCTATTTTCAGAATGGTTTACTGCTGCTTCTTTAGAAGTTAAAATTGAAAGAGAAGCGATAGATTATTAAATGTGCAGGTCGCCAACACAGCAGGCTGTTTTTTTAAAAGTCTTCTTTATTTTATTTATTTACTTATTTATTTTTTGGTGAGGAAGATTAGCCCTGAGCCAACATCGGTTGCCAACCCTTTTTGCTGAGGACAGTCGGCCCTGGGCTAACATCCGTGCCCATCTTCCTCTGTTTTATATGTAGGACACCTGCCACAGCATGGCTTGATGAGCAGTGCGTATGTCCACGCCTGGGATGCGAACCTGCGAAGTACCGACCAGGGAAGCGGAGCACGGAAACTTAACCACTATATTACCTGGCGTTCCCTCACAGCAGGGGTTTTGGAAGCTGTACTTTTTTGTTAGAGAAGTTTTTAAAATCGGAAAGATAATACAGTAACAAAAATAATAGCTAACACTGTGATGCACTTAATTACATACCAGAGGCTAAGGACTTGTCATAGATTATCTTATTAAATCTTTCCACAAATCTATTGTATAGATCCAATCATTTTTATTTCCATTTTATAAATGATGAAATAGAGGCTTAGACAGGTTAATTTTCCCAAACCACAGCCAGTAAATGACAGAGATTACTTTGAATCCAGAGCCCTGGCTATACAGCCTTTAAAAAAAATACTTAAAACAAATATTTTATTGACTCTCCAAAACCCTTCTATATTTGTTCTTATAACTGGAGATTATTAAAAAGCATTTTATTAAATTTTTAAAAGAAAATGTTAACTAGACATTAGCATCAATAATCTTTTGCAACAAGAATAATGTATAAATTTAGGAATTATGTTTTTTAATGAGTAGGATTCCAAATTGGCCTTAATTAGTTCAGTCAGTGTGCTTTTGTTAAAAGTGAATATGTCAAACCTATAACCACGAGAGAACAAGAAACTAGGTAAAATTTGAAGCTATGTTAGTTTTCTATTTCTGCTATAACAAATAATCACAAACTTGATGGCTTAAAACAACACAAATTTATTATCTTACAGTTTGGAGGTCAGAAGTCCAAGATGGATCTCATTAGGCTAAATGTCGGCAAAGCTGTGTTCCTTAGGGAAGCTCTAGAGAAGAATTGCCTTCCTCGCCTTTTCCAGCTTCTAGAAGCTGTCCACATTCTTTGGTTCTTAGCTTCCTTCATCTTCAAAGTCAGTAATGGTGACTTGAGTCCTTCTCACATCAAGCCACTCTAACCCTAATTTATGCCTCCCTCTTCTACTTCTAAGGACCTTGTGATTACATTGGGCCCACCTGGATAATCCAGGCTACTCTCCCTAAAGTCAGCTGATTAGCAACATCAATTCTATCTGCACTCTTAATTCCACTTTGCCATGTAACATAACATATTCACAGGTTCCAGGGATTAGGATTGTAAAATGAATAAGAGAAACCTCAACTAAATTAGAGTCAGGGAGGACTGTAGGGGGAGCGCTCACACCCTATCATACATCTTCAACTACTCCAAACAGGAAGAGAGGTAGGGCTTGCATCTCTGACTGGAAGTACAACTACTTTACTACTGAAAGAAGATTCTCTCCCCACCTGGCAACAGCCCAGCCAATGAGAAATGCCACAGCTCAGGTGATGAGAAGACATTGCCGCCCCAAACTACTTTCCTGCAATGGACCTTGGGTTAGGATATCCCCTCCCCAGTCCCCCTTTTTCTTTATAAAAGCTACCCTCTTTTGTTCTTTGGATTTACCTATGGTTTGCCGTAGCATGCACATCCCAAATTGCAATTCTTTCTTTGCAGTGTGGAATTGCAATGAGTGTTATGGGGAACTTTTGATCTCCCCAAAATCACTTTTCTTGAAACCAAGTTGGAAGACTGTGGCTCTAAAATTAAGCAAAACAAATGCTATGTCTATTTTCATTGGTACCTGGAGGCTTCTGGGTGCACATAAAGCTCTAAAATCAGCTCATTACAAGATACTTTGTCTAAATTAGCCAAACCACTAAAACAGGAGGTTTCTGAAGCCTCATGTTCCCCTCCGCCTTCTTCTTTGTCTCAAGTGCCATCTTGTTTGCCTTCCTTGTCTCCTTTGTCTCAGACACCACCCCAGCAGCCATCTTGTACCCAGGCTCTACCCCAACACCATCTTCCTCTCTTCCCTTCGGCAAAAACCTGTCCTTTTAAAATCAGACCTTCTGAGAATCCAAATGCTAACCCCCTAATTACTATTTCTAGGTTAACTGGAGCAAATAAACAACTAGAAGGAAAAATTTAAATAGCTATTACCCTAGACTTTTAATAATAGGCAAAATGACTCCAAAAACAGCTCTAAAAGAATCTTTACTGCGTGCAAATAAAAATCTTTAGTAAAAGACTTTGGCCATCTGAATAAGTAACCTTAACTTAGTCCATCTGCCAGAAATACAATTTGGATCCAACTATTCTTTTGAGTTTTGTACCTGAGACGTGGCTAAAATTTTTTAAATGAAGACTATGAGATCTCTGTCTGTGCCTGTCTCTATGTATATCCGCATCTGCATGTTATAGAGATGTGATATTTTTCTACCTCTGAATGGTGTTACCAAAACTAATTTGTACAGAGCTCTATTTAATTGCCTCAAAATTAAGGACTTAAAAATTAAGTATTCCTAAACCTCAGAAATATAATGGAAACTAACTCAAATGCTTTTCAAGTTTATGTGATCTAGGATTAATCTTTAGTAAACAAAAGCTAGCTTAAGGTTGTTGGTTTAATTGAAACAGGTGTATCTTTATAGTTAGCAATGCTAAATATAGTGCAGATATAAAATTTTCATTCTACCTGGGTTTGTTAAACTTATATTATCTCTGTTTCAGAATTTGTCAGCAAGAAATTAACTTAAGATGATGGTTGGCTATTTAATGTCTAATCCAAGCATAATTGTTGAAAGCAAGTAATTTAAATAAGTGTAAATAAGATCAAAGTTTATACTAAGTTAAACTAAATAATGGATAGTCATTGGCCAGCCCTGGTGGCCCAATGGTTAAGTTCGGTATGCTCCGCTTTGGCGGCCTGGGTTTGGTTCCCAGGCACGGACCTACACCACTCATCTGTCAGTGGCCATGCTGTGGCAGTGGCTCATGTACAAAAAAAAGAGGAAGATTGGCAGTGGATGTTAGGTTGGGGCAAGTCTTCCTCAGCAAAAAAGAATAATAATAATAATGGATAGTCATTGAATACTTATCATTTCCAAATAAGATAAACATTAATTACTGAACATGGGTTCATCTACTTTTGGCTTTCTATTGTAGAGAGGCTAAGGATATTTGAGACTATTAGCAAACATGTTTTATGCCACACTGAGAAATTTTCTATGAAAAAAGGCACACATTTTTAGAAACTTATAAAACACATTTATAAGTTTGCCAACCCAAAAAATGCTAATATAGTTCACAACTGCTTACTTCTTAGTTTTCACTAGGTATTAAGGATTCTCAGTGTTAAGAATTCTAATATGTGTAACTAAAGCTATTAGAAACAAAAGGGGAAATATCTCTATACACAAGGAAAGTAGGATGTGTGTTTCAGTAAAGGAAGGTATGAGGAATGGAAATGCATTTTGTTGAGGGAAAAGAAAATAATTTTGTCCTAAAGAGAAGCTGGTTATTTTAGAATGGGAAAGAGAAAAACATAGGACAAAATCTGAATGTAAAAAGAAAGTTGTAGAAAGTTTATGGCAAGGAATCTTGGAAAAGAAATTTTATGCATGGTCAGGACTGGCTAAGATTAGAATGAATGAGTTTTAATGTCAAAATAAACTGATGCAAACTTAAAATTCGGCTTTGTTTTCTGTTAAAAGGACAAGGTTTTCTTGAGCTATTATTGGTCTGCTGGTGAAACATTGTGAAAGCTTTACTTTTAAGTAATATGTCTAGAAAACAGATTTTATATTTTATTAAAACAATTTTCTGTTTTTTTAAAAATCAAGTCTTTAATTACTTAGGAAAACTTAGTCCTTTTAATATAAAGGATTAAGTTTTGCTTACAACTATGTGACCTTTTGTATTTGCCTTTGAAACCTGTTATTGTTACTTTGGTCAAATAGATCCTTAAGAGGGCTGGCCTGTTGGTGTAGTGGTTAAGTTCACGTGCTCCATTTCAGCGGCCTGGGGTTCACTGGTTCGGATCCTGGGCATGGACCTACACACTGCTCATCAAGCCATGCTGAGGCGGTGTCCCACATAGAAGAACCAGAAGGATGTATAACTAGGATATACAACTAGGTACTGGGGCTTTGGGGAGAAAAAAGGGAAAAAAAGAGGAAGATTGGCAACAGATGTTAGCTCAGGGCCAATCTTCCTCAAAACAAAACAAAACAAACAAATAAACAGATCCTTAAGTATTATTTCATAATGATCTGTGATCCTATTTGATCAAATGTCCTAACCTTTTGATATTTTCGACAAACTTCTCAAAATATTTAAATTATAAGTGATGTCTTTTTGACCTGGATGTAACTTTGGGATTTTCCAGAGGACACTTGGGACATCTCAAAAGATTTATTCCCTCTCTTTATAAAAAGAGAAATGTTATGCTAATTAGGCTTATTTGGTATGTCAAATTACATGAGAAGCATGGTTGAATAAGTGATAATAAACCTTACTAGGTTATATTGTACAGGTGAATGTTACTGAAAAGTGTTCTAGAAATTGTATAAAATTCCCCCAAATATGATATGTCTTAATATAATTTTTATTACCTGTAATAAAATTCTAGTTACTATCCAAAATGTAAGTCACAAAAATACCCAAATTTCCTTGTCAATTACATTTACCCGTTGAGTTTTTTTTTTTTTTTAGTGAGGAAGATTAGCCCTGAGCTAACATCTGTTGCCAATCCTCCTCTTTTTGCTGAGGAAGGTGGACCTTGGGCTCACATCCGTGCCCATCTTCCTTTACTTTATATGTGGGATGCCTGCCACAGCATGGCTTGATAAGCAGTGTGTAGGTCCACGCCCGGGATCTGAACCTGCGAACCCTGGGCCACCAAAACGGATCACGCAAACTTAACCACTACACCACTGGTCCAGCCCCTACCCATTGACTTTTTAAAAAGTCTTTTGTCAGTTGCAGACAGTTATTATCTTACTCTGATGCTTTTACAAATATGTTTCATTTTCAAAAAGATTCATGGAAAAGACTTTGACAAGTATTCTGGAATACAGGTTCTGGTAACCTTAAGATCATAACACTGACCTGGGTGGCAGTTTCAGGAACTTGAGTGAAAAACTGATTGCTTTGGTGTTTTGATTTCCAGATATAAAGGACCCCTTTTCCTCCTCTCCTTTAAGCTATCTATAACTTACAGCAATTTGGTCAAGTATATCTTTGCAACAAGGGTTGAAATATTTATTTTTTTCTCTCTACCTGATCCCTCTAGAATTCGGAAACTCTTAAGTATTCTTTTTATTACAATATATGTATTTGCATGGGTTCGGTGAAGGTCTGTTCTCCTTGTAACAGGACACAATTGGAAATATTGGCTACATTACCAAGGCTTTGATTAGAATGTCATAGTCAGGAAAGATGTAATTTTAAGTTAACCCCTTGGGAGGGGAAAACAAGATCTTTTGAATATTTGTATGAAAAATTTTGTAGGACCATTAATGTAAGTTGAATTTTTTGTATATTTCTTAACATGTCCACATATTTAGGCAACCTCTTGATATGTAACAACAGTATCTGATTATATAATGGTTATATAATGTAATGCCTTTATGCCAATGAACAAGTCTATAGATGATATCACTTATGTAGGAGCCTTATATACACCCCCTGGTTACGTCTTCATCTGTGGAGGTTTTGGTAATGGCCTTTATGCTTGGGCAACTTATTGCCTTAACAGCTGGAGAATACAAGGATAGTGTGCCTTTGCTATCTTCACTCTTCTACTCTCTCTACATAACCAAACAGAGGCCTTTTACTGGTCAGTTCCATTATCCCTCTATAACTGCTTTAAATGAGAAATTCCAGGAGGCATGTGTGATTCTGGGTTTGTCTTTCTGGGGAGAGCTTTCTTCCTGCGGATTGGAGTGAGTGCCAATGAACAAATGACCAAGAATCTCTCTGACACGAGAGGAATTGCCTGACTCCACAGCCAAGACAGTGTCAGCTCAGCAACACTGTCTCATTGGCTTAACTCATTCGCCAAGGTAGTTTTGGATAATCCTATAACCTTTGATTATATAGCCTTGAGCAAGGAGGTGTCTGTGCAGTGGCAAACACCTCCTGTTGCACATGGATAAATGCCTCTGGTGAAGTAAAAACCCAATAACGTAAGATTAGAGAGCAAGTGCATTGGCTATAACAAATTTCGCTTAACAATCCATTGTCTTTTGATTTGTTCAGCTAGATACCTTCAGGTCTGGGCTCCTTGTTTAGAATCATCCTGCAAATTGGGCTTATAGTATTGCTTTTAATCTTACCCTGTATACTTATTGTAAAGTTCTGTACCTATTGCCTGTTGAACCTCGGTAAAAAATGACATGTTCAGTAAGGTGATGCTGGCTCAGCACTTCAAAATAATCTCCAAAGCTTATGACTTTAGTGAAATATAGATTTTAGATAAGAAATGCCTGCGAGTTCTCCTTCCTAACCTTCCCTGTTAGTCAAATGTGGCCTAAATGATTTCCAAGTATTATGCACCTTCCCTCTAATGTGAGACACAACAACCAGGAAAGGTTCTTCCTGGCACTGAGGGACAAGACCACTATGTGCAGAGAACCTGACTGTTGATCAGCAATGTTTTTGGAGAAAAAATTTTGATCAAAAGGGGAAAATGTGAAATGCATAAGAGAAACCTCAACTAAGTTGGAGTCAGGAAAGCCTGTAGGGGGAGTTTTCATGTCCTATCACACATTGTCAATTATTCCAAACACAAAAAGAGGTAGGCTTGCATCTCTGACGGGAAGTACAACTACTTTACTGCTGAAGGAAGATTTCTCTCGCCGCCCAGTAACAGCCGAGCTAATGAGAAACACCACAGCTCAGCCAATGAGGACCCATCACCTATCTGAACTGTTACTTCCCGGCAATGGACTTTTGTTTAGAACTGCCCCTCCCTATTCCTCCTTTTTCTCTATAAAAGCAAGCTCCCCTCCTTTGTTCTCTGGATTTACCTATGGTTCACCATAGCATGCAAATCCTGAATGCAATTCTTTTGGCTATCCCTGAATAAATTTGTTTTGAAGGTAAAATAACAGGCAAACTTGCTTTTTAAGTTGACAGGATGTTAACATCTTTGGGGGACCATTATTCTGTCTACCACATTCACTCAATAGCAAACAAATTTGGGGAGAACTGGAATGGAATTGTGGACTTGGTATGTCACTGTGTATCCTTCATCAAGTGCTCCACTCAAAGTGGCTCTGGAGCTCCCAGCTAGAAGACTACCTCCCCCTCTATAGTTACAAAAGAAAATGTTTTCAAAAAATGACCGCAAGAAAAGTTCCGAGTATTAAACAATTGCTTTCACTCTCAATCAAAAGAGTGCTGCAAATCATTTTAAGCAGAAGTGGAAAGAAGTCTGAAAACAGAAGCAATTATGACAGTATTGGAAAATTGTTTAACTAATAACTCCTCCCTGGTAATCCCAATCTTAACACAACCGGCATGTAAGAGTAATTTTGCTCTGCCAGAGTCTTTCAAACAGTTGCATATATATTATGCACAAAAGAGCAACACTCGTGATGTGTATCATTATGGTCTAATGGAAAGGAAAATGAGTTTGAGGAAAGTTGGTTCTATTTCAGATTCTATGACCTTGCCTCAAATCAAAGGTTTAGCAGTGCATGCATAATTGTAAAGGTTCCCAAGATGATTTCAGGTGGTAGAGAGATGAACATTTTTGTTTATTTTATCAAATGAGTCTAAATGTATATTTTTAAAATGTATACTATATGCGCACATATATAATGCATATATATTACATCAAACAGATGATTCCAAGTTGATTGTCTCTTAGAAAAAAACTTTGAAGAGTCAATTTAAAGTCAGTTTAATGTATAAATTAAATAAATAATAACTAGTACTAAAGGAAGGTGTATGTGACAAAAATAATGACGCTGGTAGAATTACTGAAGCTTGGGGAACATTAATCTAAGCATACTAATTTTGAAACCAATAGGAAGGAATGGCTTAATAAGTTAGACCAGGTTTAAAGAAGCCAGGGAGTGGACCTATCAGAAATTCAATTCAATTTCTTTTCATTGAACTCCATAATTCATCTCAATTCTTAATATATTCATCTCCTACAGTGCGTTCTCACTCTCTTCTCTCCCTCCCTCCTTCCCTTCTTTTCTTTTTAAGTTTTTTCTGTCTCCTCCTCCCACCTCCACCACTCAGTAGCTCTAGCTACATTAATGTCATCACTCACTGAATTATCCATAACTCTGTATCTTTTGTTTCCTTCATACTGCTGCACTACAGTTGTGCTTATAATCACGTTACTTGAAATCAAGTCAAGAAAATATAAAAGCCGATAGCAGAGGGATTAGAAAGAGCTAGTATGCAAATCAAAGACTGTAGTCAAGTTTATCGGGAGAGCAGCAATGGGTCAGAAACACTGAGATCTCTCTTTCAGGTAGGACTCTGAGAGGAAACACAGACCAGCATCCAGTCCCTTAGCAGAAGAAAACCAGGAGCTACTTAAAAGTGAACAAGAGGCGGGGCTATGCCCCAAGTGGACAGGATGCTTGGGGAATTTTTCCATTATAGGGTGCAGGGAGTTCAGCATTTGATACATTGGGAAGAAAGTCTTTCCGTAATTATCTAGTCTTTACTTGTATACTTTCAATGCTGGTTGATCCATCATAATGTTTTTTATTAATCTAATTGTTGGAAAGCATTTTTTTTTTTTGAGCTTTAACATTTGTTGTTGTTAAGAGACAGGTTTAATTTAGTAAATAAATCTTGTAAGTCTTGTATTATGCATGTGAAACATCTCCTTCATTTACCACTTTGTAGCTGCCCTCTGTTAGACACACATGTTGTTTTCAGTACCCTTCTTTAAAAAAATGATAGCCCAAACTGAAATTGATATTGTCTGACCCAAGGCCAGACCAGAGGGATGCCATCCATTCTCATCTGTAGGGGAGGCGGAAAAGAAGGATAAGAATCTCTTACATAACTTTGATCATGTAACTTCCTCTGCTGAACACTCTTTGGAGGCTTGCCATTGCTCTTAGGATAAAGAAGCAAATACCTTAGCAAAGGCTTCAAGGCTTCCAAGGTCTGGCCCCTCCCTGGCTCTCCAAGGTCAATTTATCCTGTGCTCCCCTGATCCAGAGGCAAGTGCCTTCTCTTTGTTCCTCAGAATTCCCTCCCATTTCAGAGCCTTTGCATAAACCCTTCCTTCTGCCTCTGCTTGGTCCACATTGCTCAACCCTCTCCTCCTTGCCAAGTAAATATCTTCTTATTCTTTAGATCTCAATTCAACATTCCCTATATTCTCTTCCTTGGGTAGGCTTTCCCTAACCTCTGATTTGGTTAACTCCCCTCACATTGTAAACTCAAGTATGAATTCCCTTTCTTTTGTAGCACTTGCAAAACAGCAGCAGTTTAACATTTGTTTGTGTGATTATTTGATTAAAGTCACTGACTATGACTGTCCTCACTCATTATTTTATCTTCAATGTCTAGTACAGTGAGCAGAACACAGTGAATCTCTTAAATACCATTCTAATTAGATTACTGATGCCAGACATGAGGCAGGAGTTGGGCTAGGTCCTTAGCCATACTATGTCACTTACTTCTCACAATAATCCTGTAAGGGAGATAATTTTTCTATTTGATAAATAGGGAAACTGAGGACCAAGAAGGTAAAGTAATTTATTCAAGATCCCTCAATTAGTAAGTGGAAAAAGCATGATCTAATCCAGGCATATGGACTATGGTTAGGACTTTTTGGCTGCCCAGCACACTTTCCTATTCCTCTTCCTCTGCTACCAGCACCTCACTTTCTGTTGTAGAATTCACACTCAATGCCTTGTCTTTCAGGAGGGATTGTCATTCACAAGGCTGTTTTCCCTCCTCTCCCCATCTCTACTATAGGGGGTGGATTTAGGATCTAGGTCTGTCTAATTCCCTGATTGATGAGGTATGGGTTGAGGGGGGCCGACCAGAATCCACTTGAGACTTATCTGTTAAAGTTAATTGGAAAGATGATCTCTTTTCTATGGAGTTGCCAAGATACAAAATGGGAAGCTTCCTTTATCCTATAGGTGTGTGGTTTTACCAGCTTTAAAAATGATGAAAGGGGCCCGCCTGGTGGCGCAAGTGGTTAAGTGAGCGTGCTCGGCTGTGGCGGCCTGGGGTTCGCTGGTTCGGATCCCCGGCGGGCACTAACGCACAACCTCGCAAGTCATGCTGTGGCAGCGTCCCATATAAAAAGTGGAGGAAGATGGGCATGGAGGTTAGCCCAGGGCCAGTGTTCCTCAGCAAAAAAAGAGGAAGATTGGCAGATGTTAGCGCAGGGCTGATCTTCCTCACACACACACAAAAAATGATGAAAGACATCAGTTCAGGGAGTATTCATTGAATAACTCAAATTTTCTAGTTTTCAGGGAATACCGTCAAACCCGTTTGTTTAGTTTTTTCTTGACTTTGGAACAAAGATTAACAAATATTGTCAAGAACAGTGAATACTTAAATTATTGGTAGTCGGCCTTCTTTTCCCTTTATACTGTGCCTAAAAATTCATCGCAGATCCAGTTTAAAAACAACAGTAAATAATTACATTCCTGAAAAAAGTGAGCCTGTATAATACCAAATCAGAGATTTTATTTTTTTAACTTTTTTGTGAAATTCTAGAAATGTTCATAATATTAACTCAGAATGTTCTATTTAGTGTTATCAATAAATATTGATCACATGTCAAATGAAATTTGACAAAAAAAAAAAAGAATTAGTGTTCCATGGAGATAATTAGAATACAGATAGATCATTTTACTCTATGTCTCTAGTAAAATAATCAAGAAAGTATTAGCCATCACGACCCAATGAAAAAGTGTGATTATCAAGATAGTCTAAAGGAATAAACTTATTACAACAGTCTAGTAGGAGCCTGAACAAAAAGAAATACAATGGATCTTAGGGAATTTCCTGGTACATTTAAAACTCTTAATTCAACTTTGTGGAACTAACTCATTGTTTATTTATTGATCAATTCATTTGACAAATATTTTTGAATAGCTCCAGATGACATTAACAATTTCCTCTAAAACATGTTCATTTCTATTATCACTGACCTTCTTCAGTCTCATGACTCTCACCTAAACTACTTCAGCAGATTCACCAATGGTCCTCCTGTCTCTGGTCTTTTCTTTCTCCAGTCCATTTCCAGTCCCCTCTACATCAGTGCCAACATTACAGTGGCATCTAGAGAAATCTAGTCATACCATCTCACTATCTATAAATGTATTTTGATTCTTGGCACCTAGAGAATAAAATTCAAAGCTCCTTACGATTTGGCCACAATATTTATAGCTCCCTAGACTCATTTATTGTACTAGCCGCTTCCTTCTAGCTAGGCATATTGGACTTCTCAACATTTTCTGTTTGACACCTTTGTTCCTGCGTTCACATTGTTCCTTAACATGGAGTAGCTTTTCCTCTATATTCTGCCTGAAATCTCCTTTTCATCGTTCAATTCTTCGTTCAAATAACACTTCCTCTTTGAGGCAGAGTGGTTGCTCATTCCTTACAACCTTAATTAGGTTTACAATTAATGGGAAAGTTAGTTTGTAATACACGAGCCTTCACACAGTGAAGGAGAGAAGGATGTTGCTCAAAATGTGCTGAGTGAAAGAATAAAATGAGCTGTGGGAATTTGATGGGAACATTCTAGAGAGAGCATATGCATATAGGGCTTGGTAAAAGTTAACTATGTTTTCATGGTTTTTGTTTACTACTAAGTTTAACAAGTATTTTTTGACTCAAAATTTATTTTTTAAAAGGAAGTATAATTGTTTCATTTAACTTTTATAAACATTTTGTTTACATCTTTTTTTAATCCCTAGAGATTTCAGAAACTGAGTTATTTCACAAACATAGGTTTTAAAACTAGAAGAGAATGTTGATAAAATGTAGTTTACACAATTAATCTATAGATGGAGAAATTGAGGCCACAGAGGGGCTAACTTGAATGAGGGATAGAACCCATGTCTCCAGAATTGATTTATGAAACATTTTCTAGCTAGTCTGGAAGCACTACTTCCAAGGAATCAAGATCAAAGAGTAAATATTCCACCTTTGTTTATAGTAATGAGTGATTTATTGTTAATACGACAATGATTTTTAGATATTCAGAGAAGAATTTCTAGAAAAGAAGAAAAGGTAGAATTGATTTTCTAAATGATATGTATATTCTGGGAATATGCTTTTCTAAATTCTATATTCCCAGAATATAGGAGACTGTTGAATATATATATTTTAGATGCTCAAATATCATGAAATGTTACAACATTTATATATTTTACCACAGGTCCCTCTTCTCCATGACATTTAATAAATATATCATCTAATTGTATATTTTTGCATAATTTTCCTGGTTATGGCTTTCATATATGTCTCATACCTTTTATGTGTATTAGATAAATTAATTTAGGTTGCTGTTTTGGGCAGGGATGTTATCCTCTTCAGATCTGATTCTAAAAGAGATATGTGGCTCCAACTGTGGCAATATTCTTTCTTATATTCTACTTTTGAAATGTGTGTTCTTTAAGGAATTATAAATGAGAAGTTTCTGGAGCATGGCTTATTTCCTAATTGACAAGTTTGTTCTGTACCACTCTAGAATGGCACAGTTAATAAAGAGCATAGAGACGCAGACAACTATACTACTTTGTAAAGCTCTAACAGAAGATGTAATGGGACTCCCCTTGTTATCTCTTCCTGTAAAAATTATAAACGGAATGGCAGAGAAGCTGTCACATATTTGGGATTTTATTTCTTCTTTCTTTCTTTGGGTGGGGGGTGGTGAGTGATAAAGAATGGATATGACCTTAAGGCTGCTAAGGAACAGATAATTTTACTATTGTGGGTTCAACGGTGTGAAATAAGCATTGTAGATACTTTTTTTTTAGTGGATGTACAACTTGCTTAGACAAGTAGCAGATTTTTCATGTCTCCCTTCAGCGTCATCAAACCACTTATCAAGTTTGGATAAAAGACATTTGTTAACAATGTACCTCATTGTCTGTGTTTTCCCTCAGCTAGAAACTATTTGCAATGACCCCATCTTTAGAGGTTGTGGGGTCAGTTTTCAACCTATTCTCCAGAGGCCTTGAGGGAAGAGCTGGCTTTCAGAATTTAGAGATCCAAACTTAGAATGGCTGGTAAGCCCTGGACATTGTCATCATTAGCTACATACACCAGCCACCTTCACCCACCTTTCCTTCCTTTATTCTATTTCCATTCAAAGCTGTCATTCCATGCTTGGAGGCACCCATGGCAAATCGCAGATACCGGCTTTCTTATTCTGAAGACTACACCCAAAGTGAGACAGTAGATAAAAATAAAGTGATCATTGTCATAACCATTGATTTTTGAATATATGTTTTCTTTTTTCATTTATAAAGAATTCATGCTTAAGTTAGATTGATTATTGCTATGATATCTTTCATTTACCTTAAAATATGCAGCGTGGTGTTGTGTATGTTATTTGATTGAGGGTACATCCCAGGTGCTTTGAGCATTCTAGTCAAGAATTTCAGCCCAGGACTGGCCAGCTAAGCTTTCTAACTAGAACTTCTATGCTCTAGAGGGTACTAATGCAAGCACTTCCATTATCCATGTCTATGCTATCCAAATCTAACTTATTCACAGATGTTGGAAATATGTTAGAAATAAGAATGTTAGATATTATTCATGAATAGCATACTATATGGCAAAATAATTTTTTAGAGGTAAAAATGGAGGCTTATTGACCAACATCACTAATGTAAGACGAGAGCTGCCATTGGTAAAATTAAAGCTCTTCAGCACATGTAGATTGGCTAAAATTGTTTTAGAGGCATAGACGTGAACAGGGTATAGGACTTCAACGAGGCCTGAGCCTTTAGCAGTAGAAATGATGCTCAAAACTTGAATCCTAAGCAGACTGGTTCCAGCCATTGGTGTAGGAGGATTTCTAATGATCTTTGTCTCAAGTAAATATTTCATGCAAGATATTAATGGAAACACTTAACTGTACCAAGAGCTGGGACTTTATCAAGCTTTAAAGAATATTTTGAATGACTTAAGTTGTGTCTATTTGTCAATATATTAGTCTATATGTGTTGCAGAATTTAGTCTATGATTTGCTTTTACTATGATCTGGTGGCCACATAATCTACCGTAAAGAACCTAAGATTTGTTCTTGTTAAATTGGCTTGAGGTCAGTTTATAACCGTTTATGGAGCACTTCCCTACTGCTAAGTACTTTGCATATATTATTTAATCTTTATGGTAATCTATACAATAATCCTCACAATATTCCCAACATAACTGTTATTTTTTGTTTTTGGTAAACCATTTTGCATAGGGTGGTGCTAATCACTGTCATTATTTAGAGAAAGAGAAACAACATCATCAAATCCACCTATGAGATGGGTACAATTACCCTGTTTTACACATGAGGAAACTAAGCCGCAGGGTACTTAAGTGACTACTCAAGGTCACAGAGCTAGAAAGTGGGTAGTCGTGGATTTAACCTCTGCCTGAGTGACTCTAAAAGCCCATCCTTCTAACCATGATGTTTTACTGCATCCCATAATGATTCTTTCTTGTTAAATAGAAGAATTCATGTGCTAAGATGTGAATTAAATATTTCTGATAGTACAGTATTTACATTGCAGAGGTTTTTTATGTGGTTGAAAGGTAGAAAATAACTTGTCAAGTCCCAGGGCATGCCGGGTAGCTATCAGGACTATAAGATAATTAGACACCTTTCAAGCAGTCCTCTCAGCATGGAAAATGTCCTTAAGGACTTTGATTCAAATGACTGATTTCATGGCAATGAAGGGCTCCAAAAGCGGAACAAGGTTCTTTTATGTAGAGCAAAGGAAATAGTTAGGCCAGTACCGAGTCTTTTCAGGGTAAATATTGGAAGCTGAAGATTATCTGTGCTGATTTTTCCCCTAATCCCTGTTATTGGGGATTCTGTTATTGGGTTTCTGGTTACCTGACCTCAGTATAGCTGGTACAATATCATCTCTGTAACCTTTGTGTTTGTCAGTGTATCTTGATCAACTATCAGTGCAAAGTGAGAAGCTGTCTTTCATCTGGTTTCCAATGGTGCTAACTAGAAAAAGAGAAACTAAAAAGTTTGCGTTGAGCAGAAATAAAGTAGTCAAGGTATTAAAGCACCCACAGTGAACCTAAAGACAGTATTTGAAGAAGGAAGGCTTCCTACAGAGAAGGCTCACTAAAGAATATTGACACCATAGGACATTGCGAACAAAAAGCCTTGGCTAAAATCTTGATTATTTGCAGTGGTACCAAGTTTTCCTATTTGAACTTCCATAAAGAGTTTTCGTCAATTCATCCTTACGCTGAAGCTGTTCTCCTAAATCTAATGCATCAAAGATTTGGCATTGTTAAGGAAGATAATCCTTGAACTCTTAGGATTATAAGCAGAGCCGGCAAAAAAAATCAAAAGTGTAATGCTACATAAACCTTCCTCTCTAGAAAGAAATAGAACAAGTCTGACTTTTGGAGGCCAGCTAAATCAGGTAGAAGAGCAGAGAGGCTTTGTAGCCAAACAAGGAGGAGAAAGTGAAGAAGGAAGTTGTAAAACACAAAATGATTTATTTTACAACTGTTTATTAAATGAAAGGAGGTACATTTCACTTATCTAACGTGCTTCCTTTTACAATGTGTCGTAGTGGAAAGAACATTAGCTTTGCAGCCAACAGACCTGGGTTTAAATCCTGGCTATACCACTTTCTGCCTGGGAAATTTAAGGCAGTTTCTTTAGCGTCTCTAAGCCTCAGTTTCTCCATAGGTTAAATGGAGCTCCCAGTACCTGTCTCTCAGCAGTGTTGGAGCCTGTATCTGGCACTAACCTTCTGTTTGACTTTGGGCAACTCAACCTCTCTGAGCATCAGAAGCTTCATCTGTAATATGGGAGTAATAATGCTTCCTGGCTCCAATCTAGAAATTTTCCTGCACATGTGGACGAACATACAGAACCACGCTCTTGGTGGTTATTGTTCTGTCGAATCAGAATAACAATAACTACCTAGTAGTGGTATTCTAAAGATTAGGCAGTAATATATTTCAAGTTTCTAGTTCCTAGGAGCCAGGCAATAAATGGTATACATAGTAGCCAGATGACAGGCATATTAGAACCACATTATTAAATTCACACAAGACCTTTTGGTGGCATTGGCTTGCTCAATACTTGCTTTCATAGGAAAAAATATATGCAATAGCAGACAACATTTCTGCTAATAGAGACTAAAATTTCTCATATTTAAACTGTCTTCTCCATTTTTCAAAACATAATCATCTCCTCATTGGAAAAAGATACACATACATCATACTCCCTATTTTTGCAGAAAACAAGGCTGAGATCCAGAGAAATTTAGTGATATTTACCAGAGACAATGTAAATTTAAGTAGGGGAGTCAGGGCTGGAATCTGGATTCCTGACTTCTGACCTAGTGATCTCCCCATTACACCACATTCTCACTGTCCTGTGGGTCTGGCATACCTGTCTAGAAATCCTCGGTTAGGGTAAACTGTAAGAGCAAGAAATAAGCAATTAAAATAGGCTTTCCTCTTATGAGTTCATGATATGTTGGTATCTTTGGCTTATTGTTTCAGTTTTTTAAATGTAAAAAAAGATAATGAATTCTCTGTAACATTTAGATAGGAACAGAGAGAATACACATTTGCTAAATTGAGTCGACTCGTGCCACTATCAGTGTTGAGCCTTAAACTGATTTCAGACCCTTGAAAGGTGAAAATTAACAAAATGTTTTGCCATTTTTCAGAAAAAAAGATTGAAGTTTTTAAGATCACGAATCAAATTCATCAACTCTAAATAGCTAAGGACAAAACTATTTTGATCAACAAAGAAAACTGAAATATTAACAAAATTATTAATTTCCTTTGAAACATATCTACTTATGGTACATGGTTACCGACTACAACGTAATGTTTAAAAGCATTGGGCCTGTAAGAATCAAGCCCAAACTGACTTAGATTCCTTACTATGGTTTATTTTACCCAGCTAAATATTTTAATGTTGGATAAAAACTTTTCTTTGCAATATTAAAATACTTTTAGAGAGTAACAGAAATAAAAAGCATTGTGTAAATGTAATACACTATTTATTTTAGTTCAGTCCAACCCACAATAATTTAATTCGACCTACAATACTTATAGAGAGCTTACTCTCTAGGGCATGAGGTTAGCCCTGAGATAACTAAGGACTCTGCCTTTAAGGAATTCAGTGTGTGAGCTTTATAGTAATAAAAGCTTATCATTGCCAACGTTTAATGATCTCTTGTTATGTGTCAACCACTCTGTAAGAATTTTGCCAATGTTTTCTTATTTAATACCCCCACCTAAATCCTTTGGAGATAACATTTTATTAGCCCCATTTTAAGGATGAGGGAACAGTGGCTTAGATTAAGGAATTTATCCAGGACACACACACAGCTCATAAATGGTTTAATCTATTCGCTTAATTGATATACTCACACAAATACACAGACACAAACCAACATACTTACACAAGTAAACACAAATACTTGCAACTTTTATTTTTCACAAAACTGAATATATTTTTCCTTCTTTAATTGAAACGAAGGTATTTGTTGTTATTGTTGTTTCTCCTGCCATCTTACACATAAGTAATGATTATGTGACAGTAGTATCGTTGTTGTGCAGAAAGGGCAATGCATTCACAATCCTAGGAGTGCAAAAGTCTTTCATGGCTATTAACTCAAGTTTCAAGTGCTCTGACCCTAATACTGTGTTTTGTTCATTTTTTAAAAGATAAATTATAACCAAGATGATATTTAAACTTGAGGTTGACTTTATAATAAAACTTCTAATCTTAGACCATATTTGTGTTTTTCCTAGGAAACTGTGGTAATAACATGCTTTGAATATACCCAGAACTGTCTTTTATAAAAGGATCCCAAACACACAAGGCCAGAGGATCTTAGACATGGGTGTGTGAAGTGCACAGGTATAGAAGGGAAATTCAGGGAAACATGAGGTTTTAAAAAGAACAGAGTTGCCCCCATTTTATTTAAAGTTTTCAGATAGAAAACTCTTGATAAAATATTTAGGAAAATATTAGAGATATCTAATTCCATTCATGCATTTAAATAGTAGATTGAGTAACTATATTAGTTTACTAGGCTGCCATAACAAACTACCACTTACTGGGTAGAATATACAACAGAAATTTATTTTCTCACAGTTCTGGAGGTTGGAAGTCCAAGATTAAAGTGTCAGCAGGGTTGGTTTCTTCTCCTTGGGCTCTCTCCTTGGCTCGCAGTTGGCTGTCCTCTTGCTATGTCCTCGTATGGTTGTCCCTCTCTGCATACATGCCCTGGGTCTCTCTTCGCATGGCAAAATTTCTTCTTATTGTAAGGATAGGATTGGATTGGGGCCCACACTGTTGGCTTCATTTTAACTTAATTACCTCTTTAAAGGCCCTCTCTCCAAATATGGTCACGTTCTAGGTACTGGGGTTTAGGACTTACTTCAACATTTGAATTTTGAGGGGACACAATAGAGCCCATGTAAGTGATCTTTAGCTACAAAGAGCTGAGAGTTCTTCCAGATCTGGAATTTCATGCATCTTCTTCAAAATTCTCACTGTATATAAATGCACCACAATCGAATTTGCTAATAGAATGCTTTTTCTTTATTTATTAAAAATGGCATTCCCGCTTTTCCATGCTACCCAGAGAGGGGTCCATGCTGCAGTGTTCTGAGTTATTGTTGTAACTTAAAGGGAAACTTTCACAATGTGCAGAGCCCTTGATGTCCTGCAAATGGGGGAGGATGTCCTCAAATTCCTTGCAGCTGGAACCCATTTAGGTGGCACCAACCTTGACTTCCAAACAAAACAGTACACCTACAAAAGGAACAGTGATGGCATTACCTGATAAATCTGAAGAGAACCTGGGAGGAACTTCTGCTGGCAGCTCGTGCCATTGTTGCCACTTAAAAGCCAGCTGACTTCAGTGTCATATCCCCCCGGAATACTGGCCAGCTAGCTGTGCTGAAGTTTGCTGCTGCCACTGGAGCCACTCCTATTGCTGGGTGCTTCACTCCTGGAACCTTCACTATCCAGATCCAGGCAGCCTTCCGGAGGGAGCTGAGACTTCCGGTGGTTACTGATCCCAGGGTTGACCACCAGGATCTCACACAGGCGTCTTATGTTAACCTGCCTACCATCACTCTGTGTAACACGGACTCTTCTCTGTGCTATGTCGACATTGCCATCCATGCAACAACAGCTCTGACATCGTGGATGAGGGGGCCTGGGAACTTCTGCGCATGCGTGCCACCGTCTCTCGTGAGCATCCATGGGAGGTCATGCCTGATGTCTACTTCTACAGAGATCCTGGGAAGATTGAAAAGGAAGAGTAGGCTGCTGCTGAAAAGGCTGTGATGGAGGAGGAATTTCAGGGTGAATGGACTGCTCCAGCTCTAGAGTTGACTGCTACTCAAGCTGAGGTGGCAGATTGGTCTGCAGGTGCCCTCTGTCTCTCTCCAGAAACTCCCTACTGAAGACTGGAGCGCTCAGCCTGCCACTGAGGACTGGACTGCAGCTCCCACTGCTTGGGCCACTGGATGGGTAGGAATAACCACTGAGTGGTCTTAAGCTGTTCTTCCACAGACTCTAAATAGAAAATAGAAATAAACTTGATGGAAAATAAGCAGTTTCTAAAACAAAATTCAATTCTTGAATTATCTTTAGTAGTACATTATATATATATATATCTGTGTGTATGCACACACATACATATATATATGGATATATATATCCATAAATACATACATATCTATGCATGTACTTGGGTAATAGAGAGATAGACAGCTGTGGTTATAGCTATCTTTTATTCACTCACACTTTTACAACCAAAGGTATGCATCCGTTTATTGATGAATTAGATGTGACCAAATGAATAACAAAAGTCACACATTTTCACCATGCTAAAAGTGTTCTTTTTAAAATGCATTTGACTAAGTTTCTCTTTTAGATTAACCTATAATTTCATGCTACATTCAACCTTGTTTTGGATATATTTATACAGACTAAAATAAATTATCTGAAGTTGTACTATAAGTTAAAAGTCATCCCAAGTACATTTAATAAGAGCCCCACTGTTACGGATTGTATTTTCCAAAAATGGCTGCAACAACATTTCCCATCCCACAGTCCCCTGCAACTTCTGAGTCAAGAGGTAGAGAAATGTCTCTCTCCCTCTCCCCGCACCACCTCTTTAAAACTTGGTAGGTCTTTCTGACTGTCTCAATAAATAGAACACAGCAGAAGGGATACCACGGGACTTCTGAGAACAGGTCATAAAAGGTAACATGGCAGTTATTTTTATTTGCTTAGCTGACTATTTTTAGGCATATTCTTAAAATATATGTTTGGTTTTTTATGCTGCATATAGTTCAAAATTTTACTTAATTTCTTGAAAATGATTCATATAATAAATATCAATGTTCTCATGTAATACATTTGTTTGCCATTCTGTAAAGAATAGTCATCTGTTTTTATTGTGGAGATAATATCTTATAAATCTTGAATTATTCTATTATCTTAAACTATGATATAAACCAACATAGCATACTGAAAAATTCATTAATAGTCTCAGGTTGGCTGTTATTAACCATCAATATTTTACTTCTCTAGACCAAATCCCTCATTTATTAAAAAATGAGAGGTTATACCAAATCAGTATTTTCCAGACGGTATGACCACGAAATTACCTAAGACATTTGTTATAATGTTCTAGATCCCTCCTTGTGGAGATTCAGTAGGTCTGGAGAAGTGCTCTGGAGCCTTTTTTAATATTTTTAACAAGACCCTGATATAACTCTTATGGTTAAGCAAGTTTTGGAGTAATTTCTAGTTGTGCAAGTCTTTAATATAGGAAGATTTCAAACTAAATAGAATTACATTTAATTCTCAATCATCATCAATAGTGGGAGCAGGACGTTAAGAATTCAAAGGAGTGAATAATCCCCAGATTTTGTACTTTTAGATTCCAAATGAGTTTTGCATTATTGTCTATTGTTGTATAGTCCTAATTATTCTTTTTCATCAAGATATAAAAATTAGTATTAATTGTAAGATCTTTATCAACCATATAGAGTTCTATCAAAAAATTTTAAAAAGATATACTTTTCATATGACGACTCCTCAGAGAAATTAATGTATATATTCATTCAAAGACTTCTACACAAATGTTTACAGCTTCTTTATTTGTACTAGCCAAATAATGAAAACAACCCAAATTTCCAGCAGGTAAATGGGGAAACAAACTGTTATATATCCATACAATGGACTATTACTCAACAATCAATAGAAACCAACTAATGATACACATAAAATAATGGATGAATCTCAAAATAATTATATCGAGTGAAAGAAGTCAGACAAAAAAGAGGACACACTGTATAAGCCCCTTTATTCAAAATTCTAGCAATTGCAAAGTAATATATAGTGACAAAAACCAGATCGGTTTTTACCTGGGGACACAGGTGGGGAGTGGGTGAGAGGGATACAAAAGTATATGGGAATGTTTTGGTGTCATGAATATGTTCATTACCATGATTAGTTTGGTGGATTCATGAGTATATACTTATATTAATGCCTATCAAATTGTACATGTTAAATACTTCCCTTTTTTATGCTAATTATACCTCAAATAGCTTTAAAAATAATGTAAAAAATTATTACTTTTTAAAATATGTATTTAAAAAATATTTAATATGTATTTTTAAAATATTTTTTAAAAATATTTAAAAATCAACAAAGGGTATACAAGGGCCGTGCAAAGAAAATTTTAAAACCAAAAAATGTATAGCATCTGTGGGACATTTTATTACATTCTTTGCAGAATTTTTATGCCTGTACTGGATAGCATGATGGATATTTCAGTTTCTAATTTTTCTAAGTATATATTGTTTGAGAATTTTTTTACAATAACTTTATGTTAATTTAAGAATAAATAGTTGAACAGTAATATAAATATATGCTCAGAATGTATAATAATACATAAATAAATAATAATATATAATTTAAAAATCCAAGTATAACCAATGTTAATTTATTGCTACAGAAATATTCAGTTTGCTCTCTTGCTAAAAATTGTTTTCTAACCTGATTTAATGCCAGTTACTCACCATAAATGTTTAAGCAACATTATGATATGGGTTATGAGTGGTGAGATAATGTGTAAGAATTAGAGAAAATTTGAAATCAGGTAAAGTACTGAAGACTCTTACAGCTATAACAGAAAGTGAGAAATACCTAAAAGAATTACAGAAAAAGAATTACAAAAAGAATTATTTAAAAAAAAAAGGAATTACCAAAAAACACCAAATGAATTGCCTGGGACAACTCATCACTTTCATTGGATGTGAATTGCACTCCTATAGATCGCTTGTATCTGAGAAGACCAAGGATATCTAACGGTGAAAAGGCTATTTGAGATAGCACTTGAAGGCAGAATAGAATTTGAACATTAGGATTTGGTTTGGTGAAAGAACATTCCAGATAAAGGGAAGTACGTGTGCAAAAACAGAGATGGCAAAAAATGCTGGATACCTGTAGAAAATTTTGACTAGTTCAGATTGGCTTGAATACTACTGTGTGAGGGCCAATACTTGGAGTATAGTTGGAAAGGTAAATTGAGATCAGATCAGATCTCAAACACTGTTTGATGTAGTTAGACTTGAGTTGGTAAGCTATAGGGAACCATCAAAGGTGTCGAGCATATTCACATCATGATAAGATCTGTATTTTAGGAAAATGACTGTGGCAGCAGACTATAGGAGAAATTGAAGGAAAAAGAAAAAAAAAAAAATTCTCCTCCAAATGGTTTTTCCTCCTTCTAATGGTCACCTATGTTGCCACAAGATGCTGTCTTAAGCAGATAGCATATTTTCTTTACCAGGGATGGGTAGGAAGAGCAGTTAGTTATGAGAAATGAGAGGGTGTGGTTGAAGATCTAGTGACTGTCCAATGCACCTGTAGACTCAGGTTTACTCATACTCTGAAACCGGATCATACTGTGGACGAGAGGGATATTTATCTCCCCCGCTGAGGCAGCTTTTGCCAGAGATATGGCCAGCAGCAGAAAGGGCAAGTTAAAAGGGGCAAGACTAAGAACCTGGCAGACAGAAAGGATCAGGTGGATATGATGATACATCAGTGGAAATTAGATAAAGCAGGGATCAGCATTCAAGTTCTCCAAGTTAAACCAGGCAGTGGGTTAGAAGCAGTGGTGGGCAGTGGAGGGGGGTGGGTTGGGGGAGGAGAGGAGAAAACCCTAATTTGTAGCATGTGTCCATTTCCCTGGTGTAAATACTCCTACCATGACCAATTTCACGCTACCAAAGTTAGATCAATGGGCTCGCAAAATTTTTGGAATTTTAACATCCGTTCTTGTGAGCCAGTATGGGTCAGCTTTAGCACACTACCAGTACTGCCACAGAGATTTATAACTGAGGCAGGGATGATGGACCAGGCATCAGGGAGTTAGGCAAAGAGACTGAGTGAGAAGTTGTCTGAATCCAGGCGAAGCATCTGGATGGTGTATGCCAGTATCATCAGCAAGAAAAAGCTAGCCATGTTATTGAAAATCATCTGAACCACGACCTCTCTCTGTTCTTTCCTTTGATCTCCGTGGGGGTAGGTCAGATGCAGGTGGCAGAAAGTTAGAGCATCTGCCAGAGTGCAGCAAGGGGCCCAAGAAGCGTCAT
Organism: Diceros bicornis minor; assembly: GCF_020826845.1. Taxonomy (NCBI): domain Eukaryota; kingdom Metazoa; phylum Chordata; class Mammalia; order Perissodactyla; family Rhinocerotidae; genus Diceros; species Diceros bicornis. The sequence continues at coordinate 32,613,648 of NC_080764.1, read as the reverse complement.
ATGGCAGTCCCTGTCATCTTTCTTCTGGGTAGATATGCTCGGTTTCTAGTTCCTTAGTAGGGCCTTGGCTTCTCCTTTTGATTAGATGCTTCATTTCTAAGCCTACAGCTTGGCAGGTATGGAACAGGTAAAGGTAGTTGCTGAAGGAAAGCATTTCTCTGTCTGTTAGTGAGTTGCCTGCTTCTAACCAGCTTCAGGAATGAGATAAATGAGGCAATTTGTGCAAAAATCTTCCAGCCTCTCTCTCTCCTTTATGAATGTTCTGCTTTGCTTGAAGCAATCTGTCATTCCAAGTGACACCATTCACAAATACGGTATTACAAGAATATTCTTTATCTCACACTCTAGGAAGAGAGGTTTCAGTGTCTAAATCTGTGAATTTATATCATTTTATTTCCTGAAGAAATGTACAATCTAAATAATAGTAAAAACAATTCCAAACTGATGTAATGATTGTAATTTTCGTCACTTACTAAATCCTTTAAAAATAGCTATCCTTAACATGCCAACGCCTGTGAGTCTGGCCTTTTGGTACAGTTTTAGTAGTGGTATTCCTGTGGATAATATATGCCAGTTATAAGGCAAGAGAAGCCCAGGGAAGACTTCCAGAATGTCAATAAAGCAATTAAATACGGTCTTTAAAGGATCCAAATTTTGCTAGAGAACTAAACTAAAAATTTCTTTATTAGAATATTCCCTTTCCTTTCAAATGATTTTTATTAGTTTTAACTAAATATCGTTATGCACACAATTCTGGAAATAGTGTTTGCTCAAGACACACATCAGGCTTCCACCTTCATAATTTTTGACACAATTATTGTGTCAAAAATTGTTGACACAACTTTGAAAATGGTATATATAAAATTAATTTTGTAAAATCATCAGAAGGTATGGAATTGGAAATAGTTTCTAATTGGATTGTATGTTTTCTGTGAAGGAGAAAAAGGGACAAATAAACAAAAATTTAAAATATTAATTTAAAATGCTTCCTGCCCAAGCCTACTACCTATTTCATTTCTCATTCCATAACTCTTAACCCTGGGCTACCTCTGCTTTTCTGTGCTGCCAAGCCTTCCTCCACCTGACTGGAGAGTTCAGGTCCAAGCCTGCCTCTGACAACATACCTGAGCGTCTTCTCCAAAGTTCCCCACAAGGCCCTAGGGCTTCAAGCTTTCTCTTTCTTATAAAGTCCAGAGGCTATCCCAAGAGAAGGATGAACTCACAACTGTATGCCCCAGTTGACAACATTTCTGTCCCGCTCCTTATGAATCCTCACGGTGGCGTGTTGTAGACCTCTTTGTGAGTTGTGGGCTTCTTTGTTTACCACACTATTATATGCTATTTATCAGCCCCCCCCCCCTTTTTTTTTTTCTGAGAAGGGCTTGGGGAGGTAGCTTTGGTGTCTCATTTCCCCTGGGTTTTGTGAGCAGCCCCTGGAGTACAAACTAGAATTATGCCACCCTAAGCCATTTCTTGACCTCTCTATTTAGAATTGCCCTTCCTCAAAGCTTTAACTATGCTTCCCACACTCTCTGTCTCCTTTTCAGCTTTATTTCCCTTCCTAATATTCATCACTGCCTGGAATGCCATATATTCTACTTACATATTTGACCATAGTTTGTTTTTTCCACTAGAATGTAAACTGCGGGAGATCAGGGTTTTTGTCTGTCTTGTACACTGCTGTATCCCTGGCACCTGGAGCCATGCCTGTTACACAGTAGGTACTAAATACTTGTTGAATACATGAATAAATAAAAGAATGAATGGACAAGTTCTGGAGGATAGGGTTCAGAGCTGGTAATACGGTTCAGAGTCATGGCTTTCTACTGGCCAACTTAACAAGAAATAAGATGGAGATAATTTCCATGCAAGGCTATTTATTATTTATTGGAAATACATGTTTCATTCATTCATCTGTTCATTTAATAACAAATATTTGTTGAGAACCGTTTGTATACAAGGCACTGTTCTACATGCTGAAGTTGGTGCAGAGTTCCAGGTTAGCAGCCTTACTAGGGTTTAGAAATTTTGAGTATTATGATGATATGCTATTTTAGATGCTTACTTACATGTTGGCTGAGGGAATACATGAACGAATATGAGAATGAGTGTCCTGATAGAGGTAGATGTAAAGTGGGAGCACACAGAAAGATGTGAGTGCCTTTAAGAAAGTTGTAGAGAGGAGTTGCTGGGCATGGATTTATACAGGAGAAAGTGTACTGAAGTGTACTATATACTGAAGGAGTTGTTGGCAGAGTTCCCTCTGGTCTGAGCGAACTGAATGGTCAAAAACATAGATGAGGAAGCTCATGGCTTTTTGGGGGGAATTGCTGAGTTCTTTGTGACCAGAGATAAGGATGGAAATGTAGGTTAGGGCAGAATTAGAAAGTATCTTAAGGATTTTAAATTTATATCCTGTAGGCTATGGGAAACCACTTAAGGTTATTAAGTGGGGAGTGACATATATGTTATATGTCTCAGAAACATGAACATTTTTGGTATAAAATGGTTGGGATTGGAGGAGGAAAGATATTTCACATAGGGATGCCTGCTAGGGAGCCATGACTTTGGTCCAAGTAGAGATGACGAGGACTAGGGTAATAGCAATGGGAGTAGAGAGGAGATAATACAGTAAATAAATATTTTGGAGGTGGAATCCATAGGATTTGATGAGAGGAATAAGGTAAAGGGAGGAATGAGGAATGGCGATGAAGTTTCTAATTCAGGGAACTGATATATTGTTTCATCCTTAACTGATATGAGTAATGTACGGGGTAGAGGGAACAGGCTTGGTGGAAAGATGGGGAGGGAGACACTAGTTTGCTGTTAGACATGTCGTGTTTGAGTTGCCAGACACTATTAAGAAGGAGAGCCCTGAGCTCAGCATAAAATGGGGCTGTAGATGAAGATTTGGGTCTCATTGCTGAGGCTATAGCATTTTATGAGCTCCATCAGATAGAGGATGCAGAGCAAGACTCAAAGGCCTCCTAGGATGGAGTCCCGAGGTATATGAATATTTAAGAGAAACTAGTAATGGTGAAGAATGAATACTCAGTTTCACCAGAACCAGAGGAGAGAGAAGTGAGGAGAAATCTTTGCAGAAGGAAGAAATGGTCAACCAAGAAAAGCTACAGAGATCAAGAGATGAAGTTCAGCAATTAGGGGTCGTAGGAGACCTCAAGAAGAGCAATCTCGGTTGGGTGCTGAAAGTAACAGCTGGATTGAGGGGTTTGGTAGGTGAGAAAGCAGAATGAATGCTGTACATTTTATATGAATGCATAGCAGCATCCCCCTTTGCACCCTCGGCCCCACCCCATGCAACCCTTCTCAAAGTAACAGAGTCTCAGTCACGCAGGGCTTACGAGTTGAATTAATTTGGCACCTTTGTTCACATGAGAACCCTATAACAGTATTCACGAGTTTACACGATGTAACTGCCAGCCCTTTCCTCTTCCTTTAGCATCCTCACAGATATTTTTTTACATGACTGAAGAACACCACTTACTGGCTAAAATGTATTTCACGAGGTGAGTGAGGTCTAGGAAGTCTTCATTTCTAAAAAGCTCAAATGCAGATGCTGAAATTTCCAGTAGTAGTCACGCATCCTGAGGTGTCCTTGAGTTAAGTTTGATTGCTTCTGTGCTGGTGACAGTATCCTTTGTCACTTACATGATGAAAAATAATTGCTGAGATCATTTTATAAGCAGAACTTTCCAAAAGTAAAAAGGCAAAATGTACACACACCTATGAATCTATGTATGTAAATGTATAGAAAAATCTGCAGGTTACACACCTAACAGTTAGCAGTGAGTAACTTTGGGGAGAGGAGTGAGACTAGGGGAAGGATAAATGCAGAACTTCACTTTTTAATTTATACTCTTCTGCACTGTTTAAATTTTTCAATGAGCATATCTACATGCATTACTTGTGCAATTCTTTAAAAGATGTGCTATCTCCTTATGTGTGAGACTGTCCTCTCCACACCTACCCAAACACAAAATACTACATGGAGTTTATAACGCATTACGAGTCTAAACATGATCTCTACCTGTTGATGGGTTAGTCTTCATCATGAGCCGGTTGGTGAAGGGAGAAATGTGAGAGAGAGTCTAACGGAGAATAGAATAAAAATGTGCATAAATACCGTGAGCAAAATCTGGTGCTCTTTTCAGCAGCCAGATGGTGTAGGACATTTTCCCAGAGCGTGGTCCCCTTGCATTGGAATCACAAGAGACGCTCAGCAGAAATACAGAGTCCCAGGTCCCACTCTTGGTCTACCAAACAGGATGCTCTGAGGACGAGACCTAGGAGCTGGCGTTTCTAAAGAGCATTGTTGGTGATTCTTGGGTGTACTAACATTTGAGGTTCATTGGTACCTATAAAAGAGTGCTAACTTGGGAATATGAGGGCCTGAGGTTTAGTCCTAACACTTCCCGTTTGTGTGTCCTTGCACAAATACCTTATCTTCTCTGTTCCTCACTTTCTCATCTGAGAACTGAGCATTCCCTTCCAGTTCTAGGATTCCACGATTTTTATGATTGAAAGCGTGACATAGCACTGTGAAGAAGAAACTTTCCTCCAAATAAATCTTCTTATGTTTACATTTGTGCCTGGTCCTACAAAGTCAGAAGAAGCCTTTAATGAAATAGTGTTTATTGTTGCAAACTTTTTAAATCCGAGCTTTTCAAACCCTCAGGTGCTTCTCTCTGACAGGAATTCCTGCTGCTGATGGTCATGGGTGTCAGTCATGGGGGTAGTCCTTGCCAGTGTGGTAATACAGCAGTCATTAAAATTTCTCCTATTTCTTCCTCATTCGTAAACATTTAGATGTGAAGCATCTGTAAAATGGCTGGGGCAGGAGCTGGGTTTGGTGGAGAAGGCATGAGGGACAGAGGGAGCGTTGTAAACAAAGAAGTTTAATTCCTTAACATGGAGGTCACTGAAATACTAAGCTGCCTTTAGTGTGGGTGTGGCACTTGACTCTCATCTCCTTTTAGGTTAGTAACTGGATAATTAGGTCTTCTGCAAGCTTGCTTGGCTCCTATTCTGACACTTAGGACGAGATGCCCATCTGAGCACCCTGGCAACAGGGTGAGGAAGGGTTAACCTGGCGAAATGGCCTGGGAGTTACGCCCTAAGTGAGAATGCTGGAACAGCCAGCTGGAGAACATCAGGACAGAGATTCTCTCTTCTGCTGACCTTTGCTCTGCTTCTAAGCTAAAAAAGAAAAAAGAGAGAAGGAGGATTGCTATACTTTTGGTATTTCATTGTACAGAAATTCGTGAGAATTTCTTACATTTGTTTAAAATTACAATTGTTAAGGACACAAAAATGTGGTTTCCCTGTTGTGCATAATACTCTACTGAATTTGGTATAGCCTCGTATATCATAACCACAATGAAAATAACCACGTACACATACACACATGCAAACAATATCCTGAAATTTCCTAATGGTATGTAGGGTATCAAAATCCCAGTGGTATTTTGCAAGACATGTGTCTCTTCTTTGCTATGTTTCCTTTTCTTTTGCAGCCCTGGAACTATTGCCCTCCTTTTCCCTCTCCCTCTCTTTCTTCCTTCTTTGAAAATTGGCATGTCTAATACATTTGAGCCCCAATAGCACTTTTTCATAGATTGTAGTGATTTAATACATGCAATAGAACAACACTTTAAAAAGTACAACTGTTTATGAATTCCGTGGTGAGGGGAGGTTGGGGGGAAGCAGGATTTAGTTTGGAGGAGAGACTCTCCTTTTGTTTGGAAAAATCACCTTACCAGGACTATTGCTTGTGAAAAGGCAAAGTCCAGAGTATGTCTGATGGGAGAAGTCTGCACAAAGAAGAAAAAATTGCTATTTGATAAATAGTGAAAAAGACAGTGTTCATTGAGTAAGCAGGCAATTCTGAGCGATTGTTAGGCTAACTGACTCTTTGCTTCCTCTGGGTGGTGCATAATAGGAACAGGAGACAAGGGTCATTGGGGGACTATGAAAGACGGAGTAAAAGACCTTGATTTGCAGAGATCTAAGACTCAGCCCAGGGGACCAGGGGAAAGGAGGGAAATTACAAATAGGGAACTTCTCATGGAAGGGCATGGCCCGTGAACTTTAGGAGCACTAATAATATCTGATCTTAATTTTTTTCATTGTTCTCGTTCCTTTATTTACACAAATTTTCAATTAAGCTTTATTAATCATTGAAGCCTGGATTAAACTTTGCTGAGGGAAATTATGAGGTGGTGCCTTGACCACAGCTGTACTGAGCTCAAGATGGGAGTGTAGCTGTTTCTTCTTCTGAGGCTAATGTGAAGGTAACAACATCCTTCCAAGGGATGTCATCAGTCTTTGAATTCTATGAATTGGCCAGCAACGAAGAAAGTGGCTTATGAAAGAACAAGAAATGAGTAATGACACCCAAGATTGGCCAGTAGAATCTGCAAGTATTCTCCAGGGTTCTCTATAAAATTAAGAAAGAGGAATGTGAAAAAGAAATGGATGTCTGCAATCATGCAAAATAGAGAGTTGAATGATTTTTATCTGGGTATTAAAAGAAAGAGGATCTCTGGGGCTGGCACAAGCGGTTAAGTGCGCGCACTCCGCTTCGGTGGCCCAGGGTTCGCATGCCCGGATCCCGGGCGCACACCAACACACTGTTTGTCAAGCCATGCTGTGGCGGCGTCCCATATAAAGTAGAGGAAGATGAGCATGGATGTTAGCTCAGGGCTGATCTTCCTTAGAGAAAAAAAAAAAAGAAAGAAAAAGGATCTCCAATGTCTTGCAAACTTGGGGACTATCAGGTTACTCATAGTATATTGCATTTTTGAAATGCCTCACATATAAGACTATCCATTTTGTAAACATGAATATTTTAAAAATTTCTTTAAGTTGAGGGATATCCTGTTAAAAGTGAATTCATATAATATTATACCCTATGTGATGATATGGGGGTTAAATTTTATCCAGATATAGATAAAGACTACTATTTGATTGCAATGAAAAAGATGGGTATTGTTGGAGAGACTGAACTCTTAGAGGTCATCTAACTTTTAAAAGATGAATGGAGTTTACTTGATTGACAGATATCATAAAAGAGAATTTTGATGGAAAAACAATCTGACTTTGTAATCAGTCACAGTGTTGTTTACACTATCACCCTGGAATTCCGCTGTTGATACAATGCCTGCTTTGCAATCCGCTTTTTCTTAGTCACAGCTTTATTCTCCAAAATTCTCTTTAGATTAAGAATACAAAGCCACACTCAGTAACAGTGATTCATGAATAAAAAATTCACAATCCATAGTTCTTCTATAGCTCTGAATTTTTTTTCTCTTCCTTGGGCTTTTCAGTTTAAAAATAAATAGAGACACTTCTGGGAAGATTAAATTAATTTGTCTCAAATTGTTGTCACCAAGTTAAAAATTATCCCATTCATATTGGCCTCATTCTATCCCAAACAGTGGGGATTTTATAGACAATATTCCTTAAGCACAGTTAGTTTTAATCTTTGGGGAAAAAGAATATGTATTACTAGTCAATAGTCCAGTTCCTGGGATTAGAAGGTGAACGTGGGTGTTAATTATGGCTGACACTTCGCACCCTACGTCAGTGATTATATCAGGAGTCAGGGGCCTTAAAGGGAGATATAAATTGGTGCCACAGACCTGGCGCCAGGCACAGACAGGGCCTGGCTTTCAGTCATGACCGATGTTACGCTGTCAAAGTGATTTCTGGACGTTGTGACCTGTTACCAGCTCCCCTGCCCTGAGATGCACAGCCAGTATTGAATAAACTTGCTGTTCATTTGTGTTTTTGCTTTTGTGTTCCCTTACTTTTGTGGCCTCTCTTCATTTTACCTCGTCAGTAGTTAAGAAACTATCATCTGGAAAGTGACTATTGAGAAGTCGACCTGAGGGGCCATGATTGAGACAGAATTAAACAACGAGCTCCCAGAGGCAGGAAAATTGAAAGAGCACAATGTCAGAAAATGTGGATGTTTGAAAGGGCCTCTTGCGGGGAAGAAGGTAACAAGAAAGAAAACTAGGGAGATGAGGGGTTTCCTCACAGGATGTCATGACAGAGAGGGACAGTATGGGTGCTACCTGGGAAAGAAAATGTCAGAGCTAAAAATCAAAAGGGAGTCAGGCTGAGAAGGAAAAGAAGAGGGAAGAACTGGTTAGGAAGCGATAACAGAGAAGTTAAGAGGTTGGGAAAGAAAGCAGAAGGAGGGTGCTTGAGAAAGAGCCACGGGCTAGAGACCATTTCAGAGTCTCCCCTAACGGATGGTATACGCTCATGCTTTCCCCATGCCTGGACTTTTCCGTAATTTACCAGCGTTCACAGCAGAAGTGTTCCCAATAAATAATTAAATATCTGTGCAGATATATATTATGACAGTTCATAAAAATAAATTCGATTATTAGATATGAAAATCCAATTTCCTTTTTTCCCTTATCCAGTCTTTAGAACCTAATGGAGAAGGGCCTCAGAGGATTTTCCTTAAATCATTATTTAAAAAAATCCTATCCTCTTCTCTTCTGCCATGAAAGCCTTTCATGGCAGTCGACCAAAGTGCATTAGTGTTGTATTGGGGAGATGCTAGCAAGGAAGCTTACAGCAAAGGGGATGAGAATATTTCTGCTCCCCTCTGTTCCCATGGGCCTTACTTTACTAAAGTCACCATCAGCATTTTTCTTGAGCTGGATTTAAGTGTGTATTCAATTTTAATTTAACCACACAAGGTTTATTTACTTCATGGATTATCGAAGACTCCTTTTTAATTTAATATCCAAATATTAAGTAGGGTTTTAGGGTCTGAATTTACTCCCATTGTGCAGTTGATATGTAGTCATGAAGAAGGGTGTGGTGTGTGTTAACAAAACATAGGAAAGCTTGAGGTGAAAAACAAAACTCAAACATACAGAACATCTAAAATCAAACATAGTATGCATTAGATTGTCCCTGGTTCAAGATTTTTCTGTCATTAAAATTGCTTCTCTTCATTAGCATGGATGACTGCCAGTTGACCAAATTCTGGTGCCTGGAGTTCATAGATAAACAAGAAGACTATCAAATACTATAAAATCACTGGTAGTAGCATTCTTTTTTTGTGTGTGAGAAAGATCAGCCCTGAGCTAACATCTGATGCCAATCCTCCTCTTTTTGCTGAGGAAGATTGGCCCTGGGTTAACATCCATGTCCATCTTCCTCTACTTTACATGGGACACCTCCACAGCATGGCTTGACAAGCAGTGTGTCGGTCCGCACCTGGGATCCAAACCCTGGGCCGCTGAAGTGGAGCTCGCAAACTTAACCACTACACCACTGGGCTGGCCGCACTGATAGGTGCATTCTTAAATGACCAAGCATTTGATACTTTTCCAGAGTCATTCTTGATCTCATTTTAAAATCCAACCAATAGTTAAAAAAAAAAAATTTATTCTTTCAAAATCTTCTAGTTTTCTGTACTTATGATATAGTGGGTTAGAGTATTACATACACATTTTTGCAAAAATTAGGCCACTTCTGCCAAGATAAATATTGTGTAACTCCCTAAACTATCATAATGGCCCCAGAAGTAAACTTACAACAAACAAAAAGAAAACAACCCTTTGCAAAAAGCGTGATCAGCAAGGCAGATATTGCAATGTATTCTCGATAGACATTCAATACATACTCTATCTTAAATGGAATATAAAAAGAAAATATTTTAGCTTATGTATTGAGATAAGATCTAAGAAACAGCTCATACTTTTGGGTTGTTTTAGTTTGTTTATGGTAGAGTGGAATGGTATAATATCAACACCTCCTCTTGACTGCTTTTGTTTACTGTATTTATAGTAGTAAGCAGAAGAATCTGAAGTTTTTTTTGTTCTGCTCTGGACTGTGGTTGAGTTCTTCTAAAAGTTTCCTTGGTCATCCTTCCACTTGAGGTCATTGTGTTGGTTAATTTTATGTGTCAACTTGACTGGGCCACAGGGTACCCAGATACTTGGTAAAACATTAGTCTGGATGTGTCTGTGAGGACATTTCTGGAGGAGATTAGCATTTAAATTGGCAGGCTGAGTAAAGTAGATTGCTCTCCTCAATGTGGGTGGGCCTGAATAGAACAAAAAGGCTGAGTAAGGGAGAATTTGCTCTCTCTGCCTGTCTTTGGGCTGGGGCATCAGTCTTCCCCTGCCCTTGGAGCTGGACTCCGACTGGACCTTACACTATCAGCTCTTCTGGCTCTCAGACCTTTAGACTGAGACCCAAACTATTCCATCGGCTCTCCTGAGTGGCCAGTTCGTAGACTGCAAATCTTGGGACTTCTCAGCCTCCGTAATTGCATCAGCTAATTCCTTATAATAAATCTCTTTATATGTGTATATCTCCTATTGATTCTGTTTCTCTGGAGAAACCTAATACAGTCTCCTGTTTAGGTTTCTCATGAGATTGTCAATAGGAGCTATGACAGACTATAAAAACACAAGTTTCAAAGATTTGTACTCCCTCCCTGGAAAGTCTCTTCATAGAGAGAGTTCCAAGAAGGAAAGCAAAGAAGAGCCATTCTCATTCATGGGCTTCCAAACTGTCCCAAAGCAGCCCCATTTAAACAGATCATCAGAGCAGGGAAGCGCTGCTCTGAACCTCCTACCTCAGGCTCATTTCATGTGGCTCTACATCTGTTTGCCTCTGGCGTAGAGTCCCAAAATGCTTTTAGCATCTGACAGCCACTTGCTCTGTTCTCAACTGCTGATATTCAGCTGCTGGAGGACTCACTTGGCCTCTGGAAGATTACATCCAGTCTCTGAAAGTCATCTTTGCTGTTGTTATTTCCAGCCTACCAATCTGGCTGCTTCTACTGGAGTAGAAGTTCTCCAGGGGTACTTTGGACTTCTGACTTCCTCAGGAGTCTTTACCTTCACACAAATGGATGGGCTTCTGGAAACCTTGGAATCCCATGACATTTAAAATAAGAATAAGTGCATTTATGTCTTTTTCTGGGAAATAGATCGTATATTTTTTCCATCAGATTTTCAAAAGATCCCACAACCCAAAAAAGGACCTTTGTCCAAGGGAGTTGGTAGGCCTGCTCATTCTTTAAGGCATTCTGGTTCCTTCTGCCCTGGGGAGAAACATCAACTCAGTCAAAGCATTGTTTGCTTTGTTGAGCCCAAAGGAGTTCAGCAGTATCTTGGCACTTTCTTAACCAGTCTTGCTGGTTAAGAGGAGGAGGTTGCGTATACTTCTTCCTCAGAAGAGCACACCAAGCCTTCTCAGCCATCTCAGGTTGAGAAAAATAGCTCAAGGTAAAGCAGAACTGTACATTTTTTCAAGGAAATACTCTAGTTTCTAACCTTTCAGGGTGGGGCATACACAAGTTCACTGTTCCTTCAAATTTGATGCTACCTTGTCTTTCCTAAGCATACACATTAGTAAAAGATACATTTTTCCCACTTTCTCCAACATATCTCCCTCTGCTTCCAACCTATATTTGGTGGCACTTTATAAAGTTCAGTGTTAGGGTTTTCAAGGATTTCCAATAAATATTTATTGAGTGCCTCTGTTCTATAAGTGCCTGGATTTTTGCAGTTGTAAGCTACAGAGACAGGATAGAGTCACTGCCATAATTTTTCCCTGAGTAAAGGAATAGTACTGGAATTCATTTATGTTCTGCCAATTTGCTGCTGTTCCACCATAATAACTACTAGTCATTGGGAGGTTTATTCTTAGTTATGTTCCTGTTGCCTAGCAGTAGGACTGGTCCTTGTCTGCATAGAGATATCAGTCTAGCAGGAGAAAGAACTACGCAAATGGTGATTATCAAAAGTGACAACAACAACTATAATAATGGTGTCCATAAAGTGTAGGGGAACTGCAGCCTGGGGAGCAATTAACTCTGTTTCTATGTGTGTTGGGCGAAGGGCTAGGGAAAGCTACTAACAGGAGAGAATTTTCTCCCAGGTCCTGACATGAATATAAGTTGGCCAGGGGGACCAGTGGCAAGGGAAAAGAAGGAGATCTGATAACTGAAATACTCTAAGACTTAAAAAAATCTAGGGAGGTGTTCTGTCTTAAACTAATGTTTGGAAAACAATTACTGTTTGAATAAGAGTGTTTAAGCATTCCTGTTAAGCAATGCCTTTAAAATGCTTATTTAAAACCAAGAAATTCTGTGCCAGTTTTTTTTTTAAATAGAGAAACAGCTGTATGCGTTCAATGTCTTATTAGTTTTAATTTTAAACAATTTAAAAACATTTTAAGGAGCAATTTTTCTTTTGCTTTTGAATTAAATCCATTCTTTTTATACAGAAGCACGCTAATTTCCTTATTTGTCTAACATTGATGGTGTGTTTTATATACTTTATCTAATATATATTGACTCTCTTAGGAAAGGATTTAATGCTTTCTATAAAACAGAATTGCTACTGCCAGCTACTCTGCAATTTGATTTATTACAAGAGTTTGTTAGATTCATTAACACACTCCGCACAAAGGGTCATTCTGGAAGAAATTTGATTTAAATTTTTAAAGTTGTTATAATTACTGGTCAGCACTTCCTGAAACATCTAGTGCCCCAATAAAGTATCAGAACTCTATATTCTTTGTGCTTTCATGGATTAGGGTTATTTTTGGACAGTTAGTTAAGGAAATACGTTTGAAAACATTTATGCATAGTCATTTACTCACTCTTATTTAAATAACACGTCAAGCACCACAAATTTTTGTTGTTTCAAAACTCTTTCCAGTATTGTGTTCTTTTTAATAGATTCTTTGCCAATTTGTTATGTAGATATTTTTGCTGGTTTTTTTTTTGTTTTTTTTTTTTTGCTGGGAAAGATTTGCCCTGAGCTAACACCTGTTGCCAATCTTCCTTTTTTTTTTTGTTCCCTCCCCAAAGCCCCAGTACGTAGTTGTATATTCTAGTTGTAAGTCCTTCTGTTTCTTCTATGTGAGCTGCCACCACAGTGTGGCTACTGACAGATGAGTGGTGTGGTTCCATGCCAGCGAACTGAACCCGGGCCGCCAAAGCAGAGTGCGCTGAACTTTAACTGCTAGGCCATCAGAGCTAGATCTATTTTTGCTGTTTTAATGGCAATTGAAACTTCTGTCTAAAATACAATAAATTGGAGCACCTACAAAACACCATGCAATGTACTCAGTACTGTAACACAGAATCTTGAGGAAAAAATAAGCTTGTAGACAAAGAATTATAGAGCAATTGGTTAAGTGCTATGAAAGAAGTATGCATAAATTGTCAGAGACACAAATTATGAACCACTGAATTCTGTTTAGGGAGGGGTGAAATGGCTGAGAAAGGTTACAGAGGGGAGAGGATGTTTGTGAAAGATTCTAGGGGAATAAGGAGAAGAGTATTTTAGTTGAAGGCAACATCATGAGCATAGTGGGTGTGAGGGGTGGTGAGAAGTCCTATGGGGCAGGAGGTGAGGTTGGGAACGAGGCTGGGGGCACATGGGGAAGGGTCTGGTGTACCACTTAGGCTGAAGAGGAAATGGCATGTACTAGAGAGGTCACATTGGTAACAGAAAGGAGAATGGACCCCTTCCAGAAAAGAACAATGACAGGAATGCCAGTTAGTAGTTAATAGGCAATATGAGAGTCTCAAATGCAGTACTCACAATGGAAACAGCTGAGAAAAGGGGGATATGAGAACTGCTCAAAGATGGTGGGCTTGACAAGAAGTGGTGACCAATGAGGGAGAGATGAAGGGGTGGCCATAATGGAAGAGGAAGAGTGGTAAATGACTAATTTTTCAGTGTTGGAAATAGAGTGGATAGTGGTATTATTAATTAATCTAGGAAAGATAGGAGGAAGAATTTTGGAAGAAGCAAATGTTTTGGGAAGGGTTGCATTTTAGTGAAAAGAACGTGGACACAGGTTTCAATCTTGGTTCTCTGCTCTATTACTTACTAGCTGTGTGAAACTGGGCAAGCTCTGTAACCTTTCAGAGCCTCCTTTTCTTCTTTTAAAATAGTGAAAATTATACTTTGTAGAGTTGCTGAGAGGATTAAATGACGAAATGTATGGAAAGTGCCCAGCACTTTCCTGAAATATCAGAGACACTCAGGAAGTGGTATTTTCACTTCCACTTTCTCCTTCTTTTGAATTCGAGGAAGAGTAAAGATCCAAGATAATTAGCCAGCTAGGCAGTAGAGTTGGTGAAAGAAAATCGAAAATCCAGTCAAAGGAAGGAATAAACCAAAAGATTCCAGAGATTTTTAAAAACTGGGATATAATTGATTCAAAGTTCTAAATGTACTTAGCTTCTTGTTTGACGTTAAATTAGGATACAAAATTAAAGGATCTAATAAGTCTTTAACATGACTGAGTCCAGAGAAAAGTAATTTGACCATTATTAGTACTCTTATTATTACATTGTCTGTAGTTAGTATTATTTAGTCCTGATCTCTATAGCTACTTTAGAAATATATTGTATTCCAAACACTTTATTTCTGTTGGTTTATCTGCCCAATTAAGACACGACTCAGCTAAGGAGTATTGAAGAAATGAGAGCCACTAACATTAGCCAGAGTAGGGAATGGATTCTAGAAAGTAAATGTGTTCTGAGAGGAGACTATCCAAGATGAAATGTAGTTGTAATATTATTTTTTCGATTGTGGTAGGATATGGGAAAGGGGGAGGATGATACTATGGTGATACTATGGGGGCTGGCATGCAATTGGTAGTTGGTAATGATTTGCTGGCTGAATTAACAGATTCATGTTTCATCAAGCATTTTGAAATGAGTATATTTTAGACCCCTCTGTTCTTCTAATCATCATTCATTCACCATTTGTTATGTTCTAAGTATGAAAAGCTATTTTTCCCTCACAGAATGTCTGAATATTCTACAAATGACTCAATGTCAGATTCAATCTCCTGAATAGATTAAGATTCCAAAAAGCATTTATTCCCTCCCACAAGAGGGCATAAATCTCATCTTCTCTTAGAAGTTAATAGAAAATTATGGGAAATGTGGGCCATTTCCAGTCTGTCCAGTTGTCTACCCTGTTCTGAGATCTCTGATTGAGCGAGAGGTTCCCTACTGCCTCATGCTTGGTTGTCTTTGGTATGGAAAACCGTCGATCTATTTATTTCCAGACATTCCCGTTTAGTATCGTGAATTTATCTGGTGCTATCTAGAGTTTGTTTTTTTAACCTGAATCATCACACTATACCAAGCCAAGAACATGGTTTTACTACCTGTTCTATCAAATACTTTAGTAGCATGTACTTAACCACCTTTCTAAGCACCAAGGTGTGCCATCTTTCTACAGTTCCTCAGTTTGGTTAATAAGATGATGTTCACTCTGACCATAGAACTTAATGGTCCCACCTAATCTTTATTTTTCTTTACTCTTCTTCCAGAAAAGAGACACCCTGAAATCCTGGGAGATCCCCAGCTGACTTGTAGATCTAACTCCAAAGGAAACAGGATGGTGTTTCAGGACAGCGGGATAGGTTTGCATTTTGTTACATTGACATTCCAGATATAAGTTCCTTCCAAAATAAACCAATTTTATTTCCTTGAGTTAAGAGGGGTTACCCCACCTCAAAAGATGCCTCTCATCAAGGCTGGCATGGCCCATTGGAAGGCTGGAGGCTCTGCAGCTGACAGCATACATTTTTGGCTTCTTGAACCTTCCATGAAGCTTCCAAAGCTTTGGTTTTTAGAGTTTAGTTCTCCAAACATTTCAGGCCCACCCACATTAGAGTTACTGCTTCCTCCCAGGATCTTTTCCAGTCCCCAGAAATCTCTCTTCCTTCTGAAATCAGGATACTCCTGTCTCTTTCATCCCTGTGAGACTTTCTCCTTCTAAAATAATCCAGATCCTTTTTCATTACATTTGAGAACAAACAAGCATCTTTAGAACAAAGAATCTTGCTTGTCTTCTAGAGAGAGAGAGGAACAATGATTCTCATTTTTCTGATGTGCCTACAGGAAAAGTAAGTATGGTTTACTTCCTCATCTGATTGTCCTGTCACATTGGTCTAGTAACCATTTCTACTCAATTGTGTTAGGACCTCCTAAGTGGGTGCTTAACTATTCCTGGTATAAAAAAATGAGATCCTAGAAACGGGATTTTGTGTGTAGAGAACTCTTAGGTTAAGCAGATTTTTTTGTGTGTATTTTTATGTGTGCAAGCATCAATAATTCAGTATGAGGTATAGTCAAGCAGAAAATCATATATTCATCCCAAAAAGATTTTACAGTGCACCATTATGTTCTAGGTACTGTGATTAGCGCTGGGATTTGGGGTAGAGCTGGGAACCAGACAGACAGATCATAGGATTTTACATTCTAGTAGGAATTTTTCTGGAGAAAGATGATGATTAAAACGATGATAAGTACTGTCACAAATGCTGTATGTAAATTATTTTATTTAATATTTGCAATAATCCTGTGTGCAATTATAATTATTAGTCCCATTTTACAGATAAGGAAACTGAGGTAGAGAACATTTAAGTAGTTTGCCAAAGTTTAAATTGCCTATAAGTGTTTGAGATATTGTTAAAATCCAGATATCCAAAGCCTGGCCTCAATGCTACCATACTAGTTAGGATGGCCATAAAGACTGGGAATATAGATTTTCTTTTTTTAAATAGATGACTCTCTTGATGACTTCTTCTAAAATATGCTTAAAGTGCAGGTTTATTCAGTGAAAATTGGAGACACAAACTGTTATGGATTGAATTGTGTCCCTCTCAAATTCATATGTTGAAGTCTTGACCACCAGTACTTCAGATGTGACCTTATTTGGAAATAGAGTCGTTGCAGTTGTAATTAATTAAGTCCAGATGAAGTCATACTGGAGTAGAGTAAGCCCCTAATCCAATATGACTGATGTCCTTGTAAAAAGGGGAAGCTTGGACACAGACAGATACAAACACGGAGAATGCCATGGGAACATGAAGGTAGAGATAGGAGTTACGAGTCTGTAAGCCAAGGAAAGCCAAAGATTTCCAGCAAAACATCAGAAGCTAGGGGAGAGGCATGAAACAGATTCTTCCTCACGAGAAACCAAACCTGCCAACACCTTGATCTTCGACTTCCAACCTCCAGAACTGTGAGACTATACATTTCTGTTGTTTAAGCCACCCAGTTGTGGTACCTTTTTATAGTAGACCTAGCAAACTAATAACAAGCATCTGAGGCAACACATCTCAGATGAGTGTGTAGAGATTGATGACAATGCTCCCTTAATGTACACTCTTCATTGGTGATGAGGAGCAACACATTGAACAGATCACATATTGTAACATAATAGCAACAAACCGTTTGGTATGCATGTTCGTCTATGGTGCCAGACTTTATGGCCACCCTGCACATTTTCCTTAGAGAAGGTGATTCATTTAAAAAAAATCAATAATTAGATTTATCCGTCATATCCAGTACATCTTTCTTTGTTTGGTTGAGGAGTTTAACCAAAGGGGAAAGGGGAGAGCTATGAAAATAAATTTTGAAAACAGAACAAAAATTATTTAATGTGAAATCTAAAAATAAGCATTTAAGATAGCCAGTCTAGTCTGTGGAGAGTTCATCAGATATCAACATCTCCCCTTGGAGCGCCAAACTTCTATATTAATGTTACCTCAGAGTTTATAGCACAGAGTGCTATGGGAAATAAATAATTTCTTATGGTCGAGTAGGTGAAAAGAGACATGCATAAATAATGACTGATTCAGATACAGAGGGATGCACAACACAAAAAGGGCACACATGAGGTACTATAGTAACCCTGACTTAGGATAAAAACATGAAAATAATAAAATAAGGTTTCTGTTAGTAATTTGGAATTTGAGAATCTTGAAGTTAGTATTTTGAATGGCAAAGAAAGGCAAGTGAAACTAGAGTTTTTACCAGGGCAGGCACTTGTTTCTTTGCTTGTCTAAAGACAGAATAAATATTCTTATTTTTTGCTTTGTTAATAGACTTGTCTTTTGAGGACAGTTTTAGATTTACAGAACAATTTAGCAGCTAGTACAGAGAGTTTTCATATACCTCTCCACCATACACATGCAATCACACAGTTTTCCCTATTATTTACATCTTGCATCACTGTGGCACATTTATTACAATTAATGAACCAATATTAATATGTTATTATGAACTAAAGCCTATAGTTTACATTTAAGGTTCACTCTTTGTTTTGTACAGTTTTATGGGTTTTGATAAATGCATACTGTCATGTATCCATCATCATAGCATTCAGAATTCATGGCTCTAAATTTCCATGTGCTTCACTTATTCCTTCCCCCACACCTTCACCAAAACCTAGGTAACCACCGATCCTTTTGCTGTCTCTATAGTTTGCCTTTTTCCAGAATGTCGTTTAGTTGGAATCATATATTATGTAGCCTTTTTAGTCTGGCTTCTTTCACTTAGCAATATGAACTTAAGGTTCTTCCATGTCTTTTCATGATTTGAAAAGTAGAACTATGTTTAGCTTTGTAAGAAACTACCAAACAGTCTTCCAAAGTGGCTGTACCATTTTGCATTCCCATCAGCAATGAATGAGAGTTCCTGTTGCTCCACATCCTCACCAGCATTTGGTCTTGTCAGTGTTCTGGATTTTGGCCCTTCTAATAGGTGTGTAGTGGTATCTCATTGTTGTTTTAATTTGTGCTTCCTTGATGACGTGATGTGGAGCATCTTTTCATATGCTTATCTGCCGTCTGTATATTTTCTTTAGGGAAGTGTCTAAGGTCTTTGGCCTATTTTTCAATCAGGTTGTTTGTTTTCTCATTGTTAAGTTTTAAGAGTTCTTTGTATATTTTGGATAACAGTCCTTTTCAAATGTGTCTTTTGCAAATGTTTTATCCTGGTCTGTGGCTTGTTTTCTCGTTCTCCTGACATTATCTTTTGCAGAGCAAAAGTTCTTAATTTTAATAAAGTGCAGTTTATCAGATATTTCTTTCACGGATCATGCCTTTGGTGTTGTATCGAAAAAGTCATCACCATTCCCAAGGTCATCTAGGTTTTTCTCTTATGTTATCTTCTAGGAGTTTAATACTTTTGTGTTTTACATTTAGGTCCGTGACTCCTTTTGAGTTAATGTTGATGAAGAGTGTAAAGTCTGTGTCTAGATTCTTTTTTTTTTGCGTGTGGATGTCCAGTTGTTTCAGCATCATTTGTTGAAAAGACTCTCTTTGCTCCATTGCATTGCCTTTGCTCATTTATTAAAGCTCAGTTGACTGTATTTGTGTGAATCTATTTCTGGACTCTATTCTGGTTTATTGATCTATTTGTCTATTCTTTCGCCAATATCACACTCTCTTGATTATTATAGCTATATATTAAGTCTTAAAGTCAAGGAGCATTAGATCTCTGACTTTGCTCTTTTCCTTCAATATTGTGGTGGCTATTTTGGGTCTTTCGCCTCTCCATATAAACTTTAGAATCAGTTTTTGGTATCCAAAAAATAATTGCTGGGATTTTGATTGGGATTGCATTGGATCTATAGATCAAGTTGGGAAGAACAGATGTCTTAATATTGATTCTCCTATCGGTGAACACAGAATCTGTCTCCATTTATTTAGATCTTTGATTTCTTTCATCAATGTTTTGTAGTTTTTCTCATATAGATCTTATATATATTTTGTTAGATTTATACCTAAGTATTCCATTTTCGAGGGTGCTAATATAAACGGTAATGCATTTTTAATTTCAAATTCCACTTGTTTACTGCTGATATATAGGGATGCAAGTGACTTTTGTCTATTAACCTTGTATCCTACAACCTTGCTATAATTGCTTCTTAGTTCCAGGAGGTTTTTTGTTGTTGTTGTTGATTCTTTTGGATTTTCTACCTAGACAATTATGTCACCTGCAAACAAAGACAATTTTATTTCTTGCTTCCCAACCAGTATTCCTTTTATTTCCTTTTCTTTTCTTATTGCATAAGTTAAGACTTCAAGTATGATGTTGAAAAGGAGTGGTGATAGGGGACATCCTTGCCTTGCACCTGATCTTAATGGGAAAGCCTTGAGTTTCTCACCATTGAGTATGATGTTAGTTGTATTTTTTTGTAGATATTCTTTATAGACTTGAGAGAATTCCCGTCTATTCCTAGTTAGCTTAGTTTTTATCATGAATGGTTGTTGGATTTTTGTCAAATGCTTTTTCTGCATCTATTGATATGATTCTGTGACTTTTGTCCTTTATCCTGTCGAAGTAATAGATTACAGTAATTAATTCTATTTTCCAGTTTTGATGAGATATAATTGACATATATCACTGTATAAGTTTAAGGTGTAGAGCCTAATGGTTTGACTTACATATATTGTTAAAAATGATACATTAATTGATTTTTGAATGTCAACCCAGCCTTGCATACCTAGAATAAATTCCATCTGGTCCTGGTGGGTATTCTTTTAATACATTGTTGTTTTCAATTTGCTAATATTTTGTTAAGGATTTTTACATCTATGTTCATGAGAGACATTAGTCTGTAGTTTTCTTTTATTGTAACATTTTTAACTGGTTTTGGTATTAAGATAATGTTGGCCTTATAGAATGAGTTAGGAAGTGTTCCATCTGCTTCTATTTTTTGGAAGAGATTGTAGAGAATTTGTATAATTTCTTCCTTGTACGTTTGGTGGAGTTCACCAGGGAAACCATCTGGGCCTTGCTTTCTTTTTTGGAATGTTTTTAATTATTGATTTAATACTTTCAGTAGATATAGGTTTATTTGGATTATCTATGTCTCCTTTTGTGTGCTTTGGTTTTTGCATTTTGTGTATTTGTGTCTTTCAAGGAATTGGTGCATTTTATCTAAGTTTATCAAATGTAGGAGCATGGACCTATTCATAATATTCCTTTATTATCCTTTTTATGTCCATGAAATCAGTAGCAATGACCCCTTTCATTTCTGATTTTAGTAATGCATGTCTGTTTTATTCTTGGTTAACCTGGCTGGAAGTATATCAATTTTATTGATCCTTTCAGAGAACCAGCTTATATTTTTATTAATTTTCTTTGCTGATTTCCTCTTTTCAATTTCATTGATTTTGCTATAATTTTGTTTCTCTTCTTTTACTTGCCTTAAGCTTACATTGCTCTTCTTTTTCTATTTTTCTAAGGTTGAAGGTTATATTGTTAATTTTAGATTTTTCTTCTTTTCTAGTACATTCTTTCAGCACTATAAATTTCCCTCTAAGCATTGCTTTTGCTGGATCCCACAAATTTTATCAGTTCTATTTTTATTTACATTTAGTTTAAAATATTTTTAAACTTTCTTGAGACTTATTCCCTGACCCATTAATTTTAGTTTTTGAATAATTGTAAAGGCACTACTATTTGGAATTTATTAAATACCAAATTGGATATTTATTAAATATCAACCACAATAAATTAATTAATAAGCTAGAAACTCAAAGTTCTGTATTTTTTTGTAGTGTAAGAAATTGTATCTATTCATGCTAGTTTACTGCACAGAAAAATACATCGCATATATTTTATTATAAATAATTAATTATGCTGTAATGAATCTAAGCCTCTAAGATAAATAATTCGATTTTTGTTTTTCAACAAGCTTCTAATAAACTAAGTATATTGCTATTGAAGAGAGATTTGCTTGTCCAGCTCAGTATAATGTTAGGGCTTCTCTCCTCTCCAGTGCTATAACCATATATCTGTATCTACATAACATGTACATATACGTTATACAAAAAGTGGTCAGAATTAAGCAAATGTCTCATTAGGTTTAATTCACTCAAATAAATTATACCTAAATCTTAAAAAAAAAATTTTTTTTTTTATACTAAGTACTTGCGTCACTTAATGTCGCTGTTTAAATGAACCTCTGCCTGGCTCTGCTAGCATAATAGCTGCAGCTTGCTCCTGCTCACTCTCTCCTGCTCCTTAAAGTATTTGCAGCCCTACATTCTGAGTCCAAGAGTGTAGCTTGCTGCCCTTTCTGGTTTCAGGAACTTGTACTTCCTTCCTTCCCTGCTTGTCCCCTCCTCCTTCTGCTGCGCTTAATTACCTGAGCAGTGACAATGTTCCTTATCCTATTTTTAAGAACTGTCTCCTGGTTCTGCTCTGTTTATCTGACATTTGACCTCTTACTTCTCCTGACCTCAGTTATTTGGGTGAGGAAAAGGCTCTTTTTAAAAAATCAAGGAAAAAGAATGGCATGAGAGGGGATGTTCCTCTCTTGACATTTCCTTAGTTTTGTCTTAAGTTTAGGGTTGAAATAAAAACCTGCAATCTTCATTGGAGGCTAAGGCATCCTTTAAAGAAATAAACCTTCTGGGAGAAAAGATAACCTCCCAGTTATTATGAAATGCTAACTCATAAATATGCTCCATTATGATAAATTATCTAACCTTTAAAGAGCTTTTAGAATTGCAACAGTGAGAACCATTTCCAGAGTGAGAAGAAAATTTGTTTTTATTTCCACAGCATGATTACAAATCATTTGTCCTGCTGTCTAACGCTTTTCAAAATCATCTTGCAGTGAAGAATCCCTCCACTTCCTTTGTTGAAAAAGGAAGGAACTGAAGTCATTAATGGTTGTGATGAAATTAGGAAATATATACTCTCCTAGCCCCAAAGAGAATATGTTAAAAGTTTTAACAGCTTAAA
Organism: Diceros bicornis minor; assembly: GCF_020826845.1. Lineage (NCBI taxonomy): Eukaryota > Metazoa > Chordata > Mammalia > Perissodactyla > Rhinocerotidae > Diceros > Diceros bicornis. Next base: position 32,591,057 of record NC_080764.1, on the reverse strand, counting down.
AGTCTCTCTCAACTTCTCTCTGTGTTCATTAAGAAAACACATGAGTATTTCCCATATGGAAAGTATGGATTTTTCTTTCTTCTAATCACATAAAGTAGCTTCTTATCTCTCCTCTCCTTTCTGCAGGAGTGAACTGGACTAAACCACAGGCTACTGTCTGTTTCAGTACATTCTGGTCCATCTCTACCACCGATTAATTGCTTTGTGCTCAAAAACAAAGGTAATCAGCTTTTATATTTTAGAAATGTGTTGACTCCTTCTCGTAAGTATGTATACAGAGCCTTTTGCCAAAGTTTCTAGGCACTTTGTCAAAGATTCACCATCTGTAATGAAGACGAGGGAGGTCACAAGCACTAAGAGCAAAGCCCACAGCTGCCTGGAGAAACAGTGCCAAGATAAGAGCAGCTTTGAAGGATAAACTGGGAAATTATATTAGCAAGCATGGCCAAGGCTTCTGGAGGGCTCGGGGAGGCTGCACTTCCATAGAACGTTGTATTACAAATCTAAGGGTTTTATTCTTTCCTCATGAATTGTTTAGGTGCCCTGTAGGACACTAAACTTACTTTTCTTTCAACGGAATAATATTTCATTGAAAGTGCTTAAACTTTGGAGTAAATATATTTTAAGACCTAAGAGAATCAAGGACAGCTATTTCCAGAAACATCTTCTCTGTTTGAAATGAATGCTTAGATGGATCAGCATAGTTACATCACTGGCTTTTCTGCAAATATTTTCCAAAATAATGGGTAACTTTTAGACCAATAATCTACTCTGCGTATATGATTTCAAATAAGATCTCACTTTTGTTTTCTGTCAGAGTTATATTTCTTTGGAGTAGTCTCTTTCCCTAACTTAGGTAGTCCTAGGCTGTAGCGTTTCTTGAATTTTCAGTTTTCTTCATGTTGTATTTTCTGTCTTTATCTTTGAGCACTGCTTACAAAATTAAATTTTAGAAGCTGATACAGACGTTTGGAATATGTGGAATTCATATATATTCATGCTGATATATGGAATTTAAATGAATATCTAAATTCTAAACTTTAGAATTTGTGTGATCTATATGATTTTCCTGTGGCAGGCTTGCCTTCTCAGTTACATTCTTTATTGGACTAACATTAAGTGCAGTTTCCTTCCTGAAGAATACATATTACGAAACAGACACGGATAAGGCAGACTAGACGAATACCTACACATAGTAGGTGGTAAATATATGCTGGCTAAATAAGTAAACGAAGGGATGCTGCTGAATGAAGCCCTTAAGAAAATCAGAGTAAAAAAAAAGTTTTATCAAATATTGGTAATTAAGAACATAGCATGATTAATGTAGGTAATTGAGAACATATATTTTTCAATTTTCCGTCGTCATGGCTTATTACTGTTTATTTTTCCACAGTGATAAAGAAATATATATATATATAATCATTTATCTTGTTTTTAAAGCATTGTGTTATGAAAGTTTAATGAATATTGAATTTACTTAGATAATATATAAGAAAATGAGGCTATATTTTTCAACAATGCATAGGGTATTAGTCTCAGACAAAGTAATTTTTGAGCTTCTGTTCTAACTCAGTTTTTATTCAGCTCAAATGCTCTTTGATATTGGTCTGAACTGCTATTGAATCAAGACACAAAAAGGATGAAAGACTACCTTTTTTTTCTTTAATTTTTTGTTGATGTCATGATAGTTTACAACATTGTGAGATTCCAGTTGTACGTTATTATTTGTCAGTCACCATATAAATGCGCCCCTTCACCCCTTGTGCCCACCCCCCAACTCCCTTCCCCCTGGTAACCACCAAACTGTTCTCTCTGTCCATGTGTTGGTTTATATTCCACATATGTGTGAAGTCATACAGTGTGTGTCTTTCTCTGTCTGGCTTATTTCGCTTAACATAATACCCTCCAGGTACATCTATGTTGTTGCAAATGGGACGATTTTTCCCTTTTTATGGCTGAGTAGTATTCCATTGTATATATATACCACATCTTCTTGGGTTGATGGACACTTGGGTTGCTTCCACGTCTTGGCCATAGTGAATAATGTGGCAATGGACATAGGGGTGCTTAGGCCTGTTTGGATTGTTGATTTCACTTCTTTGGATAAATACCCAGAAGTGGGATAGCTGGATCATAAGGTATTTCTATTTTTAATTTTTTGAGGAATCTCCATTCTGTTTTCCATAGAGGCTGCACCAGTTTGCATTTCCACCAGCAGTGAATGAGGGTTCCCTTTTCTCCACATCCTCTCCAATATTTGTTATCTTTTGTCTTGGTGATTATAGACAAAAGGCTACTTTTGTTCACAGGTTTAATCCTTATATTTTTCCTCTGTCAAAATACATTTGTCAAAAATCTTTCCTTCTAGCTGTATGTTTATAACAATTATCCCTGGCTATTTTGAGAATGGTGCCATTTAACACCTTATTCCGTGTAGCATAGGATATCTTTATAGGATCTAGAAAGACTTGGTTGATACACTCAGGATATGGTAAAGGATAATTTGAGAATTGTTACCAGAAAAATAGGTTGTAGATGTTGGTCAGGGAAATATCATAAATGTCCACTTCTACTATTATTCAGATGATGCTACATGAATTATATAACCATTTCTCTATGGTTCAATCTTTAAGTTGTTTTTGAGCATTTAGCTCCAATAGGCGTTTTTCTCTAAAATTAATTTTTAAGAGCAAAATTATTGGGTCTAAATATATTAGTTTTTTTTTTCTTGATAACCTATTTTTGTGTGTTTTTCAAAACATCGTACTGCTGTACACTACTAACTGGGTATCATCTGTATGTGACAATAAAGTAGCAATTTCCCCAGAGGGAGTTATAGAAAAAAAAAAAATCAATCTTGTCTGAGGTTATGCACTAACTGGAATTTAGAGTACAGTGCATAGTCAGAAGACTATGTTCTCCAAAAAACCTTAAAACAGTTTCAGAAACCTGCCTTGTGCTTGGTTGGAGAATGTATCTTGTATTTATTTATACCCCACCTTATTCCGGAAAGTATTTCAAGATGACTAAATGAATCTATTAACAATGACTCAGAACAGATTTGACAAAGCTGGGTGGAATATACAACAAATTTCCTTCCAAGCAAAAGATAGTGGAGAATGCAAAAGCCACTTAAAAAGTCCTTTAATTCCAACTTCTGTGTGGAGTTTGATCCTTCTTAAAGCTGAGATACAGGCACACTTAGTCTCCTGGCATTAATTTTTACATACTTTTTGGAAAGCAGTTTGGCAACTACACCGTGAGCTATAAAAATATGCCCACTCTGACTCAGTAATTCTACCTCTGAGAATACTAAAAAATAAATTACAAATATGAGAATAATAAATTTTGTGTGTTAAATGTTCATCACAGTATTGTTTATAATAGTCAAAACTTGGAAACAACCTAAGTTTTCATCCAAAAGGAAACATTAGATAAATAGAATTATATCTACTTGTTGGGATAGCAATTTGGACATCAAGGTATGATTATTAAGCACTGCAAAAATTAATATAATGTTGAGTGAAAGGCAGAATATAAAATACCATATGTAGTGTGACTATAACTGTGTTGAAAGAGAAAACAATCATGGTTTAAAGGAAAAAAAACAAGTAAAATAGACGAAAATGTTCATAGTCACTGTGTTAATATCGGGGAAACTATGGGTACTTTTTATATTTATTTTTCATTAAAATTTTATTATGGGATTATATTACTTCCAAATAAATTACTTTGAGGAATAATTACGCCTCCGTATGTAAATAGTCTCATTCTTATATTCTGATGTAATATTAAGAAACAGGAAAAATTGCCGTCAGGAGGTTACCGTCAATGTGTTATGGCCTATATTAGCCCCGAGTAGGACTGCGGTGGAGCATGTGGTGTTCTGCAGTGGGAGGACCACTGAGATCAAAACGAAGAGCAAGCTTATGGGGAGGGGAGATGGTAGAAGCTCACAGGGTTTGAGAATTTGAGAAGAGCCAACAGCCTAAAGCTAAAAATCGGAATGGGGCGTGACGTAGGCAATCTTTGCATAAGGAGGCCCCAAGGAACCAAGAAATCCCACATGCATGGAACCAATGAGTGTCAGAGGGAATGTGCAGACCAAAACCTATCCTAGGCCATGCCAAAATTCCATTCCTGCAAAATGTGAACACAGCCATTAAAGTCTTGTCTCCACTTTCTCTTATAGATGAGAAATGGAAACTAACAGAAACAAAGTAGGTGAAGGCCCTAGTTGGTTGGAATGAAATCACATAGGATTCTCCTTGAACATGGCAAGAGAGTTCTCCTTTTTTGTGAACTTAACTGTTTTTCAAAACCTGTGTTCAATGCTTTATCTATGTTAGTTTATTTAATTCACAGAAAGCTCTGTGAAGTAGATGATATCATTCTCATTTTACAGAGGAGGAACCTAGATCCCAGAGAAGTAGCATATCTTGCCCAGGAGCACACAGCTAGTGGTGGAGTTAGGATTTGAACCCAAGTCTACAAAGCTCAGATATTTTCTATTATTTCCAGTGAGTCTGAGAGTGAAATGACCGAGTAGCTAAAGTCCAATGAATTATTGTTACACTTTCACCCTGAGGCATAGGGCAGATAAAGTGAAATTTTGTATCTCACTTTCTCTGGGAAGCAATTGAGTTATCTTAACCCATTAACCTGTAAGTGATAACATAAAAGCCATATTCACCCAGTTAAATTCAGGATAATTGGAATGTGTCTAGGCCCAGAGTCAGACCTATGTTTATGGTAATATTAATAGTGGTAATAGGGTCTGTAGAGAAAATCTTAAATGCCTCCAGTCTTGTGAAATTTAGGATCTGGTGAGAGATAAATTGACTCATGTTGACAAAAGTATATGTTTCCAGAAGTCAACTGTCCAAATTTAATCCAAACCAACCCAAGCCAAACCAAGTAAACAAAACCAAAACAAAATAGCTCTTACAAACAGCTGGTGACATGGTTGTGCAATTAGTAATGTGGAGTATGTGGTCAAGCAATGAAACAATTACTGACCAGATATTTACATAGGTATATATATTTATGTAGAAGAAAAATCTCACACATCAAATACATGTATTTGTGAATATGTAAGTTCCATATGTATTCTTTCTATTTGGTAGTTTACATTTTGTTTTTATTACAGCTTATGAAGTCAAGAGTGACCTCCTTTTCCTAAAATTATACCCGTTTCATAGTCAATTTCTTCTTTACTCCAAAAGACTTGTCTCAATCTTACAATATCCATTGCCTTTGGTTCTCACAAAAATGACATTTTTCAAAATCCTCTGTGGGAGTCACGTATTTTAAAAATGCTAACCTAGTCATGCAGTGTCATTGATAGATCCACTGAATATTTTTACTTTAAAAAATAGCAAATCTTTAACCAGATGCCTGGTGCTTTGGCAGAAGGTTCAGTTTACATACTTAGAATGAGGCTAGCTCATCTTAAAGTAGGAGATTTGAATCGACCAAAGAGTTGGTTAGTTCTCTGAAAGCAACAAAATCTAATAAAGAGCTTGAATTAGGGCAATGTAGGCCACTCTTCCTATTACTGAAAGGTAATCACCTTTAATAGACCTGCTGTAGTACAAAAGCTGAGACAGCCTCTTTGCCCTCCTTAAGACCATAACAGCTGACTTCCTTAAAATGTGATAATCACACCTGAAACTAGAGCTATATTCAGTCATAATTGAAAAGTGTGACAGGAAAGAATTTAGAAGAGGGGAAAAAAAGCACGTTATTATTAAACTTCTCTGTATTGAAATCTCAGTGTCCTATTTAGCATCCAACTCACTGAGGACCATTACATCCTCCCCTAATTTCTTTGCCACTCCCTTCCCTATTGCTAGTTCTGCTGCCCACTTGCCAAGCCCCTCTCTTCCTGAGAGTGGTAAATATTACTGTTGTGTGTTCCTACATCAGCCCAGTCCCTATTTAACTTGCCTCTGCTTTTCCCAAATCCTCGCGGTTGGATTCATCAATTCTTTCCTTAATCCCATTTCCTGAGCCAACTCTGGCTCAAAGAAAGTACCCCTATAACATTTAGTATTCTACTCTTGCCAGTCTTTGGTTTAAAAAATAAGTTACCAAGAAGCCAATCTGAAAAGGCTACATACTGTATGATTACAACTATATAACATTCTAGAAAAGGCAAAACTATAAAGACAGTAAAAACACCAGTGGTTGCCAGGGGTGGGGAAGGTGAGGGATGACTAGGCAGAGCACAGAGGATTTTTAGGACAGTGAAAATACTTTGTATGATACAATAATGATGGATACATGTCACTATACAGTTGTCCAAACCCATAGAATGTATAACACCAAGCACGAACCATAATGTAAACTGTGGACTTTGGGTGATTATGATGTGTCAATGTAGGTTCAACAATTGTAACACAAATATACCATTCTAGTGGAGGATGTTGGTAATGAGAGAGGTTATGCATGTGTGCGGACAAGTATATGGGAAATCTCTGTACTTAACACTGTTCTAAAAAAAGTAAAGTCTTAATAAAAGAAAAAAAATTTTTAAATCATCTTTCCAGAACCTAAATGAAATGATTCAGGCAGATTTTCTGGCCTACGCTGTTTCTATCTATCCACATTGCTCTCAGTCAAGTTCTTGTTTCTTACTCTACCGTTGGTTTTGTCCACCGGAGCGGGTTCCTGCCTTACAACCTACTTCCTCACTTAGTGTAACCCAAGAATCAGCTGAGGGAGCCCTGACCTTCGGGATTCCTGAGACATTGTGTCAATTACACACCATCTCAATGGAAGCCCTCTGTCCTCACCATGTCTCCAGTGGTATTGGGGGCAAGATGGAATGCTAAACACTTCTGGCTCTTTAATCCTTAAACTGTAGGTTTAATGCTTTCACTGTAGGTTAGTTTATGGATTGTTTTGCTATTCCAGTTATGCAACCACTTTTTATTCCTGACATGGATCATAGCCTCCTATGCTTGATTTCCACCAAAAAAAAATGTCACTTATGCAAGGCAGTTGTGTGTGGATTAGACTTACGGCATAGTCAATGTTCAACTAGCTGGGTCTCTGGGGCTGGAATTCAGCTTGTCTCTCACTCAAGGGTGAAGACTGATTGGACAGCTCCTGGGTTAGAAGGTTCTGTGGAAGCAAATACCTATCTATCTAATTAAGGTAGGTTTCTGAACCTATAACAGACCTTAGGATGGGTCTGGACTGTGTATTATTTTGCCTATGAATTGTTTTCAAGAGATTGTGTCTAGATCTCAGAGTCCAGTGATTCCCAGATGTCCAATGACATTTGGATTTCATTTATTTTGTAATAGGTTGAGTTCAGGAATAAAGGAAATTAACAGACTTGTTGACTATGGGTTTAGTTAAGGAAAGTGGTTGTGCAGAAGGCAACGGAATGCAAAATCTACTCATTACTCATTCATGCATTTATTTATTCAAGATATGTTTATTGAGTGCCTTCTTTGAGCCATGCAAAGTACAATATCCTTTGAATATACAGTTAATAAAAGGGATATGGTCCATCTCTTCATGGAACTTACAGTCTACTGAGAGAAGCAGATAATAAATGAGAAAATTAGCAAGTAAAAATGCTGTCTGTAATCTCTATGAATAACTAAGATAAGAGATTATTTAAAAAATTTTTCTTATTGGGGTATAATTAATATGCAATAAAATGCACCCATTTTAAGTGTACAATGAGTTTTGATAATCACCAGTCTAATCAAGATATAGAGCATTTTCATAGTCCCAGAAAGTTCCCTTGAACTCTGCAAGTCAGTACTTCCCTCCTCAATCCAAGAGCTCCAAGCAACCACTGACTTGCTTTCTTAGTTGAGATTAGTTTTGCCTGTTTTAGAATTTCATGTAAATGGAAACCTATAATAATATTCCTTTGTGTCTGGCTTCTTTCACTCAGCGTATTTTTGAAATTTATTTATGTTATTGCTTGTACCAGTAATTTGTTCCTTTGTGTTGCTGAATAGTATCCTGTTTTAGGTGTATACCGTAATTTATCTATTCACTTGTTAATGAATATTTCAATTATTTTCAATTTCCAAAGCTGCTTTAACCATTTGTATACAAGTCTTTGTGTGGGCATATGTTTTTATTTCTCTTAATATCTAAGAGTGGAATCGCTGAGCCATATGGTAAGAGTATGTTTAACTTTATAAGAAACTGACAAATTATTTTCCAAAGTGGCTATACCATTTTGCACTCCCACTAGTAGTATGTGAGAGTTTGCTCAGTTGCTCCGCATCCTCGTCAGGACTTGGTAATGCCATCTTTTTCAATTTTAGCCATTCTAATAAGTGTGTAGTATCTCATTGGGTTGTAATTTGCATTTCTCTGATGACAAATGATGTGAAGAATATTTCTTGTGCTAGTTGGTCATTTATATATCTTTTGCGAAGTGTAGGTTTAAATTTTTTCCCACTTTTTATTAGTTGTTTGCTTCCTTATTATTGAGTTGTAAGGGTTCTTCGAGCAATTTGGATATAAATCATTTGTCATATATATGTATAGCAAATATCCACCCCCCGCCCCCCGCCCCGTCTGTAGCTGTATTTTTATTTTCATAAGGGTCATCCTTTTAGGAGAAAAAATTTAATTTTGATAAAGTTCGATTTATTATTTTTGTGTGTGTGTGATTCATGCTTTTTTGTGTCCTATCTGAAAAATATTTGCCTAGTACAGGGTTGCAAAGCTTTTTTTCCCATCTTTTCTTCAAGAAATTTTATAGCTTTAACTTTTGCGCTTAGATCTATGATCCATTTTGAATAAATTTTTGCATGTAGCATGAAGTAAAATTCAAGGATTTTTTTTTCCCCATATGGATATCCAGTTGTTTGTTCCAGCATCATTTGTTAAAAAGACTAACTTTTCTTGCATTGAATTACTTTCACATCTTTGTTGAAAATTAATGGATCATATATAAGTGGGTTTATTTCTGGCCTCTCTATTTGGTTCCACTGAACTGTCTATCCTTATGCCAACACCACACTGTCTTGATCACTGTAGCTTTATAAGAAGTCTTGAAATCAGATAGTGTAAGTCCTCCAACTTTGTTCTTTTAAAAAAATTATTTTGGCTATTTTAAGTCCTTTATAATTCTATAAAATTTTAGAATAAGGTTGTCAATTTCTATTTTAAAAAACCTGCTGGGATTTTGACTGATTTGCTTTTAATTTATAGATCAGTTTGGGGAGAATTGATTTTAAACATACTGAGTTTTCCAATTTGTGAACAAAGTAAATCTCTCTTCTTTTACTTCTTTCTGCAATGTTTGTAGTTTTTAAGTACACACCTTGCATATATTTTGGTTTTTTAAAGTTATTGTGATTGGTACTGCATGTTTTAAAGAAAATTATTTTCCAAATCTTTGTTGATAATAGGTTATTTTGATGTTTATCAGAAGCCAAATAGTTTGCAAGTTTCCAGTATCATGGTACATTAGAATATCGTATACGAGTCTGACTGCTCTGTTGTCATCTAATAAGCATATCATCTTTAAGACGCAGAAATTATACACACTTCTACTGTTGAAAACATACACATGGAATAAAATTAATATGTGCTTCATGATATTTCATTTATTTGTCTGAGCTGGTTACTTCAAATTTTTTTCTATAAACTTTTTTGATTGTTCACTCCCTTCTATTAGTAAAAACTTATGAAAACACGTCCTTACATATGTATGCTGGGAAATTTATTTATAAATTTTATACACATAATCCTGTGCTAATTTATTATATAAATGAAATAAAATACTGACATTTTAAAAGGGCCAAAATAAAGAGTACACCACATTTTTAAATGTATTAGTAGTAGTGATGGCTTTATGTTATCATTAGCTGATTTCCTAAAGCATGAAACACACGTAGAACAAGTTTCTTCATTAAGTGTGGATAAAAATCCATTGTTTAAAATAGTCTTCTTGATCATTTGAATTTCTTTGCCTGAGTTTTTGTTAGATTGGATTCGTGTGTCCTTGTCTTTAATCTTGTGTTATAAACGATGAACAGCTTGTTCTAGGAGTAGGAGAAGTGTCAGCTCTGCTATTCTTTTCATAGTTTGCTTGCGTTTGGGTCAGTGGCAACATTTTCAATTTGCAATTTATTTGCCAGAATGTTTTTAAACCCCTTGTCCATTTTGTACAGTTAGGCTTAGCTAAATCTAAATGATTTAATCTGTAAACACAATGAACCTACTTAAACTGCAACGAGCTGGAGGCTAACGCGTGAATGAGCGGCCATGTTGTAGAATTCTCTCCCATTCTTTCACAGGACCCTTGCCTTTTGGCTTGACATCAGGTTACCTGACAAACATAGCAAGTGATGATACCAGTTCAAGTGTATATTAAAAATTAGTTAACCTTAATTTCTTCTTAATTGTTTCAGTTGAAAGTAAATAAGTAGAAACTGTAATTTTTTCCCTATGTTTCAATGGATCATCTTGACATCTTCTGATGTAAGCATCCTCCTCCCTTGGAGATCAATGATTTAGGCTGTGTTGCTACCAAATCCACGTCATTGCATTTGATTTCTCTGTCAGCCAGCATGCTTCACACAAAAAGTAAATAAACAATAAAAATAAAGTAAAACGACATCCTCTGTTCTACAGCTCTCTGTCCCAGCCAGCTGAGTCATAATATGTGCTATTGGTCATAAAATAAGGATGAATTTGGACGCTCTTTGCAGTCCTACAAGTTTGGGAATAACAACGTAAAACATATGTGTTTCTGAGGTCATATAAAAGTTCAGTACCTTCTGATTCCACAAATTATTTTACTGGGAAACTTTGGTAAAGCACAAACTTGTCTAAATGTGTCCAACAAGTTCCTAAGTATTTCTAAGTTTTGTTTATTAATATTATTATATTATATTATTTTAATAATATATTAATATTTATATATCATCCTTTCCCATCCCACCTTTATGTTGTTATATACAATTTCGTGGTAAAAAATTCAAAGCAGTTACATAGCGTGGTTAACGGTTTCAATGTTTTTGCCATCTTCATAGGAAGCTGAGAGGTTTATAAGCGAAGCAACTATAGAAAACAAAAGACAGAATGTAGGTAGTCTCCAAACAGCTTCCCATTCCTATGTTAAAACACAAAAGCCTCCTAAGTATGACTAGAGAAGAGTTTAGGATGAAAATACCCTGGTGGGAAGCAAATGGGTCCATTTTAATCTGGTTCTTTCTATCTGGGACATCTCTGCTCGCACACTGGAGTATTGGGTTTTGTTATAATGCAGACAAATATTCCCTTAGTGTGACAACACAGAACATGAGTGCTATGGGAGGTCAGGAAAGGAAGAGATGACTATGGATCAAAACCAATCATGAAGTAGGAAAGGAGAGATGCTAAGCGATGCTGATTCACCCCATGTGCTGCCATTTTTACTTTAACTGGATCTTTTTTGAGCAAACTTCTTATCCATTTGTTGCTGCTTCTCTACAACAGGAATTGGCAAACTATGGCCCATGGACAAAATGCAGTGTGCCACATGTTTTTGTAGGTCCCAAGAGCTAAGGAGAAGAATGGTGCATGTTCGTGAAAAATTAATTGAAATTCCAGTCTCCATAAATAAAGTTTTATTGGCACACAGCCATTCTCAGTTTGTTTACATATTGTCTACGGCCACTTTCCCACCATAGCTGCAGAAGTGAGTAGCTGTAACAGAGATTCCCTGGTCCACCACACTTAAAATACTGACTATCTGGGCCTCTACATATAAAGTTAGCCAGCCATATTTTAGATGGTTGTCTGACCTTTCTTTCTGGCTTGAACAAATGTTATATTATGAGAAATATAACATAATAATCTATAACATTAGATAGACATTAACACTCCGTTTCATAGATTAAGGAACTGGAGTTCAGAGAGTTTAAGCAATGCAAAAGATTGTGCAGGTAGTAGATTTTGGATCCAGGTCCCAAATACACGCTGTACTGTATTATGTCATTTCCCTCACTCTCCTTTGTCCAAGAAAGTAGATTTGTTATGCCAATTCAAAAGCAAAGATGAAAAGAATTGTGGGATGGTAGGAAGGGAGTCAGCAATTTAGGTGGTAACCAATGTTGGGATCTGGTGTACCACCACGCTGTCTCGGAAAGACTGACTCAGAGCTTATGACAGGAAGGTAGCCTCAGGTACTTTTCATTAGCCCATGGACGCTTTCCCTATAGACCTTCTTTCTCCTAAGGATGAAGACTCTTATTAGTAAGACCAAAGTCATTTATAAGAAAGTATCTTTGGGGCCAGCCCGGTGGCACAAGCGGTTAAGGGCGCACGTTCCGCTGTGGCGGCCCGCGGGTCGCCGGTTCGGATCCCGGGTGCGCACCGACGCACCGCTTGTTAAGCCATGCTGTGGCGGCGTCCCATATAAAGTGGAGGAAGATGGGCATGGATGTTAGCCCAGGGCCAGTCTTCCTCAGCAAAAAAGAGGAGGATTGGCATTGGATGTTAGCTCAGGGCTGGTCCTCCTCACAAAAAAAAAAAAAAAAAGTATCTTTACTATCTGAATAAGTCTTTATTACATGAAAGACTATGAATCTTAAACTGCATTCAATAAGTCTTCCTGATTTTCCAATATACAGTTAAAGTAGTTCAATTTAAAAGTCACTCTCTGTTTCCTTTTTTAATATCTACAGATAATATAGCGGCAGCTGCAGCAGTGGGAATCTATTGAAGCAAATTATATTTGTCATTGATATCTCCAAAGGCATATTTCCTTTAGAAACTGATCTTTGAAAATTCATTGAAAAATTTATAGTGCTTTAAATGGAGGGAGTTAAAACACAAAAGATGAGGATTATATCTCTATGTGATGGCTCAACCAAACCTGCAATATAGCTTAAACATTAATTTTAGCTCTCTCTCTGATTGATTCAAATTATCACAGCCAAATAGACATTCAGAGAAACGAACTAATACTTAACTTACTAAAAATAAATGTTAGCCATATTGTAACCTATTCATTTTTTTGCAAGTTGATATGATCCAAATTTGATTTGGAAGGAATAAAATGTCTCTCTGTATTGCTGTCAATAGATTCCTTATCCCTACCGTTATTTTTCTCAAATTGCTTTTAGGTCAACTTTCTCTCACTATATTATTTTTCTTCCACAGAAAAAAGAAATGTGCAAGTGCTTGTTAGCTTCTGCATACTTGCTTATTCCTGTTCTGTCCCCATGCCTCCCCACGTGCAAACCAATGTGCCCCACTCCCATCCCATTGTTTCATTCCTTAGCAAGCTAACCGTGATGGAAATAGCCACATTGATACATGGGCTGCACATCTGATCTGAAAGCCAGCACAAAAGCCATGAATCCAGGAACACTAACGAGAGGCTGCTCAAGATCAGGTGGTAATCAGAGTGGAGAGGTGGACACTCTAGGGATGGAAGTTCTAAGAATGGAGAATTATTCTCTGTATAGGGTCAGCAAAGACAAGATGTTATAAAGATATGTCTTCTCTTCAATGTAGTAATATCTAAAGGAGCAAGACAAAAACAACAAACAAATAAATAAAACAATGAAAAGCCAATATTAGGGAACACTTTAATAATTGTGCTCTATCCACACAGTAAAATTTCTTATGTCCATTGAAATGGTAATTATGAGTCCATGCTCAATAGATCATCAAACTGAATAGGAAAACATTTATGAAATATTGAAAGTGAAAACAGCAGAGTTCAAAATAGAGTTCTTGGATTACAAGGCAGAGAGAGGGAGAGAGAAAGAGAGAAGCAGAGGGTTGGGAAGGAAAGAGAGAGAGAGACAGAGCAAGAGAAAAATAAGGAAAGATGGAACAACCAGGTCTCAAAAGATAAGAGAAAGGACAACTCCAGTGAACTGGAAATCAGAAACTAATATCAAAACACTCACAGTGCTGGGAACTGAGCAGACAATAAATACTTTTGACAAAGAAGCTTGAATGAATGAATATTTTCTACTTTTATGAAGCTTGAGAGGAATACCTAGAGAATTTCATTATTATATTACCATACTTTTTTTTTAAATACCATTTGTGGGGAACATTCTCATCATCATTTTACTAGTTGCAGAGATGGATGGATGGATACATCATTAAATTACTTTAAAAGCGTTACCTCAGATATGAACACTTTCCTTCGTATCTTACCTTAATAAATCTGGAAGTCGAGAAATGACCTTTGAGTCACTTCGGTTCTGTGACTGCAATCTTTCAAGGAAAAACCAAATCTCACTTAAGAAAATATTATAGCTATTTAAAAAGTGGGAAACTAAAAAATGGATTCCAAAGAATAAGACATTTTCCTCACTGATTTTTAAAAACATTCCTGTCAAGTTGCTGTCAAGCCTGTTAAAATTTATAAAGTTTAAATTTTGTTTTTGGACTTTACCATGCTTTTGTAATTTTATAGAACTGTGCAAAATGAGATGAGAGACAAGTGAAAATAGAAATATATACTTGAGGGATAGAATGTTTTGGGGTATTATTACCACTCTGAATACAAATTAGAATGTGGTTTCTTTCATCGTAAAAAATCGTCTGGGTTGGTACCATCACTGATTATTAGGACAAACTATAGAAATAAAAGGTTTTATTGATTTTTTTTTTTTTTTTTGCTGAGGAAGATTAGCCCTGAGTTAACATCTGCTGCCAATCTTCCTGTTTCTGCTTGAGGAAGATTAGCCCTGAGCTAACATCTGTGCCAATCTTCCTCTTATTTATTTTTTTTTTCGTATGTGTGTCACCACTACGGCATAGCTGACGAGTGGTATATGTCCACACCAGGGATCCAAACCTGCCAGCCTGGGCTGCCAAAGTGAAGCGTGCCAAGCAACCATTATGCCATGGGGCCGGCCCCAGGTTTTATCGATTTTTAAAAGTTACATTATATTAATGCTTCTTTTTACATGTGCAGAAGAATTTGTTACTCTATTATTATCAATCATATTGATAGTGCCTGTGAATGTCAAAGATTTGCAGACATTTTACAAGCAAATAATAATAGAATGAAAGGGTGGCAGACCCCTTTGGGAGACTTTCCCAGTTACCACCTCTCCCCAATCTCATCTTTCAGGAGGATCATCGATGACTTACACTTTAGAGAAGAGTCTTGCACACACTCTTTTTAAGCAGTCTCTTCTATTGGACAAATTTGTGTGTGAGTGTAGGTATGTCTGGTGCTTTTTCAAGGCTTGAGGTAGTGAGGGAACAGAATCTATTTTAGGTTAGAGTCATTTTAATCTTAGGACAGTGGAAGGCTTATAAGAGAAGAATAGAATGGAGTTACCCATCTCTTTGTTGGTTGTAATGCAAGAAACTTTTTAAACTTTTTCATATTGTCTCCTTCCTTTCTCAGCATTTATCTTAAAATAAAAATGTGCATCACACAATGACACATGAACTCATCACTGTGTATTATTTTAGGGTCAGATGGTGGTATCTTCTCACCTTGTAGACTTTTATAATCTAATAACATTGTTTAAAATTCAGTAATAAAGCATTTCAGGGAAACATATCTTCAAATAACGTTTTTATCAACTCATCTTTAGATGTTATACTCACCAGATTACATTAGATTTACATTTTTTCTTTACGTTGATAAGCTCTACAGCAATGATGGTAAAGTCTTTAAAATGCTTTGGTCTTTGCTTTTGTTTCTGATTTGAATTTTTTAAGATTATCTTTGCATATTATTTAAAAAGTCAAATAGGTCTACAAGGTTTGTTCCTACTCCCTCTTCTTGTTCCTCTTTCCCCACCACTGCCCACACCATTATGTAATGTAATGTACATTAGAGGTACATTATTTTTTTTTATGTACCTCTAAATCTCTAAATAACATTCTGAAATTAACACTTCTTGGTTTTTCAGTTGTGGGCAATTCCGATGATGAAGAATGAGAATTAGGTCTCTTCATCCTCATTCCACTTCCAGCTTCCCCCTTTCCCCCAACACACACATTCTACATCTCTTCCTGTCCTCTCAATATAGCTAATTAGGGTAAGGCAAATCTTTAGTGCTTACATTATTCTTACTATGTAAACACTTTCAAAGGTCAGCCACATAGTGTACTATGATTACATTTCTTTCTGCTAGAACTTTTATTTTCTGTGGATTTAGTAATTGTCTTTTTTCCAATTGTTTATTTTCCTTTGTATCTCTCGCCAAATGACCTCCAAAACTCATTTAAACTAATAAACATAGCAGGTATTTTATCAATGCATTTTTCTTAGATGCATCTATTTTGGAGACTTCTTTCCTTCTGCTCAAATCAGATTGGTGGCACTGTAATAAGTCTGCTACCAAACTGCCATCCTGGGATATTTCCCCATCACTCTGGATATACTAATTGCCTCTTTTCTCATTGTATCTCCTGTTTCCTTGATCCCACATCTTCCTTTTACTCGGTTTACTTTCTGTGTTTACATCTAGACATAAAACAATCAAATTAGCCAAAATAAAATTGATCCAAAGTTTGAGATGTTTTAAATGTTTACTAATAATCCAAACTGTGTGTATCAAGTTAATTGCGACAATTAAAATTAGTCTTTAAGATGATTACTATACTTTAATTTGGTTAATGTGAGTGCCCACACACCGCAGTTTCTGTTTCTCATGCTTTGATTGTTGGTTCTAGGTTAATGGCAGAAATTTTCCTTTCTTTTCTATATCTTACTTTGCAGTTCAACATGTAAAGTTTTTTGTGCTTTTTCAGTGATACTAGCTGCAACCACTCACGTAATACTAAGGTTACCAGAGTTCTTTTCCTTGTCTCTTTTTTTTTTTCCAGTTTTATTGAGAAAAAATTGACATATATCACCATATAAATTTAAGGCATATAGCATGATGGTTTGATTTACATACATTGTGAAATGATTATCGCAATAGGTTCAGCTAACATCCATCATCTTGTATAGATACAATATAAAGAAAAGAAAGAAGAAAAAAGGCAAAAAATTTTTCTCCTTGTGATGAGAATTCTTAGGATTTACTCTCTTAACAACTTTTCTATATATTGTACAGCAATGTTAACTATAGTCCCCATGATGTACATTAATCCCTAGTACTTATTTATCTTAAACTAGAAGTTTGTATCTTTTGACCACCTTCCTCCAATTCCCCTTCCACCTCTGGTAACCACGTCTGATCACTTTTTCTATGAGGTTGTTTTTATTTTTTTAGATTCCTCATATAAGTGAGATCATACAGTATTTGTCTTTTTCTGTCTGACTTATTTCACTTAGCATAATGCCTTCAAGGTCCATCCATGTTGTTGTGAATGGTAGGATTTCCTCATTTTTTATGGCTGAATAGTATTCCACTGTGTATATATACCACAACTTCTTTATCCATTCATCCATCAGTGAATACTTATGTTTTTTCCATGTCTTGGCTGTTGTAAATAATGCTTCTATAAACATGGGGATACAGATCTCTTTTTGAGTTAGTGTTTTTTGTTTCCTTTGGATATATTCTCAGAAGTGGAATTGCTGGATCATATGGTAGTTCTGTTTTTAAGTTTTTGAGGAACCTCCATACTGTTTTCTACAGTGGCTGTACCAATTTACAATCCTACTGACCGTTCAGAACAGTTCCCTTTTCTCCACATCCTCACTAGCATTTGTTATCTCGTCTTTTTGATGATGGCCATTCTAATAGGTGTGAGATGATATCTCATTTAATTGACATTTCCCTACTGACTAGTGATGTGGGGCATCCTTTTATGTACCTGTTGGCTTTTTGTATACCTTCTTTGGAAAAATGTCTATTCAGATCTTTTGCCCAGGGCCGGCCCCATGGCTTAGCAGTTAAGTGGGCACGCTTTGCTACTGGCGGCCCTGATTCGGATCCCGGGTGCGCAACGATGCACCGCTTCTCCTGCCGTGCTGAGGCCAAGTCCCACATACAGCAACTAGAAGGATGTGCAACTATTACATACAACTATCTACTGGGGCTTTGGGGAAAAAATGGAGGAGGACTGGCAATAGATGTTAGCTCAGAGCTGGTCTTCCTCAGCAAAAAGAGGAGGATTAGCATGGACGTTAGCTCAGGGCTGGTCTTCCTCACAAAATAATAATAATAATAATAAAAGATCTTTTGCCCATTTTTTAATAGGTAGTTTTTTTGCTTTTGAGTTGTATGAGTTCTTATATATTTTGGATATTAACTCCTTATCACATATATGTTTTGCAAATATTTTTTGATTTTGTTGCTTGTGCTTTAGGTGTCATATTCAAAAAATCATTTCCAAGGCCCATTTCAAGGAGCTTTATTCCTATGTTTTCTTCTAGGAGTTTCATGGTTTCAGGTCTTATATTTAAGTCCTTTATCCATTTCAAGTTAATTTTTGTGAGTGGTGTAAGGTAGTGGTCAAATTTCATTCTTTTATACGTGAATATCCAGTTATCCCAGCACCACTTATTGAAGAGACTATCTTTTCCCCACTGAGTATTCTTGGCTCCCTTGTCAAACATTAGTTGGCCATGTATACGTGTGGGTTTATTTCTGGGCTCTTGATTCTGTTCCATTGTTTTGTTTTTGATTACTATAGTTTAATAGCATAGCTTGAAATCAGGAGTGTGATGCCTCCTGCTTTGTAGTTCTTTCTCAGGATTTCTTTGGCTATTTGGGGTTTCTTGTGCTTCCATATAAATTTTTGGAGTGTTTTTTCTATTTCTGTAAAAAATGCCATTAGAATCTTGACAGGATTTGCACTGAATCTATAGATGGCTTTTGGTAGTGTTGACATTTTAATAATATTAATTCTTCCAATCCATGAACACAGGTTACCTTTCTATTTATTTGTGTCTCCTTCAATGTCTTTCATCAGTGATTTGTGATTTTTAAAGTAAAGATCTTTCACCTCCTTCATTAAATTTATTCCTAACTATTTTATTGTTTTTGATGCTATTATTAATGAGATTGATTTCTTTATTTCTTTTTCAGAAAATCCCTTGTGAGTGTATAGAAACACTACTGATTTTTGTATGTTAATTTTGTATCCTGCAACTTTACTGAATTTATTGATTAGATCTAACAGTTTTTTGGTTAAGTCTTGAATTTTTTATGTATAAAATCATGTCATCTTCAAATAGAGACAATTTTATTTTTTTTTTTTCCATTCTGATACCTTTTATTTTTTTTTTTCTTGCCTGACTGTTCTAGTTAGGGCTTCCGGTGTTATGATGAACAAGAGTGGTGAGAGTGGGCACCTTTGTCTTGTTCCTGATCTTAGAGGAAAAGCTTTCAACCTTTTACCATTGAGTATGATGTTAGCCATGGGCTTCTCATAAATGGCCTTTATTATGTTGAGATATGTTCCTTCTGTGCCTAATTCATTAAGAGTTTTTATCATGAATAGATGTTGAATTTTGTCAAA
Organism: Diceros bicornis minor; assembly: GCF_020826845.1. Lineage (NCBI taxonomy): Eukaryota > Metazoa > Chordata > Mammalia > Perissodactyla > Rhinocerotidae > Diceros > Diceros bicornis. The sequence continues at coordinate 32,571,677 of NC_080764.1, read as the reverse complement.
TGCTTTTTCTACATCTATTGAGATGATCATATGATTCTTTTCTTTCATTCTATTAATGCAATGTATCACATTGATTTATTTGCATATGTTGAGCCATCCTTGAATCCCAGGGATAAATCTCATTTGATCAGGGTGAATGGCCCTTTTAATGTGCTGCTGAATTCGATTTGCTAGTATTTTATTGAAAATTTTTGTCTCTATATTAATCAGGAATATTGGCCTATAGTTTTCTTTTCTAGTAATGTCCTTTTGTGGTTTTAGTATCAGGATAATGCTGGCCTCAAAAAATGACTTTGGGAGTGTTCCCTCCTCTTCTATTTTTTTAAAAAAGAGGAGTAGAGTTAGGTTGTTTATTTGGGATCTTTTTCTTCTTAATGTAGGCATTTGTTGCTAAGAATGTCCCTTTTAGAACTGCTTTTGCTGCATCCCATAAGTTCTGGTATGTTGTGTTTCCATTTTCGTTTGTCTCAAGAAACTTTTTATCTCCCCTTTAATTTTTTTCTTTGATCCATTGGTTATTCCAGAGAGTGTTGTTTAATTTCCATGTGTTTGTGAATTTTCCAGTTTTTCTCTTGTTATTAATTTCCAGTTTTGTGCTGTTGTGGTCAGAGAGAACACTTGGTATGATTTCAATCTTCTTGAATTTGCTAAGACTTGTTTTGTGGCCTAATATATGGTCTATCTTAGAAAATGTTCCATATGTGCTTGAGAAGAATATTTATTCTGCTGTTGTTGAATAGAATGTTCTGTATATGTCTGTTTGGTCCATTTGGTCTACAGTGCTCAAATCTGCTGTTTCCTTATTGATTCTCTGGCTGGATGATCTGTCCATTGTTGAGAGTGGGGTATTAAAGTCCCCAACTATTATTGTATTACTCTTTCTTTCTTCTTTTAACTCTGTTAGTTTTTGCTATATATATTTAGGTGCTCTGATGTTGGGCACATAAATATTTACAATTCTTATATCTTCTTGATGGATTGACCCTTTTGTCATTATGTAATGACCTTGTCTCTTTTTAGCATCTTTAGTTTAAGGTCTATATTTTCTGATATAAGTTTAGTTACCCCTGCTTTTTTTGCTTACCATTTGCTTGAAATGAGTTTTTCCATTACTTTACTCTTGGTCTGTGTGTGTCTTTAAGGCTAAAGTGAGTCTCTTGTAGGCAGCATGTTGTTGGATTTTGTTTTTTTATCCATTCAGCCATTCTGTGTCTTTTGATTAGAGAACTTAATCTGTTTACTTTTAAAGTAATTAGATAGTAAAGACTTACTATTGCCATTTTTTAAATTTTTTTCTGGTGGTTTTGTAGATGCATCGTTCCTTGTTTCTTAACTTGCTGTCTTTTTTTGCATTTTGACATCTTTTGATATCAGAATGCTTAGACTTCTTTGTCATGTTCTTTTGTGTAATTTCTATAGGGTTTTCTCTTGTGGTTACCATGAGGCTTACATAAAATATCTTAAAATTATAACCCCCTATTTTAAGCTGATAACTTTACTTCAATAGAATTCTAAAACTTTACACTTTTACTTCTCCCCCTCACATTTTAGGTTATTGCTCTTACAATTTACAAGTTTTCTATATTGTGTAATTAATAACAGATGATTGTAGTTATGGTTATTTTTACTGTGTTCATTTTTTTAACTTTTAAACTACAGTTGTAAGTGAATTATGCACCATCATTACCAAATTACAGAATCTAACTTTGACTACAGATTTCCCCTTACTAGTGAGTTTTACACTCTCTTTTTATGTTTTTATGATGTTAATTAGCATCCCTGTACTTCCAATCAAAGAATTCCCTTTAGTGTTTCTTGTAAGGTAGGTCTAGTGATAATGAACTCTCAGCTGTTGTTGTTTGGGAAAGTTTTTATCCCTCCTATATTTCTGAAGGACTGCTTTGCTGGGTATAGTATTCTTAGTTGACAGTTTTTTCTTTCAATATTTTGAATACGTCATCTCATTCTCTCCTGGTCTAAAGTGTTTCTGTTAAGAAATGCTGGTAGTCTTATGGGGGATCTTGTAACTTCTCTCTTTTGTCTTGCTGCCTTTAAAAGTTTTTCCTTGTCTTTGACTTTTGACATTTTAATTATAATGTGTCTTGGTAGCCATATTTGGGTTCAAACTATTTGGAGTCCTTTGGGCCTCATGGATCTGGATGTCCATTTCTCCTCTCAGGTTTGGGAAGCTTTCAGCCACTGTTGCTTTAAATATATTTTATGCCCCTTTCTTTTTCTCTTCTCCTTCTGGAATTCCCATAACACAAATATTGTTTCTTTTCATTGTGTCCCATAAGTCTCACAGACTTTCTTCGCTTTTTCATTCTTTTTCCCTTTTGTTCCTCTGACTAGACAATTTCTAATATCCTATCGTTCAGATTCCTGATTCTTTCTTCTGTATGGTCAAATCTTCTTTTGAAACTCTTTATTGAATTCTTCAGTTTAGTTATTGTATTTTTTACCTTTGGGATTTCTGGTTTGTTTGTTTTTTTTTTTTTTTTTGATGATCTCTATTGCTGTGTCAATCTTCTCATTTTGTTCATGCATTGTTTTCCTAATTTCATTTAGCTGTCTGTCTGTGGGTTTGTAGTTCATTAAACTTCTTTAAAGATTACCCTGAATTCTTTGTCTGACAGTTCGTAGATCTCCATTTCTTTAAGATTAGTTATTAGAGCTTTATTAGTTTCCTTTGGATGTATTATATTTATCTGTTTTTTTTTTTTTTGTGATCCTTGATTCCTTTTGCATGTTGGATCCTTGGCTCCAATGCAAATCCTGTGCATTTGAGTAATTCAGTTCCTATTCTAGACTCTACAGTTTGCTTTGGCAGAGTCGGATCTTCACCAGTCAACTCAGTTTGGGTTTCTGGGCGAGTCAGCTGGTAATGTCTTCAGGCAGGTGAGGCCTGCTATTATGGTCTATTTTGGGGGAAGGCAACTGTTCAAGTTCTGAGGTTGGGGGTAGGGGGATGTGCTACTGGTTGAGAACAGTTGGATAGGACTACTGGCTTGGTTTCTTACCCAAGTGAGGCTGTAGAATGGGCTCTTCAGTTACCCTCATTCTCTGGTCAGGCTTACTAGATGGTCAGAGTGGATACTAAATTCAGTACTATATGTGGCTGTGATTAGCTTCCCTGCCCTGGCAGGGAAACAGGATGGAAACCGAGGCCTCTATGGCTCATTGCTTGGGGACCTGAATCAGGCAAGAGCGTGCGCTGAATTCCACAGATGAGGCCACCATTTTGCTCTGCAGATGGGAAAAGCCACAGGCTGTGTTCTCTGTTCAAGTGCCACGGTAAGCAGGGTGTTGAATTGGCTACACAGCTTCCTGTGTGCTCTGGTTAGGTTCCCTGGTTGTGCAGGCTGGAGGCTGTATTCAGTAATGAGTAGGGCTACAAATTAGTTTTCCTGTCTGGGCACTGTGGGAGAGGCAACACTAAGGCCTGTAGAGCATTTTTGTTTATTGTCTTAATTTAAGCTGATCTGTACCCCAAGTTCCCTGGCCAAACAGGTCCACTGGCTTTGCTCTGTAAACTATCGGCACTGCCTGCCCTTCTTTCGGCTTGAGCACCACTGGGCCACACAGCTTCCAGGTGTTCTCACCAGCCTTTCTGGTCAGATGGGGTCAGGAGCCCAGCAGGTGGGTAGAGGTATGTCTCAGCTCCCTTGCCTTGGCGGGAAGGGGAGGGATTGCTCCTGGCAACTCACATGGCATGGGAACTCCCCATGCCCAGAACTGGCTTTGCTTTGGGGGTGATCAGCTCTGCCTGCCCGCCTCTTGGCTCTAGCATTGCTGGGCTACACCGTCCAGGTGTTCCTGCCAGCCTCTCTGGTGAGATGTAGCTGGGAGACACTCTTCACAGTAAGTGGGACTATGACTCAGCTCCTTGCTTGGGCATGGGCAAACCAGGCTCTAGGACTGGCAAAACTCCTCATTTGAGGATCTGAATCAATCAGATCTGCACCCTGCCTAGTTCCCTAGTCAGAGAGCACTACTGACTTGGTTCTGCAGATGAGCAAAGCCACTGGTTGGGATTACTACTTGGACACTGTAGGTATGAACTTGGTCTGCCAAGATCCACATGCTGGTTGTTGCAAGCCCTTCCCTGCTTCTCCAAGACAGACAGATTTCCAGCGGTTGAGCCTTGCAGATTGCCCTGCAATCCCCATGGGGTGAGATCAGAGTAGTGGCTCCCTCAATGCTGGGGCTGGTTGTCCCTCCTGGGTTCTCTTTTCCCACTGGAGGAACCAGAGGCTCACGGGAAACCTTTCTGCATGGTGCTGCACTGGTCCAAGGGAGGGGCAATGTGGTCAACATGTAGATGCTTCCTTACCCTTCTAATGCAGTCTGGCTTGATCTCTGCGGTGCAAGGGGGTGCTTCAGCCTTACCCCCGTGTTCTAGGATTCTCTCAGTGGTGTCTTGTTCTTGAAGGGCTGTTAGTTGTCCTTCTTGTGAGGGGGAGTGAAGTGAGGAATGACCTATGTTGCCATCCTTGTGACCTCACTTCTCTCTTGTCTCTTAATTTCCCTATAGGAGTATAAATATAAACTTACCCAAGCAAAAAGCCCAAGATTCTTGATATTTACATGATTTTTATTTTTTCTTTTCTTCATATCTTCAAGTAGCTGCCAAATTCTGGCTCATCTTTCTTTAACATCTACAGAGACTCAACTCTTCCTTTGTTTTTCTTTCCTTCCCTCAGCATCATGTGGATGAGTACAGTTTGAGACAGAAACTTGGTAACCAATTCCTGGAAGGAGCCTGATTCATATTCATATAAAAGAGTACATGTACGAAATTGACAACAATTATTGACTAATCTTCATTCTCTTCAAGTGTGGTTCCTTAGTTCATGTAGATGACCAGGCTTATCAAACCTGTGTGGTTGACTTAGTAATTCTGTGGGCCACTTGTTGTTTTTTTCTCCAAACATTCAGCAAATATGAAGGAATAAGCAGTTACTTGGCTGAGTGGGATTCATCTTAAATACACTTTAACTGCTATTATTATTATTTATTTTTTTGGTTTGGAAGATTAGCCCTGAGCTAACATCTGTTGCCAATCCTCCTTTTGTTGCTGAGGAAGGTTGGCCCTTGGCTAACATCTATGCCCATCTTCCTCTACTTTATATGTGGGACGCCTGCCACAGCATGGCTTGATAAGCGGTGCTAGGTCCGCCACCTGGGATCTGAAACTGTGAGCCCTGGGCTGCCGAAGCGGAGCATGTGAACTTAATTACTATGCCACCGGACTGGCCTCAAACCGCTATTATTTTTAATAGAACTTTTATTCCACTTTCAGAGATAGCTGCTACCAATACTGCTTAAGTATTGTAGGCTTAATCCACACATTTCCTATTAACAAAGAAGCAAAGATTTCAGATGGTGTGATGGAAGGAACCGAAAAAGAAAGTCAGTTTCTTATGTACCTTTTATGTGTCACACATTATGGTAGGAACTTTCTTATTTCACACCTTGTAGACTGGAAACTGTGGACAGGAATTTTGTTTTGTTCACTACTGTATCTTGGGTGCTTTGGACAGTGCCTGACACAAAGTAGGCTCTGAATGAAAGAATGGATAGATGAATACGGCATTTTGTTTAATCCTGACAGTAGCATTTTACATGTTGTTATCAAAAAGTTTAAGTAGTTTGTTTTCCTTCTCATAGCTAATAGTAATAATTAGCAGGTGGGATTCAAATTCACATCTATATGACTGCAAGTTTTTGCTTTTAAAAAATATTAAATTGGACTTAATTGAAAGCTCTTTCCTGTTTCGAACCGTGCCTTTCACATGGTAATCACAAAACACAGGAAAATGTTGAAAGTGCGCAAAAAAGGAAAAAAACAAGAGTCCTTATGTAACTTTAAGTACTTTTATTCATTAGTTTTCATCAGGATTCTATCTTTTGCCATGTCTTGGCACAGAACTTAATGTTTATTTTTTAATTTTCTCCTAACACAATCTACCCTATTGTCTTCTTGTGAGTCTTAGGAGAGTTGCCAAAGGGTGTGGTTTTCAATGGTTAGATTTTCAGAAATCACTTATGTTGTTTACTTCAGCTTTCATTGTAATTAAACAATGATCTACTTTAGACATTATTACTTGACAAGAATTATGTAAAATACTATATCTGCATCTGATAAAATGCAGAATTCAAAAAAGTCCATCACTTTTTCAGAAGTGCCTGGTACAACTTGTTTCTATATCTCAATGTAGCTTGAATAAGCTCAAAGGTATGGGTATATGTATATCCATTCCTCTTGGTATTTAATGTGAGGAGTAGATCCTGTTATATTTTCCCCCAAAAGAAATCCTAGTGAAAACTCCATTCCTAGTTTAGTTTAGTTTTTTCAATTACACACAGAAATTTCACTCTGGAAGGAAGTACAATGGTTTCCTATAAAGAGCAATGGACTTGGCAAAGCTGATCTATATCTGGGTCATAGCTTGACCAATCTAAAAGCTGTGAGAACTTGAGCAAGTGGTGCAATTTCTCTGAGCCTAAATTGATTCATATGTGAAATGTGGACCAAAATCCATGCATTAACTGTTCCTTGGGGCGGTTGTGAGCATTAGATGAGAGAATGTGTATGATGAAACACTTTACATATTATAAAACGTTAAACAAATGTCTTTTATTAGTAATAGTAATAATTAACATTTGGATTCATGGCAACTTTCTTGGTGAGCTGTTCCCAAGCCTTATTAATGGCACAGTTTCACACTTTCATTATAATCAACAATAATCAATTCTCCTGTTTCCCTTTTTCCTATTTTCCTTTCTGCCTCCTTCTGAAAACAGATTTGAGATATGTTCCAAGTAAAATATGTGCATTAGGATTAACAAAACAGAAATGGAAAGAAGTGAGTTCTAAATAAATAGTAAGAGTTAATATGGATAATAAAACTGAGAACAAACTTTGGATTGTAGAACTTGATGTTAATAGCACAATAACTGCTGTTTATTAGGATGATGCCGAGGCACTGACAGTTTCTAAGAAAAAGTCTAATTCTTCTAAGAAAAATGAATTCTACTTGTTACTTTGTGCCTTCACACATTCAATTAATATATATTGAACACATGATGTGCTATACACTGTGAGAAACAAAATGGACATGCATTGACATCAAGCCAATTTGGGTGAGAAATACAGACAGGAAAAAAAACATATACCTAGTAATTAAAACATATATTCTTATAAATTACAATAAATAACGTGAAGGAGAAGAACTGGATTATATGAGAGGGAATGACAGAGGCAACCTATTTTAATTTGTGGAGGCTCAAGAATATGCTTTGCAGGGACATATTTGGGTATATTTTAAACATTTATAATTTCCTAAAATTTAATCATCTGCTCATTCATTCATTAATTTTGTTCATTAATTCATTCACTCATTCAACTAATACTTGAGGATTTTTCTATAGACATAGAAATAAAAATGATAGCTAACTTTCAGAGAGCACTTATGTATCATGCATTGTTGTAAGAACGTTGTGTATATAAACTTCTTTCATCCTTGTAATATTTCTGAGGCGGGAAATATTATTACATCCACTTTACAGATGAAGAAACTAAGGAACAATAAAGTCAATGACTTGCCTGACTTAGGTCAGCAGTTTGCACGTGGCAATGACAGGACTCCGCTCCATAGTCTGACTCGACATCACACACCTCTAAGCACTAACTTATTACCTTCACTGAGCTCAACAATGAAGAAACAGAAATATGGAGAGATAACAAAAAAAGAGCAATGCAATGTTCTAAGTCCTAAAATATAAGTGTGCAGATGGAGCTGTGGGGAAGCAAGAGAAACCTACCTCTGAACAGGTAAAAGGGCACGCTCCTCAGGAGAGCATTTGTTTGATTTAAGTCTTGAAGTCTAAGAAGAGTTAGCCTACAGCCTATTTATTATTCTAGGATGAATAAAATGATACATTCTTTGGAATTTTGGAAGCTGAAAAAGGTGAAGGTGGTAAAAAAATTTGTAGGCGTAGAACTGTAAAAATAGGTGGATGCTTTGGGGGAGCTACAATATCTGAGTATGGTTCTCGTTGTAGGAAGAGGTTAGAATTGAGGCTGGGGAGACAGGGCAGGGACAGATCCCAAAGGGCTCAAGAGCTGTGCTTTACCGTGAATGCCATGAGGGAGGCTATTTCAAAAAGGGAAGTGGTATTAAATTTGGGTTTTAGAATGATGACACAAGCAGCAGCATAGGGGATAGACTGGAAGGGGTGGGGTGACCACTTAGGAGGAGGCTGCTGCAATAATGGAGTTGCAAAATGATAAGGGCCCAAGATAAGGCTGTGGAAATTAAGAGGAAGATAGTAAATTAAAAACCTATTTAGAAGATCCAATGTAAAGGATTTGGAGAACCACTTGGATGTGAGTTTTGAAGGAGAAAGCTGCAGTTTAGGATCGTTTTCCAGATTTCTAACCAGAGAGACTGAGTGTATAATAATACCCTTTACCACCTTATAGAAATCAAGGACTAGGATAGATCTTAGAGAAAAGATAATGCATTTAAATCTCTATGGTCTCTATGAGATGGCAGATATCCCATAGGCAGTTCAGTATGTGGATCTGGAGCTTAGGAGGGAGTTCTGGGCTGGAACTATGGCCTTGTTACTTAAAACCAAGAAAATGGTTAAGAGAAACTGTATATAAGAAAAGAAAAGCCATGCATTCAGCTCTAGGGAACACTGGTATTTAGGGAGCAGTCAAATGAAGAAGACAAGGCTTCATAAAGACTGAGAGTGTGACCAGAGAGGAGAAAAACAGGAGAGCTTGCCGTCCTAGAAGAGAGGAGAAAATTTCATAAGAGATGGTATGACCAATGGTGTAAAATGTTTCAAGATTAAAGTAGTTAAAGGCAGAAAGTGATCTTTGAATTTGGCAATATGGAGGTCATCTTGCACTTATTCATTCAACCAATATTTAATGAGAGATTACTGTGTGTCAAGTGCAATGCTAGACACGGGTGATACAATATTAGCAGAAAAGGTAATTGCCTCTGTATTCATGACGCTTGGTTTAATGGCAAGTATTTATCAAGTAATCTCTCAAGCAATCACCCAGAATCAAGAGACATCAGCCTGGATAGTGGGAATTGCAAGAAGAGAGGTCCCCAGGGGCTGACCTGGTGGCATAGCAGTTAAGTGCACGCGCTCCGCTTCAAGGGCCCAGGGTTTGCAGATTCGGATCTCGGGCGCATACCAACACACTGCTTGTCAAGCCATGCTGTAGCAGCGTCCCATATAAAATACAGGAAGACGGGCACGGATGTTAGCCCAGGGCCAATCTTCCTCAGCAAAAAAGAGGAGGATTGGCATTGGATGTTAGCTCAGAGCTAACCTTCCTCACCAAAAAAAAAAAAAAAAAAGCTGTTCCCAGTGAAGGGCATCTTTGAATTGGCTTTCTTTCTTTTTTTTTTTTTTAATTAATTTATTTTTTTCCCCCAAAGCCCCAGTAGATAGTTGTATGTCATAGCTGCACATCCTTCTAGTTGCTGTATGTGGGACGCGGCCTCAACATGGCCGGAGAAGCGGTGTGTTGGTGCGCGCCTGGGATCGAACCCGGGCCGCCAGCAGCGGAGCGCGAGCACTTAACCGCTAAGCCACGGGGTCAGCCCAATATGAGCTGGTCCAGAGAGGACAAAATAATTTATGATGGTTCAAGTTCAAGTAAGACTTTTCCTGCCGTCTTCTTTCCTCTTTCCTATCAATGCCTCCCCCATCCCATTCAGGCACAAAGTAGGAAAGAAGAGCCTGAAGCAGAGGCCATAGCTGGGAGAGAGAATGCTTGATGCTACAATCAAATTTGGAGTTTTGATTAATATCTTGGACAAGACATTCTAATTTTTGAATAGAGACTGAGTTTGAGACATAAATTGACAGCACAGCCATCTATTATTTAATATTAAGCACAAAATGGGATTAGCCAAGGTTTTCCTTGAAGGGCAGGGGAAAATTTGTTGTTGTTAGTGCCATAGAGTCTATTCTGACTCCTCGAGACTCTGTGGACAGCAGAGTGGAACCCTGCCCGGTCTTTTCGCGCCATCCTCTCACCTTCCGGTGCTGTATCAGACAATGCTCCGCTGCTATTCGTAGGGTTTTTATGGCCAATTTTTTTGGAAGTCGGTGACCAGGTTCTTCTTCCTAGTCTGTCTTAGTCTGGAAGCTCCACTGAAACCTGTCCACCGTGGGTGACTCTGCTGGTATGTGAAATACCAGTGGCATAGCTCTCAGCATTACAGCAGCACGCAGCAGCCACAGTATGACAAGAGAGAGATGGGTGGTGTGGTTGCCTGAAAAAGAAATGAACGTGGGTCCCGGCTGTGAGAGAACCGAATCTTAACCAATGGACCACTCTGGCTGGCTAGGGAATAATTACCCTGAATGAATTTCAAAGTAACCCGTGGGAGACAAAAATAGCTACCTGTACTATAATGTCAGGAGTTATGAACTAGGGAGGGTTGCAACAGATTGAAGGGCGATAAGCTGTGAGGAGTGAAAATAAATGGGAAGTTTCTTTTCCAAATATACTTAAAAGAGAGAAAATATAGATGGAAAGGGAGGTAGGCCACAGTGGGTTTTCTTTTATAAAATATGGGAAAAATCTGAGCATATATATATTCTAAGGGGAAAGAGTAAAGAAATACTGATGAAGAAAGAGTGAGCGAGATTCTTGTCTGTATGCTAATTCTTGAGTTACTTAAAATATGTGGTTAAACAAAACCTCTCATTCCTGGCTCGTGAATATTAGCAGCATATTGAAGAAACTATGTGGTTTCTTGACTTTATAAATTACCTTTCTTTCCAAAGTACTCAAGTTCATTCTCTGTTATCTGTAAGTCAAGGTGTTTATCATTCCTGGTGAAATTACTCTAATTTAACAATAACTTGGAACTTATGTGGAATCTGGGAGGATTGAATAAATGTGTAAGCTCCATGACAAACTGTTTCATTCACTTCTACTGTATAAATTGGATTCACTCCTGGATTCTCAGCAGCTGTAACAGTCCTTGATGCACAGTATATGCTAAAACAATTTGGTGAATGAATGATTTATGAGTGGTAGCAGAAACCTAGAGACTGGGTGAATAATAGTGAGTGAAAAGTTCCACATAGAAAACACTAATACCAGGTCACAACCTGTTGGAATCAATCAGTTTTAAAAATCAGAGATCAGTCAGCCTGAAAAAGAATTTGATCTTCAAATGAACATTACGTATGAATTCATTCAATATACTTTAACGTGAAGGTTTACTTAGTTATTGAATTTTTATTTATTAAAAATAAAACTGATAAGAAGGTTCACTTATATTTTGCCTTTACCAAAAACTCTGTAAAATAGGATGGATAAGGAAAGAGAGAAGGGAACATTAGTGTCTAGACTACCGTCATTACACCAAGGGTGGGACCAACAATAAAATCCAAGTTTCCAGATTCAAAGATGTTATATAAGATAAATTTCTGGAGCCATAAAATTCCTTCAAATATTTTTAAAAGGAACGTTATCAACATTCCAAAAACACTACCTCATAGTTTTGCCTAAGTGCTACTCTCTTAAACAGAGGAAATGATTTTAACTCCATCAGTTCAGACTGTGCTTATGCTGGAGTCATATTGGAATTTCTTTTGTTGTTGTTTTTTTTAACACATACAGTTTAACAAAATGAGTATTATCATGAACTATAACGATATAAAATTCTGACATTGGAAATTATGGGCTGAATTCAACAGAGAGATCATGATTACAGCCTTTTTATTGTATAGTTTCTCCCTCTGCATTTTTAGCATGTAAATGGCATCCCCATTTATTATTGTCAGCTATTTTCAAAATTTAACCACCGGTTTTAACAATAATTATTATTATATTTATAGAAAACTGACAAAGTAGATGTAGTTTGTTATTTACAAAGTAACAGGTTTTCTATAAATAAAGGAAGGTGATAATTATCATAGGGAAACATATTTTGCATATGAATGAACAGAGCACAAGAGTGACACTTATTTCTTGGGATTTAGGACGTGAAAAGTAGCTGGTTAGGATGTTCAATTTCCGTATTTAACAAGCCTTTCAATAAGATCACCCTAATGCTTCCTGTATACTAAACAACGATTAAACAAGAATAGGAAGTCTAAGGGACACATTCCTAATTGTAGATGCTATTGTTCAACTATTTTCCATAGCACTACTTCCTTAGGTAAGGTTTTAAGTAGGGGTCTAGCCTAGAATAGCATCTCTGAAGAAGAGATATACTTCTTCCTTTCAGTCAAGTGATGAGTCTTTTAAGGTTCAACATTCATAGCCTGGATCATGTACATACTAAAGCTAACTTGCAGAATATCTCACGGTTTGCAGATTATTTAAGCTCATATGTGCTTTGATTGACATTTTCAAGATTCCTCCTCTTTCTTCCCCTTTGTCTCAGTTTCCTTGTCCTACTGATGCTTCCTGAAATCATCTCCTGAGTAAACTACCTACACTAAAATTCTTGCCCTAGGGGCAACTTTTAAGGAAACCAACCTAAGACATAGGTATACATAATTGGAATTTACACAATATATATAAGGCACACAGCATTCAAATCTATAGGCATCAATTGGAAAGAATATTAATGATGATAAAAAATTACTGCCATTTTATTGAATGCTTGTTAGATGATTATGTGCTAATCAAGAGTCTAAATATTTTTACATATTAATGTAATCTTCCAAACATCTCTCCCTATGAGGTAATTGTATTGTCATCCCCATTTTATAGCTGAAGATACTGAGGCGTAAAGATAGTAAGTCACTTTACCGAGGTCCCATAAATAGTAATTATTGAAGTCAGGATTTGAAGCCAATGCTCTTAACTATCACTCAGCAGAAAGTCCCTCCAAATTGTAAATTCCTTAAAAAAATTAGGTCCTCTCATAATATATATATATCCTTGTAAAATATAAGTATTATTTTTTTATTTCATGTGTTTTGAACCTTAATTGATGTTGATTTATGTTGCTGAAAGTTTCATGATATATAGAAATAAAGGTTTTGTTTTCTTTAAAAAGTATCAAATTTTGACCGTGGACAATAGTAACTATTATAAAGAATTCTTCAGAAGGACAAAAGAAACTTGAGACCTGGCAGTCACATGAGTCGTCCACCACCACCTGCAAAGTTACTTTTCCTAAGTAAGAAGGCTTGAGACCAATAGGTTGAAGAAATAAAGTGATAAATCTTTTGGAGAAGAATCTTATTTCTGGTTTGTTTTAAAGGAGGAAGTTTTTATTTACTATAAAAATAGAGCCAATGACTCATACTAACAAATTCAGGATTAAAATCATATTTGTTAAACAGCAAAGAACCTGGCCTTCTTAGTCATCATTGGCTTAAAATTAACCAGACAAGATTGTGTAATCATAGGAACCTTGCTATGATGGAAACAGAAGTATAAGCAAGGTTTTCAAGATTTAAAAATTCCCTAGCTTCTGAAGATTCAAGTGTACTTAGTAAATATAGCAATCTTTGAACATACTAAGAAAAATAAAACACTGGCACTAACCACTTGTGTTTATTTTGATAATACCATCATCATGGTGAAAAAAACATGAAGTACCACTTTGAAGAGCTTAAGCACTGATATCTGGCATATATTTGGCTAACGTTGTCTTTCTCTACGGTGAGGTCACCTTTCCATGGCTCTGCATGAAAAATTCTTTTCTTTTCTCTTTGTTTCTTCCTTCCATCCTTTCTTCCTTCCTTCCCTCCTTATTTTCCTCTTCTCTCTTTCCCTTCCTTCCTTCTTTTCAATCTTCTGTTAGAAATAAATGACAATTTACTTTTTCTTATGGTCAAGTTTAGATACACCTGTTTCCCCAGATACGCTCAGAAAACAGAAGATAACTTTTCATTTTAAGTTCCTTATAATTATGCAAGTAACTATTGTAAAATACAGTCAATCTTTAAAAATTTAAACATGTGTAGTTTATTTTCTAAGGGAAAAAATAAATATCAGGAAAATAGCACACTTACAAAAAAAGTGCTATGCAATTGTATTAAATTCTGCCAACAAATATTTTATTTAGCCATTGTGACTTATGTACAAAAATAATTTGATCTTCTATAAAAGGATAGAGCAAACACATCTCTCTAGTCTTAATAAGTAATAGCTCTTTTGTCATACTTTGCTTTGCATTATGGTTATTTACAAACATATCTTTTAGCCCAACTAGATATTGATCTTTTCACAGGGAGGTATCACGTAATTATTCACTGAATATTAATTGTATGCCTACCTTGTGACAAATTGTGTGCTAAGCCTTAGGGATATAAGGACAAATGAGACAAAGCCTCTGTCTTTATAGACCTTGGAAAAACAGAGAGGTAAGATGATTAAAAGATAATATGACTAATGCCATGATATAGCACACACATAGTAATCTAGGAGCCCAATCTCATATAACATGTAATGAGAAAGGGAGAAACAGAGGTAGGTTGGCAACCAGAATTTAATTGGTGTCAGCTGAAATGTAAAAATGTACCTATTCATATTAATTTAAAAAGATTATACAAATTTAGTCAATTATGGGATTCATGAAAAATAACTTGCATATTTATGCAATAAAACTAAAATGTTGATCACAGACAGGAAGATTTTATTGAATTTGTATGTACATAGCAAAGGTCAGTGGAACTTCTCTGGCAAATTTTGTCAGAACATGAAGTTAACAGGCAAAAAATGTTCAGCACGGTTTATTCAGTTTTGCTAAAATACTAAATTAAATCTCAAATTTATATCTGGTGATATGTTATATAGAGACTGTCTTCAAATACAATTTCATGTTTCAAATAAAACATGTTAAAAGTAGAGAAGCCAAATATTCAGTTGGTTTATTTTCTTTAGCATTCTTACCAGTGTGTAAGTTTGTGTTTTGTTTTGTTTTGTTCAAATGCATAAGTTTTTGATTATCTGTGAAATGAATTCAGAACCGACAAGCCATGGGAAATCAGATGGACTCTTTGGCTTCATTCATGGGGCTGAATTCCTGCAGACACTGTGTGCAAATAATGAGTTCAAATTAAGTTTTTACTAAGAACGGAAGTGATTATCTATGGAATGGTGGAGGAAATAATGCATTATTACAATACATTTTTTGGGTCTAAATTTCTTGAAGGCAGGCATCATATTTTATTCTCCTTATGTGTCCAGCATTTAGCACAGCACAGATTGTATTAGGTGCTCAATAAATACTCATTGAATGATTGATCAATATTTCACTTTATAGATTTGGAGGGTACTCAATTTATTTTACACCTGGTCATTTAATCTATGCTCCTCCATTATTGATATTAATGTGATACTAGTGATTTTAACTGTACTAGGCTACTGCCCCACCTCACTTCTTTCCTATTTGTAGTGCCTTCAAGTCCTGTGATTACAGAAGGTAGAGATTGTAGTATGTCTGAATTATAAGAGATTTTGTAAATACCATCTTACCTCCTGGAATTGTGGGATTATGGCTTTGGATATCTCTAAAATCAGCTCAAGGAAGGACATTTGATGGAGCCTTATAAGCTACACGTAGTTTCTCTAAGTGCAACATGTCGTAGACTCTCATTTGCTTTAGTAACTGTCTAATCCCATCACCGTAACAGACCAATGGGAGAGATGGGAGAAGCAAGTCACCAGTGTGACCTTCACCATCAGCTAAGCCTAGAAACACTAATTTTTTTAATGAAATTATCCAATTCTTATGACATACAATATCTTCCCTTGAGCATTGCTAGGGCTCCAAGTGGCTTGGGGCTTTCTCCACCATCTTAGCACCAAAGGCTTTGTTTCAGTTTTCCCTCATAACTAGTACAATTAGATTAGACAAACACCAATCTATATAAATCCTATATGTCAAGTTTAGGGGAAAGTTGATGGCCGATTATTTTAAGATAATAGAAAATGCAGGTGAGTGCTGTGTAGTCAATATAATAAATAAGAAAATTCAGGATGATAGAGAATTGAAATGGTGCCTAGTGTGGCAGAAGAGGAAATAAATCATATCAACGAAAGCAGATTTGAAAATCCTTGCCAATTAAATGAGGAATCCAAAATGGCTTTTCTAGTTCCTATTGGCATCCTTCCAGAAAGACTATTTATTTTCTACAGCACTACTTTGAACCACCTAAGCCTGACTCCTAAATATCTAATTAAGCGGTCACCCTATAAATGAGGTGGCCGTTTTATTTAGAATGTGTAGAAAAAATATTAATAACAGTACTTCATTATATGGCCCTCCCATTCTAATACAAACATCAAAACCTCTTCTCCTTTTCTTCTAGCATGTGCAGTTTGTACCAAGTGTGGACATTTTATTAAACAGGTTTTCAACGAATGCACTTGCTTTTGTAACAAAAAGAAATTAGGTTGCCTCTTTTCTAGTTTTGCGTCATAGTTCTGCAGAGCTGATCTGAGGACGCCTCTCCAGCTAAGTTCAGAGGAACAAAGAGTAAGACAAGACGCTGGAGTAAAGCCTGCTATCAATAATGACAATAGCCTGGATGGAAAAGGAGCACACTGAATCCAGCCTTTTCTGGAAGCTAGGGGGTGAAGTACTCTGAGAGGATGAAGTCTTGCTTGGAGCCACCTGTTTCCAAAGACCTTTTCCTTGCTCTTAGCTTGTCAGGTTTGCTGAGGCCAGCCAGGGTTCAGGAGATAGGAGAAGCCCATTTGTAACGCTCAGGCGGTCTCCAGTCACAGGTGAAACATGACGAAAGGAACAGGAAATACATAAAACATGCTGCATCAAAGTATTTAAAAGTATTTGTTTGTTTATTCATTGATTTTCATTTTCATGGAAAAGTAAAAAAACAAACAAGAAAAGAAACTACAGCTCAACTACATTTAGGCTTCTATAGGATCCAGGTTCTTCATTTTCCTCAAAATAGAAATGCCTCTTATATTATATGTCATTTGATCCATGAAAATCAAGGTAGCTGCTCGTTTATTTTAGTTCCTGCCCCATCCCGACTTGGTTTAGAAAAAGAAACTACCTTTGTGCCCTTTGAACTAATGTAAGGCAGGCACAGGTCAGACATGGGATAACTTCTGCAAAAGGACTGATTAAATCTCTCTTTCTTCTCAAGATGAAAAGGATCTTTGAAAACAAACTGAGGTTTTATATCTGTAGGTATTAAATTCTCCCCTTGCATTTGCTTTAGTTCAATGCAGCGTTTGTGTGGTTCATTACAACATCTTTCATGTAGCAGATCTAAAAAGCCTCTTTGTGAAGTTGAAGATCATGGCATAGTGTGCTATAGGTTTTAAAGATCCTGTTTTTTCAGCCAGCAAGCAGCCCCTTGCCGAGAGAAAATGCCGTGCTGATGTGAAAAATTTCTTTTTCTGGCTGTGGTTTAA
Organism: Diceros bicornis minor; assembly: GCF_020826845.1. NCBI lineage: Eukaryota > Metazoa > Chordata > Mammalia > Perissodactyla > Rhinocerotidae > Diceros > Diceros bicornis. Next base: position 32,554,273 of record NC_080764.1, on the reverse strand, counting down.
TTCTCCATTCACTTTAGGATTTGCTTCTCACAAGTAAAATGTTTGATGGCTATTTTTCCCTCTCTGTCAGGCCGAAAGCAGGAGTTGCCAAATTTAAGGGTAAATAAGAACCACCTGGAGTGTTTGCTAAACTTGCTGCTTCCTGGGATCCTTGGCTAACACAGATTTAGTAGAGTTGGGGGTGGGACCCAGGAACCTACTTTGTAAGTGAACACTCAGTTGACTCGGATGCAGGAGGTCATTTAGAAAAACACTGGCCTAAATGAATTCTGGAAAAAAGTGAACATGAAGATATTAAACAGCTTTCTTTGCATGATATTTTCAGGTCTGACTGATGAGTTCTCTTTTACTTCAAATTGTTCTAAACAAAACAGTAAATTATTTTAAAAAATGAAAAAAATAGAATTAAAAGGAAGTATGAGTACCTTGCTTTCCAATGGGAACTATGAATACCATGCACAAGAATGTTATGGATGAGCAAATTAATCTGTTGATTTGATTACAAAGCAGTACAGAGATTTCATAAAACCTGATTATATGTTATGCAATCTAATTCTTAAAAAGTGTCTTGGTAAAGATAAACCTATAGATTATAGTATAGATTAGTTTAATAAGTAAGATGCTGTTGTTATGTTCCAACTTGTTGGCTATCAAGTCAGCATACCCTACATGCAGAGATGGCAAAATGCCTACCATTCTAGTACAAATGTTGACATGCCCCCCCCAAGAAACCTAACACAGACTTACATCTTTTTCTATTTTGGTTCGGTTCATGGGTTGTTGGTCCCTATTTGGCAACACCTGGAGACCCTTTAGTGAAACCCAGGAATGGAAAGAATAGAAAACATCTGAAGTATTGTGGTGCACCACACAGTGATGCTGCGCAAAATCGATTGACCAGCTGCCGGTAATGTTGCCAGCTCAGAGGAATTGGCAGCCTGTCTAAACACCTGGAGAAATGATGCACCTATACCGACTGTAGTTCCATGTTATACAAGCAGAGCCCTAGAGAAGTTAATTTGGATTTACATATGCTTAGATATTTCCTAGTGTCAAAGTCCTCAGGCATTTAATACTGCTAAAAAAAAAATAACTCTTTATCTTTCAATCAATTATAACTGCAGTGTAGAAATTAGAGGCAGCACAGAGAGGTGATTAGGAGAATTGGCTCTGGATCTAGAATGCCTAGATTAATAGACTGGCAGTATTAAAATTTCTACCAGTTTCTACCTGTGAGCCATTGAGCATATTAATGCAATATTGTGTGCATCAACTTCTTACATATAAAATGGAGATAGGACATATAGCTATGACATGAAGTATTATAGAATTCTTAGCAGGGTTAAATTAGTTAACATGCATGAAGCATTTATTATAGTGCCTGGCACAGAATAGGTGCTCAGTAAACGTTAGCTTTATTATTATTGTTGTTGTTATTGGCAGAGAAAACAGGCGGAACAGTATCATTCTTAATTTGAAAATGTTTTTATACTATACTGAAATACACTTTACATATAATGAAATGCACAGATTTTAAGTGTACAGTTCAATAAATTTTGACAAATGTATACATCTGTGTAATCAGCATTCCAATTAATATATAGATTATTTCCATTAGCCCAGAAAGTTCCCTAATGTGCTTTGCAATCTTTCACCCCCCCACCCACACCCCAGGAAACAATCTGGTTTTTAAAACTGTAGCTTTCAGGGCTGGCCTGGTAGCATAGCAGTTAAGTTCGCACGTTCTGCATCGGGGCCTCAGGGTTCGCTGGTTCGGATCCTGGGCACGGACATACCGCTCATCAAGCCATGCTGAGGTGGCGTCCCATATAGAAGGGCTCCAACTCTACAACTATGTACTGGGGCTTTGTGGAGAAAAAAGAAAAAAGAGGACAACTGGCAACAGATGTTAGCACAGGGCCAAACTTCCTCAAAAAAAAAAAAAATGTAGCTTTCTTTGGTCTTTTTTAGAACTTCATATAAATGGAATAATACAGAATGTACTCTTTTGAGGTTGGCTTTTTTCACTCAACATGAGGTTTTGAAATTCATCTTTGCTGTGTATATCAGTAGTTTGTTCCTTTCTGTTAAGTATTCCATTTTCTTAATATACTACAATTTGTCCAATTACATGTTAATGAACGTATGGATTGGTTCATATAAATCATTCAGTTTTTTGTTACTAGGAATAAAACTGCTCAAACATTCTTGTATGTGTCTTTTTGTGAATATATGCTTTTGTTTATTTTGGGTAAATGCCTAGAAATTTGATTGCTGGGACATAAGTTATGTGTATATTTAAATTAATAAGAAACTGAAAACTATTTTCCAAAGTGACTGTTCCATTTTGAACTCCCACCAACAATGTATGAGAGATCCATTTATTCTGCATCCTTAACAATTGCTATTATTATTTTTAATTTGTCATTCTAGTTAGTGTGAAGTGATATCTTACTATGGTTTTAATTTGCAGTTTCCTAAAAACTAATGATGTTGAGTATCTTCTCATGTATGTTTTGGAAATTCCTATATCTTTTTCATTTTTAGTGTCTGTTTAAGTGTTTGGCATATTTTTTATTGGTCTGTATTTTTATCACTGAGTTGGAGGAGTTCTTTATTTAATCTGAATATATAAAGTGAATTATTGTCTCAGCCTTTTTATTGTCTTAATATCTTTTCTAAAAAGTTTAATTTTTAATTTAAAAAGTTTAAAGTAAAAAAAGTTTAAAGCACAAGTTTAATTTTGATAGAGTATAATTTATTATTCTTTCTTTTATGGTTACAGCTTTTTACGTTCTAAGAAATCTTTGCTTACCCCCATATTGTAAAGATATTCTCCTGTGTTTTCTTCTAGAAGTTCTATAGTGTTAGCTTTATATTTAGGTCGATGATACATCTGGAATTAATTTTTATGTATGGTAGAAGTTGAGTTTGTTTTTCTTTTTTCTATGTACATTCAATTGTTCCAGCATAATTTACTGAAAAAAAATTATCCTTGTTCCATATAAATGTTTGTCTATTTTTGGACTCTCTATTCTTTCATTTATCTGTCTACCTTTACACTGCTACCACATTTTCTTGACAAATATAATTTTACAGTATACTTTGAAATGAGGTAGCATAGGTCCTACAACTGTGTTACTCTTTTTCAAAAAATTTTTGAAAATAAGGACTATTTAAAGTACTTTACATTTTCCTAATCATTGTAGAATGTAGAATCAGCTTGTCAATTTCTCTGAAAAAAACCTGCTGGAATTTTAATTGGTATTGTATTCTACCTATACATCCATTTAAGGATAATTGACAACAGCATTGAGTCTTTCAACCCATGAACATAGTGTAACTCTCCATTTATTTGGCAATGTTTTACAGTTTCAAAATAGAGAACTTGCACATCTTTCATTTGATGTATTCCCAACTATTTTTTTTGGTTGTTGCTACTGTAAAACATCTGTTTACATCGTATTTTCCAATTGATCTTTCTATCTTTTTCTGTATTTCTTTTGTATACTTTGACTTTGCTAAATTTATTTTCTTAATTCTAATGGATTTTTGATAGATTTCTTAGGATGATCTACATAAACAATGATGTCTGCAAATAAAGATAGTTATATATCTTCCTTTGCAATCTGGATGCTTCTTACTTCTTTTCTTGGTTTATAATGGGCTAGGATCTCCAGTACAATGTTTAATAGAAATGGTGAGTTCAAACATCTTTGCCTTTCCCAATCTCAGGGGGATTAATCACTATTAAATACGATATTAAGTGCAGGTTATTCATAGATGCCCTTTGTCAAGTTGAAGAAACACTCTTCCTAGTTTGCCAAGGGTTCTTAACATAAGTGACTGCTGTACCATATCAAATGAATTGTGTGTTATTGAAATGATCACATGGTTTGTTTCTCAAAATTTCCTGGAATAAATTCTACTTAGTCGTGATACATTCTCCTATTTATGTACTGGTAAATTTAATTTGCTAATAACTTGTAAGGATTTTTGTGTTTATGTTCATGAGAGATATTGGTTTATAATTTTTTCTTCTGGTAATGTCTTTGCCAGGTTTTGCCGGCGTGAGAAAACAAACTGGAAAGCATCTACCTCCTCTATTTTTTAAAAGATCTTGCAAAGATTGATGTTTCCTCTTAGGTGTTTGATAGACTTCAACAGTGAAGCGATCTGAGCCTGGAGTTTTCTGTTTGAGAAGTTAATTACATTCATTTCTTTAATAGGTATTGGGCTATTCAGATTTTTCATTTTCAGTTATGCCAGTTTGGGAAAGTTATATTATTCAAGGAATGTGTCCATTTTATCTGTTATTAAATTTATTGGCATAAAGATGTTTATCATATCTATTTATTATTAGTTAATGTCTACAGGATCTGTATTGATATACCCAGCATTCCTGTCAAGTCTTCTATATCCTTACTAATTGTTTTCACTAGTTATTCTATCAATTATTTTGAGAGGGGTGTTAAAATCTCCACCTATCATTGTAGTTTTGTCTATTTTTCCCATTAGTTCTGTCCATTTTTGCCTCATTTACTTTTAAGCTCTGTAGTTAGATGAGTACACATTTAGAATTATGTCTTCCTGATGAATAAATCCTTTTATTATTATAAAATAACCCCCTGTTCTGGTAATCCTTCTTGTATTGCAATAATCTGGTCACACTAAGTTGCTTAGTCTTAGGGATTGGATGGTACATTTATTTTCATCCTTTTACTTTCAACTTGCTTGCACCTTTATACTTAAAATTCGTCTCTATCAAACAACATCTACTGAATCTTAGACTTTTGTAACTAGTCTGACAATTACTTAATCAGTCACTTTCTATGATTCCATTCTAGCTCTTCTGATAGTTTTTTTAACTATACCTCTTGGTATTATTTTCTAGTGGTTGCTTTAGTGATTACAATGTACCTCTTTAACTTAACATCTATTTGAATTAATATTATTACACCATATATAACGTAAAACCCTCACAACAGTATAATTCCAATTATCTTTCCTTCATCCTTTGTGACATTGATGTCATATGTTTACTTCTACATATATTAAAAACCCCACAATACATTGACACTAATTTTTACTTTAAAAAGTTAATGGACTTTTAAAAACTTTTAAAAAAGAAAAAATAATCTTGTATAGTTACCCACATATATACTATTTCCATTGTTCTTCATGGCAGTGGTGCTCTTCAGTGCTCTTCAGATGGTGGTTTGGCTTCTTAAAGACACATCTGTTGTATGCATAACGACAGCTGGAGACTAGTTTCAGTCTGATTCCATAGGGAAGATCTGGAGCTGTATCACGGAGCTCTGTATTGAGCAAGTTGCTGACCTTGTGTATATTGTATCAGCCAATCATTGGCTAAAGGTTACCCCCTCCTCTCCCTAGAATGAGGGAGTGCATGGCCTCCTGAAGCCAGAGGCTCCTGTTGGCTAAAGGTTATTCTCTAGTGATGGGGGAGATGTGCTTTGTTATCAGCCAATATCTGGCCAGGGCACCAAGACGTCTACTATAGGGCTATCCTTAGGATGCAGTATACTCCTTAAACCAATGGCCACTATTTATTGATGTGTCCCCAAGAGGTAGAATAAGTAAGTTCAGAAATCAAGGAGTGAAAATAGAAGTGGCCCCATTTATTCTCCCTCTCAGTAAATTACTTGGGGGTAAGTTGTGTTTCCTGTCCCCACAAGTTTAGGCTGAGTGTGTTTAGAGGTCTTGGTTAGTAGTGGAGATAAGGTCCCTCCCCCAAGGGAAAGAGCAAGAGTATCCTTAAATTTAAAGATGCAGCTGCCATCTGGTCATTTTGTGTTCTCTGTGCCTGTAGAAGAGCAGGCACAGCAAAGAGAATACTGGCAGATGTAATTGATCCTGACCTTCCTGAGGAGGTATGACTGATGTTATGTATGTGAGCTAGGTATATATCTAGTACAAACGTGAAACGGGCAATTTTTGGTCCCTTTGTGCCCATTTTAGTTGTATATGGGCGTGTAAAGCAGTCATGGCCTGATGAGCCATGATAACCAGGGCTTCAACCTCTTCAGGGATGAGAATCTGGGTCACCCCACTCGGCAAGCCATTAGACTGCAGAAGTGCTATCCTAGATTGATGGAAAGCTAGAAGATAAGTATCGGTTTTGTCATGGTGATCACCTACAGCAATGGGAACTCCATTCATTCTAATAATATTTCCCTCGTAAGTTTTCCCAGCAATTACAATCTTAGTTCCCTAGAGATACTACAACTAGATGAAGTCAACTTGATGTGAAAAGCAAGTGCATCTGAGTGGTGCAAGCAGTGGGCTGTAATATTCTCTGTGGGACTCAGAGAGTCATCCCCTTAGACCCCTTTACTGGGCTAGTGCTTCCATTCTCTAGCTGACGTGAGTTTGGCTGCTAAAAGTTCACAGCTGCCTCTCTTTTCTGAAGAATTGTCTCAGTTAGGGCTGATATGGGAGTCAGCCCTTGATTTCTTGCCAACTGGCTAAATACATTGTGAAAAATTTAAAACATATTTTATGCATCAGAGGGGTTAGTCTCAATATCTAATTCCCCATACACTGTAAAATGGGTCCGTTTTTGTCTCTGCCCCTGTTTTATTCAGTTATACTCAGTTATAGTATTTACTGAGCACTTACTATGTACCAGGCAGTGTTCCAAGGACATTATATATATCACCTCATTTTAAACCACTCATTAACCATTAATTAGGCAGAAATACTAACTCATTTTACACAGAAAGAAATTAGGACACAGAGAGAGTGTAAACAACTTGTGCAACGTCATGCAGCTAGTAAGTAGCCAAACCGGGATTCAACTCAGCAATGTGGCTTCAAACTCATGACACTTGACTGCCTGTAAGTAGGAGTTGCCCAGCCAAATTCTTCCATAATTATTTTAAATGGTATTTAAGTGCTGGAGAAGGGTTTGGAGAGTGATTTTCGTATCACCCAACACATATGTTTTATAATATACAAGTCTATGTTGAGCTGTATACAGAGGGAGAAAGTTCTGTGGCCCATCTGGATTTTTTGCTATCCAAATTTTGCTCAACCCAAGGGTGTTCTGTAGCCACTTTATTGCAATGAATTATGCTTGTAGCAGTTTAGGTCTGCAATGCAAGGAAATACTGCATCAGGACAATAATATTACCAAAATAATAATTGAAGAAAAAAGATTTGTGACATTTTCACAATATTTTGCATTACATTACTACTAATAGGTTTTTCTTGAATACCCATTTTCTTCCAGTGATTTTCTAAAATTACCTGTAAAATTCATTACAACTCTTCAAGAAAGTGTTTTTCAGGCACTGAATAAGTATTTGTTGAATGAATGATGAATGAAATGTAAGATAGCATTTTACTAGCCAATAGTCAAAAAAAAAAAACGAGCATAAAGAGTTGAAGGTAAGTCAGAGCTGTGCAAATACACATTTGGAGAAAGTTTCTCTGATAAGAGAGAAAGAGATCTAAGCACTATCGAATTCAGTAACATAGAAAGAGGAAAGAGATTTCTGCAAAGAAAATTTATCATATTACAATCAGACTTTTATTCTTATCCTTCTCTTGAAATTGTTCTTTTAAGTGTTCTCTAGTGAGACCAACGTTATATTATCTAATGCTCAATTTTCAAGCCTTTTTGGTCTAGTCTCCATATGGCAGCTAGAGTGACCTTTTAAAAATGTAAGTCAGATTGTGTCATTCCTCTGCTCAAAAACATCCAATTGCTTCACTGATCACTCAGCATAAAAATGGAAACCCTGCCCGTAGTTAAGAAGGCCCAGTGTGATCTGAGTGCTATTCCATCCTATAACCCCACCTCTGTCATCTCATCTTGCTCTTCACCTTGCTTGCTTCTCTCCAGACATTCTGGCTTCCTTGCTGATCTTGGAGTATGCCAAGCACATTTCTTCCTCAAGACTTTCACCCCTGTTTTTCCCTTTGCCAGAAAAATCTCCCCTCACATATCCATAGACCAGCCCCCTACTTCCTTTATGCCTCTGTTTAAATGTCTACTCCTTGGCATCTATATAAAGTAGCATGGCCTCCCCATTCCTCTCTGTTTCCCTACCCTGTTTTGTTTTTCTTTTTAGCTTTCTCTACCGCAAATGTGGTTCTTTTCTTATTGTCTCTTCCCACCTCCACTCCCTTTGAAACATGAACTTTTTTTTTGAGAGCAACGACTTTGTTTTATTCACTGTTGTATCTCCATTGCCTAGAACGGTGTCTGGCACATAGGATGTACTTAATAAATATATATTGAATAAATGAATGTATGAAAGCATTTTTGTTATTAAAAAATAGTATATTACTAAGATATGTTGCTTTACAGTGAGTTTTCACACAAACTATGTCTATAAAAACTGCTCAAAAATCTGGGAGCATCTTTATGGTTTTCCCATTTGCCTTTGGGAGATCTGTCTTCCTGCGATGGAGAGAGATGAGGAGGCTCTTCTACTTCTCTCCCTTTGGCCAAGATTACATTTAGAAGAAGGGATGAATGAGTGGGAAGTATTTTCTTCTGCCTTGAGGGCAAAATAAAATTTTTATAGTGGATAATTATTTGTTATGCAGGGAGAGGCCCTTCAGATGAGCTGGGCGTCTCTAAGAACAAAGCCCAGACAAGGCTACATTTACTCTTGCTTTGCCGTTACCCTGACTGGAGTCTGTCCTCTAATCTATAACCCAGCAACCTCCTGTTTCCAATCCATTAAATAGAGATAATAATACTGTTTCTACCTTACAATGGTGCTGGGAGGCTTGATTAATTAGTTAAAGTTTATAAAACACTTTGACATTCTCAGATGAAAGACACTAAAGGAGTACAGAGTGTTATTATATTTTTAACAATCAAAAACCTAATATTAAAGTAACGACATTTCACACTTTCATAAGATCAAAAGCCTTGATAAAGAAATGTCATTTTATGCTCTTTTTATTTTTAGAGAAACTGAGGCACAAGAAAGCTGAAGCCTATTTCTAGAGGTGACTCAGTTCAAACCAATTGAACAGTCACAAGTGGATACTATGTGAACACATGTGCAGAGAAAAACCACAACATGGCAAGTAGAGTTAGTTTAACCACCTTAACCATGAGGACAACAGCACGGCATCAAGAAGAAACAGCTTATAGTAGGAAGGTTACTTGACCAAGAGCAGGGAGATCATGATCATTGCCCTGGCTCTCAGACCAACTTATGTGATAAGTAAATCATTTAACAGATATTTAGTAGATGTCAAATAGCCTACAAAGGTATAGGTATATTACTTGTCCTTGTCCAGAGATTGATGGCAGTGGAGAAGCATGAGCCCTGAGAGAAAGACCTGGCTTTCCTGGATCCTGACAGGGTCACTAAAGGGACACCTACATTTGCTCAGGGGGAAGCAACACCTGTCCACTTGCTGTGTGTTCCCTAGGGCCCACCCAAACCTGGGAATCTCTGTGAGCCTGGAGATGGACTGCACTGTAAGCTGAATTGCTCCTGCTCCGGGATTTGGACAGAGCTGTTGCTTGCACTGGGAGAAAACTGGAAGCCAAACTGCTCCTCTGTACCTCATCAAAGTGTAAATAGCTACCAATACCTTCACAACCAGCCATCAAGTGCAAAATGCTGTGCTTCCTGCCACTCACTGGACTGTGGCTCTAACCTGGTAAGGAGCAATAATAAAGATATCATCACTGCCTGAACTGTACATATGCTATGGGGACATAAATCCACAAGCAAACAATGAACAATAACAACTTAAGGAGCCAGTTACTGAGAAGAAGATGAGACTCCCTTTGTGGCAGAATCAATGGAGGGGTAGAAGACAATTTTACCAAATCGGTAGTTGCAATCACACACCAAAAAAGCCTTGCTATGCCTAATGAAGTGGAGAGTCAGTGATGAGAAACAAATTTCTTTTCTGAAGATCAAGTGGTAGAAAATTCTAACGATACAGCAAAAATACAAAGTAATGGATATCATTAAACAAAAGATGAGAGTCTTAGAGAACATATTCTGAAAGTATGCATACAAATAACAGGAGTTCCATAGGGAGAAAAATGAAGAAATAGAGTGGTAATAATTTAAATAATTCAAGAAAAATTGACTGGGCTGAAAATGGACTTGAGTCGGCTGATTGGAAAACCCTCCTGAGAACCAGGAAGAATTAATTTACAAATCTATAGGCCAAGGTCTATCTTGGTGACTTTTCAGAATTTCAAGAGTAAAAAGGAAATCTTACAGGTTTCCAGAGAATAGATAACCTAGAAGGACAATAGCAGCTTTCCAGTATTGAGCGTACCATTTGCAACATCACATGCTGGAAAAGAGTGGGATTACTTTAATAGATGACTGAGAGACTGCAGTTCAAGAATCACATACCCAGCCAAGATATCATCTGTCTAACTAGACAAAGGAAATACGTCTCCAAAATTTCAAGAGTTCAGAGAGTATACCATTTTATACTTTGTCTGAAAAATATACTCAAATCTATGTCCTTACTAAATGAAAAACAAAGACGAGCTCCAGATCTCAAGAGGAAAAAGTGATAGGCAGTAAATTGAAGGTGATGTTTTGACTATGTATTTCTAAGTGTTAAGTTGGAAATAGATGATATATTTATTCTGCAAAGGAAAAACTCAACAATTGCCTTGGGCTAAATATTTTGGTGTGGAAGTAGGGACAGGGAGGGAGAGAGACAGAGAGAGATTTAAATACTGCTACCAATATCATCCTTCATTTCACTTAATAAGCAGATACTCTTGAGTGAGTGTGAAATGGAAGATATGACTCTGTTGTCCCTACCACCAGCGGCATTTCCCTCATGCCTCTGACATTGTAAGTATGTCTCCGTTGTTGAATGAGCCTAGTGTTTAAAGATACGTGCTATTTAAACAGCATGACTTGGGCCGGCCCAGTGGCTTGGCGGTTGGGTGCGTGCGCTCCACTGCTGGCGGCCCGGGTTCGGATCCTGGGCGCAGATCCCTGGCACGCACTGACGCGCCGCTTCTCTGGCCATGCTGGGGCCATGTCCCACATGCAGCAGCTGGAGGGATGTGCAGCTATGACATACAGCTATCTACTGGGGCTTTGGGGAAAAATAAATAAATTTAAAAAATAAATAAAAAAAAAAATAAAAACAGCATGACTTGTAAAATCAAGACAATCACTTCATCTTGTGGTTAAGAATGACCAAGGATAATTTTGCCTATGTGCAATTTTATGACTTAAAAATCTAAACCGAGGGGGCCGCCCCGTGGTGTAGTGGTTAAGTGAGCGTGCTCCACTGCTGGCGGCCCGGGTTCGGATCCTGGGTGGGCACCGACGCACGGCTTGTCAGGCCATGCTGTGGCGGCATCCCATATAAAGTAGAGGAAGATGGGCATGGATGTTATCTCATGGCCAGTCTTCCTCAGCAAAAAAGAGGAGGATTGGCATGGATGTTAGCTCAGGGCTGATCTTCCTCACACACACACAAAAAATCTAAACCAAATAAGCTGCCTTCTGCTGTAGATCAGCAAAACCCAAGAATTAAGAAATCGGTGTTCTAGAGATCGTGTATGTGAATGTGGAGTGAGATAGTAGAGGAATTCTAAAGATGTCATCTTTGATGTGTTGGGATGGGATGGAGGAAAGGAAATATAACAAAAGATTTGGAAGAGATTAAGAAAACTGTAAGAGAATATTACGTGCAACTCTGTGACAATAAATTTGAAAGCCAAGAGGAACTGGATGATTTTCTAGCCAAAAGGAACTGGGTGATTTTTGAGGAAATTACCAAAACTAACAAGTAAAAATAGAAAACCTGAGCAGATAATAATTATAGAAGAGATTTGGAAGATAATGTAAGATGTACCATAAAAAAAGGCTAATGTTTAAAAAACAGATAAATGTTACTTAAACCATTTTAAAGCTTGGAAAAAGATGAAAATTTCCAATTAGGTTTATGGGCTGGTATTTACTTGATAAGATAGTACAAAACCACCAAAACTATATATGTATATTTATATGAATATAAATATAAAAATTCTAAATAATTGTTAGTCAACAGAATTGAGAAGTCTGTCAAAGAAGAATATACCATGATTCAAGTTGCATTTATTCAAGGAGTGTGAAGACAGCTCAATATCAAGAAATCTATTATGGCAATTAATTATATTAACAAATTAAAGGAGAAAATTTATTATATCAATGCATGCTTAAAAGTCATGTGCTAACTGGACACACCATACCAAAATTTTTAAATCTCTAAATAAAATAGTGATACAAGAAATCCAATTAAATATAATATTTACTCAAATCCAATAAGACACATCATACCACATGATGAAATTGTCATCACTTCCCTTAAAATGAAGGATTTCTCTGTCTTTCTTAAAATTTACTTTTAAAATTTCTTTTGAATTCTTTTTAATTTCCTTTAAAAATTACTAGTTAAGAAAAAACTATGTAAAATGCACTTAGAGACCACCTGACCACCAATTTTTGAAATATTATTTTGTTAATTATATACTATGAAAGCTTATAACATTTGAATTCTGCTTATAATCATAATTCCCATGTTGAATTCTACAATTAAATAGATTTGGGCGGGGTTCTTTATTAGTCTTTTGACCATGACTTCTCCCCTGAGTTATGATGTTGAGTCATCTAGCAGTTGGCTGATTTTCATTGGCCAGTAATTTTACAAGAATGGCTCACGAGTGCTGTGTTCTCTCTGGCTCTTACATACAATAGACCACTTTGCTGGGCATAAAAGTGTGGCATCTCTTTCTCTCACTCAGCACTTTACAGGTAGCTTTTTACTATCTTCAGACATCGAGTGTTACTACGGAAAAGTCGGAAGCCAATCTGGGTACTTCTGGGTACATCATTTTTTCTTTCTGGAGGGTTATATTTTTCTCTTTTACCCTTAAGGTTTAGTAATTTTACTAAGTCATGTCTCTGTATTCGTTTTTCTATGTCAATGTTTCCTGGGCCAGAAGCGTGTTTTGTTTATTAAATAAACTTTTCTTCTGTTAAGGGTTTAAATATTTTTTATACTCTATAAATTCTCTTTCATAGGAATGCCAATTATATACATATTTTCATCAGTCCCCTCATCTTTTTAATAAACACATATTTCATATATTTATTTTGTTTCATGTTGGTGATTACTTCTAGCCCGCCTACAATGTCTCTTACTCCATTTTGTCGTGTTTATTCTTTTTTTCTCTATTGTAACTTTCAACGCTATAACATTTCTATTTTCTCATACCTTTCTCTCCTGACTTCTTCCACTTTGCTTTTCACTTTTTCCTATCTAATAATCACTTCTTTAAATATTTTTGTCTCTTTTTTAAAAAATTCATTTTAAAAAGACTGAGTGATCATGTTATTTGTGATTTCTTTGAACCTAATAGAAGTATTTGGTAGGACTTTTAACCTTCTGCGGGGAATGGGTGGGAGGAGCAATTATTCTGCGTCATATTTTCTGGATCTTCCTTTTACTTAGTTCATGTTTTCCTTTTTGGGCTGTATCTGCCCAAAGATGCTTTTATTGAGTCCTTTCTTATTGCTATCACGTTTGAATGAGGCCAGTTATTTGTGGAAGAATTATTTGTGGAAGGGGGAGAGTGAGCTAGCTGGCATATTCTGAAGCTTCAATTTTGTTTACGTGTCTTAAAAACCTTTCACACAATCATTTATTTTGTCTCCTCTGGGTTGGCATTTCTATCAGTTTTGGTGTTCAGGGATTGAGAGTCTCACAGCAGAGGACTTCATATCAGAAGCTGTACGGTTTTCCATCTAATGATAGCTACCTCCTTTTCTCTGTTTTATCTAGCTACCCCATCTGCAGACTTCTTGCTAAGAGCTAGGTTGACACGTTGCAAATGACGTCCACAATATGGGCAAAAGATCTAAAAAGATATTTCTCCAAAGAAGATATATAAATGGCCAATAAGCACATGAAAAGATGTTCAACATCATTAGTCAATAGGGAAACGCAAATAAATACCACAATGTGATATCACTTCACACCCATTAGGATATAAAATGATGTAAACCGGTGTAGCCACTTTAGAAAGCAGTTTGGTTAAAATGTTGAAATGTTCAACATAAAGTTACTGTGTGACCCAGTGATTCCACTCTTATGTCTATACCCAAGAGGAATGAAAACATAGGTCCACACAAAAACTTGTACATGAACATTCATAGCTGCATTATTCATACAGAGTTATTCAGTTTTTGACAAAAAGTGGAAACAACCCAAATTTCCATCAACTAATTAATGGATAAATGAAATGTGGTCTATCCACACAATGAAATATTATTTTACAAGAAAAAAGAGTGAAGTATTGATGCATGCTACAACATGAATGAATCTTTTAAATATTGTGCTAAGTGAAAGCAGCCAGTCACAGAAGACTACATATTATATTATTGTATGATTCCATTTATATGAAATGCCCAGAGTAGACAAAACTACAGAAAGTAGTTTAGTGGTTGCCTAGGGCTGGGGAGGGGAGATGGGCATGGATTTTGTTTGGTGGATGATGAAAATGTCTAAAATTATATTGTGGTGATGATTGCACAACTCTGTGAATTTACTAAAAACCATTGAATTGTATACTTTGAATGGGTGAATTGTAGGGTCTGTGAATTATATCTCCATCTTTGTATCTTTATTAAGCTGTTAAAAACAAAACAAAGACTGAAGACTCTTGAGTCAGAATGCCCAGGTTCAAATCCTGGCACCCCCAACTGGCCATGTGACCATGGGCAACTTCCTCCACATCTTTACGCATCTGTGTGATGTGAATAGTGCTAATATCTACCTCACAGCTGGGTTGTGAGGCAAAGTAAGTGGGTATCCAGAACAGTACCTGGTAGTGTTCAGTTATTTTACGAGCCTATCCACTGCATTTTTAGAAAATCTCAATGTCTATATTTTTCATTTCTAGAAGTTCTATTTCATGATTTTCCAAATCCACTTCTTCTTTCTTCATATTACGTTTCTTATGTTTTTGATTCCTTCTTTTATATCTTCAATAAATTTTAAATTCTTATTTAAAAGTTTATCAAGCTCTTTGTCTTAAGCTTACGTACGTGTAAGTACCTGGCACATAGAAGGTACTCAGTAAACATGTGCTGGATTTACCAGTGGATACCTCGTAGACAGTCCTGCTTTCTTCACTTTTCTCCTATGTTTCTTAAAGAAATTGTTTAATTCCTTTTTGCTTCAGTTTTTTCATCTGTAACACTGAGCAATAATATCTGCCTCCTAAAGTTGTTGTGAAATCTAAATGAAATTGTGTGTATTTTAGTGCTTGACATACAATCGATGCTTAACTATGTTAGTTCTCTTCCTTTCCAGCCTCCTAATCATCTTTTTACAAGTGTTATCAAGAACTCAAACTCCACCCTCCTAGGAGTGGCTGAGTGCTTAAAGTTTTAATATTTCTCTTAGGGCTTTGCAGCCCGCGCAGCAAATCCTTGTAGAATCTGTTCTCTTTCTCACAGTTCTTTCACTATTCAGCTCTTTGGGGCCCCACGTGAACTGATGTTGTCCTCTACGCTTTTTCGTTATTTTACTGCTATGGCTGCTTTGGTTGCTGAATTAATTTCTACTTTCAGAATGGTAATAAATGCAGGAGCACCTTAGTGTCTATTCTGCAGAGTAGAACCTCAGTGCATAATGATTGAATCTTAAATAGCTCTTAAATTCTGCAGCCACCTCTGATTCTGCTGCCTGTCACTCAGATTCCTTTGGTGCTCCACTCACGGCCCCATTGAGGGCTGCATGGTAGCCGCACTCTGGTGGATCTGTGATTGACTGTCTTCCTAACCCTGGATGGCCAGACGAGCATCTTTTGCTTCATCTTTTAAGTTAAAAAGGGTCAGAGGTCCTTGCAAAGGGGCATCGGTGCTACTCATTGGAAAGAAAAACCAAACAAACAACTGAAAATCTCAAATTGCCTATTTTTGGTACTTCTTAGTTTTTGCCTATAATTTGGATTAAAAGTAATCAGCTACTCTTAGATAAACATGGGGATCTACAGAAGACCTTTCATTTTTTTTGTGTGTGTGTGAGGAAGATCAACCCTGAGCTAACATCCATGCCAATCCTCCTCTTTTTGCTGAGGAAGACTGGCCCTGAGCTAACATCCATGCCCATCTTCCTCTACTTTATATGGGATGCTGCCACAGTATGGCCTGACAAGCGGTGCATGGGTGTGCACCCAGGATCCGAACCTGGGCCACCAGCAGCGGAGCACGCGCACTTAACCGCTATGCCACAGGGCCGGCCCAAGCTTTTCGTTTTTTTTTTATTTTTTTATTTTTTATTTTTGTGAGGAGATCAGCCCTGAGCTAACATCCGCCAATCCTCCTCCTTTTTTTTTGCTGAGGAAGATGGCCCTGGGCTAACATCGGTGCCTATCTTCCTCCCAAGCTTTTCGTTTTTTATTGTCCATTGTCCATCACCATTTGGTGATGAAAGTGCTATATATGGTATTCAACAGACGCTAAATTATTATATAGATTGCATCATTACTAAAACATAAGATGAAATTCAGCTCAAGTTTTGAGTACTGTCCAAAGAAATATATTACTGAGAGGATACTGTCATAACATTGTTTCATCAACTGGAACTATTTATAGCCTTGATGCTATAGGCTTCAGGGCTAACAGTAGGTGGTTTCTTTATTGTGAAAAAATTTGAAGCAAGAAATGGAGAGGATAAAAAGAGAAAGGATGGGGGCCGGCCTGGTGGCGCAAGCGGTTGGGTGCGCGCGCTCCGCTGTGGCGGCCCGGGGTTCGCTGGTTCGGATCCCGGGCGCGCACCGACGCACTGCTTGGTAAGCCATGCTGTGGCGGCGTCCCATATAAAGTGGAGGAAGATAGGCACCGATGTTAGCCCAGGGCCGTCTTCCTCAGCAAAAAAAAAAAAGAGGAGGATTGGCGGATGTTAGCTCAGGGCTGATCTCCTCACAAATAAAAAAAAAAAAAAAAAAAAAAAAGAGAAAGGATGTTTTAAAAAAGAGGTGAAAGATTTTCAGGTACTGTTCAGCCCCCAAAATGTTATTTTTCCTTCTCTATACCTAGAATTCTAAAAATTCTTCTTGTAACAGAAATCAAGTGTTCAGGGAAGGCATTAACAATTATTTAATGAGAGCCAGATGTCCTACGCTTTTGTTATTATGTAGATTTATAATATTGGATATTGATTATTATATTTTACCTTTCCATAATTCACATCCTCTTCTTCTGGAAAAGATCTGATTTTTTTCTCTGTGTAAACCACCCCTTCCCCACACTTATCCCAAGGGGCTTGAGTGAGATTGACCGGTATATTTTATTTTCCTGGCCAGCTGCTCTAATTCATTCAAAGACAGGCACAATCTTATTTAAGACTAGCTATGCCTGATAAGAGTTATAAACTCTGGAATTACCTTTGAGTTGATGATAAAATGGCCTATCATATTTTCTCGATTCTAGGATGCCCTATTTTTACTCACATTTTAATATCTCTGAGATGGGGGTGCATTTTACAATTTATGTCATACGAAACTATTGTGTTATGATTTAAGGGTAAATATTTTTCCCTTCTTGCTGATACACAAACTTTTGTTCTTACAGTCAGCGATGATGTAGGTCCCATGAAATTTGGTCCACCTGGAGCTTCTGGCAACCATCTTGCCATCATGAGACCTGAGAATATCTAAGAGTGGAGAGGACAGGGGAGGAAAACAGAGTTCAGAGATCAAGAGAAACCGAGCATTGATGATATAATTTAGATTCCGTTGTATCTAGTCATGTCTGAAGTTAATGCTCCAGTTCTATAAGCCGACTAACTCCCTTCTCACTCTACACACATTCTTTGTTATCGTTGTTGTTTAAACACGTTAGTGACTCATCTCTCGCTTTTAAATGCAAGAGTTTTGACCACTTGAGTATCAAGTAAAGAAACCCTTGAGATAGTATTCAAGACCACCATCCAAACAAAGAAAACCCAACTCACATTTGTAGCCACTTTGCCCTTTCTCAAACTTAATTGAAGAGAAATAATGGACATGAAGCAATTTGGAGCATCTAAAACACTTGGCAAACATAAATTAGGTCAGTAATGAGCATTTTCTTTTGGGAAATACTGAGATGCCTTATAATTCAGGAGGCAAACATAATCCTTAGACACACCCTGTGAAACAGACCAAGTTTCTTAGTTGTCCCTGGAATGAAAATGACTTGCAGAGATTGCTGTCTCCAGGAGAAAGAAATTCTCACATAATCATCAAGATTTAGGGAATTTACAGATAAGGTGCAGTCCAGCAAAACTTTTAACTTTAGACACACTACACAGGATGTGACAAATGGGTGATGGAATGTGCGTGTGTATCTGGAGAGTGCAGGCAGTTAAGGGACTAGAACTTTAAACCATCTAAAATAAAAAATTAAGATCAAAGTGAACAGTGGTACTACGTTTTTGGCCATAAAAGGGTAGTGTGGGGGCCGGCTCCGTGGCTTAGCGGTTACGTGCTAGCGCTCTGCTACTGGAGGTCCGGGTTCAGATCCCGGGCATGCACAGAGGTACCATTTGTCCGGCCATGCTGAGGCGGTGTCCCACATACAGAAGCTAGAAGGTTGTGCAACTATGACATACAACTATCTACCGGGGCTTTGGTAAGAAAAAGGGAAAAAAAAAAAAAAAGGAGGATTGGCAATAGATGTTAGCTCAGGGCTGGTCTTCCTCACACACACAAAAAAAGCGTAGTGTGAACTCTAAAGTCTTCTACTACCGTTGTCATGAAACTGTAATATGACTTCAGCCTCTTCTACAAGTGACCAAAAATAGCTTCTAAAATTTCAAGTTATTTAATAACTATAAATCTTTAAAATCCTTGTAGGATAGGACATACGTGGAGATACTGTTCTGTCTTGTTCAGATGACTTCCTTAAAGATAGGCAGTGCCTTTGTGCATAATTAGCATATTTTGGCCTTAAACTTTGCACCTAGTAACACCCTTCAAGTGATTAGGACTACCTGAGAAGTGCTGTAATCCCCTAGAAATGTACTGTTTGGTTTTTCTCCTGCCGTTATGAAAATGACTAAGAATGTGTAAACTGGAATTAAGGAACAATGTTTGCTGCCAGTTAAATGAGCAGAACAAATGTGTATATGTTCAATCATGTTTACTGTACTAAGGATAGCCTGAGATCATTTCTTAAATGAATTGTTTACATAACACCATTTTAATTCCAGGTCTTTTTGTCTTTATTATAAAACCAGCAGTATGCAATTAACACTTGTTCTCAGTCTATTTTTCCTTTAAAGTCATGAAAAAGTGACAGAGGATCACCTTTATATGATGAGGGACACGTCTTTAAGAAAGTTACTTGACACTTCACTGGCATATTCAATATAAATCAAAAGCTTTCTTTTTTATTTGTTTTTATTAGATTTTTATTCCACTTTTGCCATTACAGTGAGAAATTTGCACGGTACTAATCTAGTTGAGATTACTATCTTGTTTTTTTTTTTTTTTTTTGTGAGGAGGACTAGCCCTGAGCTAACATCTGATGCCAATCCTCCCCTTTTTTCTTGAGGAAGACTGGCCCTGAGCTAACATACGTGGCCATCTTCCTCTACATTATATGGGATGCCGCCATAGCATGGCTTAACAAGCAGTGCGTCGGTGCGCAGCCGGGATCTGAACCTGCGAACCCTCGAACGCCGGGCCACCTCAGCGGAGCGCACGCGCTTAACTGCTTGCACTACCCGGTCCGCCCCGAGATTACCATCTTTTTAATGTTCTATTAAGGGCCAGCCCCGTGGCTTAGCGGTTAAGTGCGCGCACTCCGCTGCTGGCACCCCGGGTTCGGATCCCGGGTGCGCACCGACACACCACTTCTCCGGCCGTGCTGAGGCCGCGTCCCACGTACAGCAACTAGAAGGATGTGCAGCTATGACATACAACTATCTACTGGGGCTTTGGGGGGAACATAAATAAATAAAATCTTTAATGTTCTATTAAAAAAAATAAGTTGAGCCAAGGTTTTGCATGAACATTGTGGTTTATATCAAGAGAGGAGTGATTGTGTAACCAAACATTCAGATATTAAATCCATAACCCTATCTTGCAGAAAGAAGGTACCAGCAGAACCAACTTGAAAGCCTCCATCCCGCCTGGACACTCTATCTGGTTACTGTTTTATGTTCCCTAGGGTCATTTGGATTGAGGCATTACTAATACAAGTAGTATTTGAGTTTAAAACAAACAAAAAAAAGCATTATTTGTGAGTTATGATGTAGACAGCATGAATAAAATAAATTTATTAAATAGTTAAGCTCTATGCAATAAATTACAAATAGGCTGTATTTGTTTGTTTGTTTTTTTTGAACAAATGATGTTAATGTGAGTAATTTTAAACATTCCAAATCTCCCTTGGTCCCAAGATCCCTGTAGTAGTTTATCCACCAGGAGTGACCAGTGTACCTTAGCTTTATTATTTCATCAGTCATCTTGTTTTGTTCTCTTGTAGTATAAATTCTTGAGAAATTCTTTCCACCGGTTACTCACTATTATTACTATATGTAGGCTTTTCTGATCCCTATGCAAAGCCTTATAGTAAGTTTAATTTTCTTTTAGTTAATTTTCTTTAAGTTAATTTTTCTTTCCTTATAAGTTTATTTTTTCATTCTCTGAACATAATACTTTTTTCCCCTTCCCTGTGTACTTTCTCCTAAAGATTTTCCCTTCTCTTTGCATCCACCACCCGATTTGTTCTACATTTCTCTTCTCATGTGTCAGCCACTTGTTTTACTGTTATCTAGCTTTCTATATTGCCTACTTTGCTTTCTCTTCGTGTTCTTGGTGAAAAAGGCAAAAAGGTGAGTATTGTTCACTTAGAAAATACTATTTTGGGGAGTAGAAAAGATGGATATTTTAGAGAGTTATTTAAAAGACCATCCACTTTAGTTTACAAAATAAATGTTTGTACAATGCTTCCTATTTCTCTAACTTAAGGCAATTAAAAGCAATGCAACTTACTTTACAAACAACTGAACAATCGCCTGACAATATAAGGTATTAAGAACACAGTCTTTGCAGCAGACTTCCAGCGTTCCTCTCTCCATACACCACCTGATAGCTGGGTGACTACTTGACGCCTTGGAAAGTCAATGCTACGTGCCTGTTCACGGCTCAGTGTGATCTATGTCTCTGCTTCTTCCTTTTTCTTGGTCCTGACCTGGGGTCTCCATCCTATTTTAGCTACTAAATTTCGTAGTCATAATCTAGAGTTTATAATTAACCACCTATAATCTGAATTTCCAGAATTTAACCTACCAATCCCACCTCCTTAGAGTTCTCTGACTTTAACATTAATTTCACCAGATCCTATGATCCACTTTTTCACTATCCATCGCTCCCTCATATACTTTTTACTCTCCTTCTCCAGCTTAATTCTGTGGTCCATCATTATAATCACTTCCTGGTATATCCTGAAGTCCTTTGAGCCTTTCTTGATCCAACATGATCACCTGAAAAAAACCTCACCTACTGTTCAAACTTTCAGCTCACCCTCTACCTGTACCCTCACAGCACAATGTGACTGAAGAAAAGCACAGTCAGCCTGACTGGTCTTACTTTACATGCATAACCGTGAACCTGGGCGTGAATCCGTGCCGCCCACTCTGCCTTTTCTCCCGTGCCGCCCACTCTGCCTTTTCTCCTCCGACTATGGATAAACAATCCTGCTAAGAGATAAGGCCATCTCTATCTTGTGCATCAGGCCCTCTCCCTTCTCACTACTCAAGAACTTTGTTCCAACCATTCTTCCCTCTTTCTCTGGCACCATCCATTTTCTCCTATCAACTTGATCACTCACGTAAGCATACAAATGAATTGAAATCTCTCTCATCTTAAAAAATATCCCTCAAGCTCCTTGCATTTCCTTCAAGTTCAGTGTCCTTTCCTGCACAGCAAAATTCCACCAAGGAATTGTCTATATTCACTCTCTTCAATGGCTTTATTCTCATTCTCCTTTAAAGTCCAGTTAGGCTTTTAACCCCATAAGGTCATCAAACGGGCTTGGTATTAACATACCGAGAACACGTATGTTTCTAAATTCAGTGGTCAATTCTCAGTCTTCTTATTTGAGTACTCAGCTGTATGTGACAGAGTGAATTCCTACATCCTGCTTGAAACACTTTCTTTAATTACCTTCTAGCACAGTATAAGCCCCTGGATTTCCTAGGGGCTTCTTTTTCTTATTCATCCTGTTTTCCCGAACTGTAAATGTTGGCATGCTACAGGCTGTCCTTAGAAAATTTTTTTTCTAGCTAGATTCCCTTAGTGATCTCATCCAGTCTCATGACTTTTATGACCATCTGTAACACTGATGGCTCCCAATTTCATATCTTGAATACAGCTCTCTTCCGTTCAAACTCTTCCATCCAACTTCCTATTCAACTTCTCGACTTGATATAGGTACCTCATAGGCACCTTAGACTTAACCTGTCTAAAACTGAACTATCAATCTTCTCCCTAAACTTTGTTCCTTCAACAGTCTTTCCCGCTTCAGTGAATGGTAGCTTCATTCTTCCGATTGCTTACACCCAAAACCTTTGTCAAAATATAATTTTTTAAAAAGATAAGAACATGACTCTCATACAAATATAAAGCATGTGCCAAAAATTTATTTAATGTGTCAAAGATGTATTAGCTCATATGAGGGAAACAACAGGGTGGTAAAGCTGAATCAAAAAGAATCAAAGACTCAAAAGAGGTAAAGCTGACTCAGAGGAGAAACATGTTGGTCAGAAAAGCAAGCAAAATAAGTTTGATGAATTGGAGACAAGAGTGGTTAATAATCTTCAGGACAATAAAAGTGTTGAGGTTATCTTCTCTACTGAACAGAAAATATTTGCGTCTCTACTGGACAAAAGTTTATAAGTGAATGTGTAACTTTGTAGGAGTAAAGTTATTTCACAATAGTAAACATTAAGTCAACATTGGTGCCTGCCGTAGAAAATTAAATCATCCTTGTCAGGGCTTGTGAGGCAATGGTCTGATATGAAAGGATGCATAGTCATCCCTTTGTCTTATTTCCAAGTTTTAGGTAATATTTCTGTCTTATATTCTCATTTTCCATCATTAAATCTTATTGACTCTCCCTTCAATATATAATCAGAATCTAACCACTTCTCATTCTCCTTACTGCTATAATTCTGGTCCCAACCACCACCATTTCTTGCCTAGATTGTTGACATTCCTCCTGACTGGTTACCATTACACTTTATAATCTAGTTTCAATAAAGCAAACAGAGTAATCCCAAAGTGAAAGTTAACAAGTCAGATGATGGCACTTCTTTTGTTAAAATCTTTTAATAGGTTTACATCTCACTGTCCCTCCCCCCAACTAAAAAATAAATAAATAAAAATAAGATAAAATAAAATAAATTAAAAAATTTAAAAATAAAATATAAAGTAAATAAAAAAATAGTCCTTGCAGTGGCCTAGAAGGCCTTACCTAATCTATACCTCTCCTCAAGCTCATTATCTCTCACATCACCTGCACAGCACTCCAGTCACAACGTGCAGCCCACAGGCGCTGCCTCGCTGTTTTTTGAACACACACAACACGTTTCTACCTCAAGGCCTTTTGGACTTGTTCCCCCTGCCTGGAATATTCTTCTCCCAGATATTCTCCTCCGGCTCACTCCCCTCCTCTGCCAGGTTTTGCTCGAATACCGTCTTCTTAGTGAGGCCTTTCCTGACCACCCTATAAAAATCCAAGCCATTCCCTGCCCCAGGCACTCCCATTATTCTTTCCTGCTTTGCTTTTCTCCATAACACTTTATCACCCTTTGACATGTGTTTATTTATCAAGGGCAAGTATTTTTGTCCGCTGTGTTCACCAACATGTTCCAAAAGCCTTGAACAATATATGGAAATCATTCTGATATTTTTGAATGAATAAATGAGCGGATGGAGTTTTAATTTTCCATCTATTCCTAGTGCCGTTTCTTATTTCTTTCTAGATGGTTCATGTTAACTTTAAAATGAAACCATTATTTACTTCTGATTTCCATCCTAATATTGTTTCTAATTAAATCAAATTAAAACCAATTTTTATCTACATGCGAGGCACTGGGTTGGCCTATGGAGGACACAAGGAAAATCAGACACAAGGATTTACAGTCTACTTAGGGATATAAGACGAGCAGATGAAAAGTTAAATGGTAAGAGGAGATATAAGTAATGTTTCAAATCAAAAAACAGATGAAATGTCAGGAGGCAGAAATACTTGATTATCAAAAGAATTTGCTTCCTGTGCTTCACACTTAGATGTTGTAGAATCAAAAGTTTATACCCAGTAATATATTTTCCAAAATAAAAGAAAGGAATGTATTTAAATATATAAAATAGTTAAGAAACTTGCAAGAGGGTACTAAATGACATTCTTTTCATAAAAACTAGCTGAGAAACTCATTGTGAGATGCAAATGTAAAGAGAATGATTATGTGTTCCTAGCTCTTGAGCAATTGTGTGAAGACCTATTTGGGGCTGAGAGCTGACCATTTGTTCATAGTATTTTCTTCAATACACTTACCTTTCTCCTCTCCAGGATTTATTTTTGTATTGAATTCCATGTTCTCCTTATTTTTCAAGTCTTTTCCTCCCTGTCCCCTCTCCCCTACACACACACACACACACACACACACACACACACACACAGGCACACACTTCTCCTGATTGTGTTTAATGGAACGACCAGTTCTTCTGTAACTGATCATAGAACCGATACCGAACCAAGTGGGCTCTCCTCCTAGTGAGTTAAATAAGACTCTACACCAGTGGAAGTTGTCTCACAAAGTAAAGTGTATTTGCAGCAAATAGGAGGCCATGAGGAATCATTTCCAAAGTCATGGCGTTCCGGAACAAAGGAAAGCAGGAAATTTTATTTGGTTGGGGAATGAATATTCAAAAGGGAGAGGCGGGTATTCCCTTGCACAGGTTCAGTTGGAAAACATGCTTCCACACGATGAGGCCTAAGCTCCTCCTGGAGAGATCTTTGCATTAAAAATAAGGCAAAGGTCATGGGCATAGCCCTTGTGGTGAGGCTTGGTCAGTTTCAGGATGGCTGATGGTTACGGTCTCCCTTGAGTGCCTTGCTTGGTCAGTTTCAGGATGGCCGGTTGTTACATCTCCTTAACACACAAAAGGAAAAGAAACAACTTGGAAAAACAGTTAATCACTTCCAAACCCACCTTTGAGTTTCTCCATGCACCTAGTAGGTGACAGAACTAGAGGCTTATTCACTAAGATAGGTGCGTGTGGTTTTCAAACCAAGGCTTCTGCTAATGTGACCCAATCTTGTCACAAAAAGAAATATTTAAAATATATCTGCACTACCCTTCTCACCATGCTCTAAGCACCTCAAAATTCTATCTAGATAAGTTGGCTCTCAATATAACCAGTGCTGCTCTGAGAAGAATGTGCTTTGCTTAAGGAAAATGTTTATATTTCATTCTCTGACTTCTTCCAAAAAAGGTTTTAAGCTACTTAGGTAAACGGGGAACAATGAAAGCAACTTTATCAGCCCAGCTTGTTTAATTTCTTTTGAAAGTAACATTGCTAATCTTTCTGCAGTGTTTTAGTTGATACTACAGAGAAAATGCCGTTTGTACTGAGAAGCTGCCAAATATAGCCAAAGTCAAAAGATAAATATAATGTACTTATTAAGGCTGTGTCCTCCTACCATTTCAAAATTTTCTCCACCCTTAGGGCAGGCACCGAGTTGTCTAGGTTTGATGCAATACTAACTGTGTCGGTAATGTTAAATAAATAGGAAATAATGAATCCTCAGACTGGCTGTGGCAGTTAAAAGACATGTTCTCTGTCAAAACTGATCACAAGCAACAATTTAAGACAAACTTCCTTTTTAAATAACCAGACCTTTAATATTTGTTTTTGCAATAGACATCATTGATCTTGAAATATAGTCAACAAATTGAGACTTTTAAAAAACCTAATAATTTTCCTAATCTATAGCAAAAATTGGATTTAAGTATTATATATTCAGTGTGCCCAACATTTCCTCATTATTTCTGTTACAGAACTTTCCTTAATAAATGTAGGTCAAATGAAAATCGTGTTTCCTTTGCTTTCTCTAAAGTCGTTCTTAATGTCTTTTTCTTTTTGTCTGTGCTATTTCTGCTTCCCTTGATGCTTAATGGTCCAAAGTAGTTGAGGAATGTCAAAATATATTGCTCTAGATATGTACATTGCTAACTATTATTATGCTCTGTCATTGAAGTCCTTTCAATTCTAGGAAGAGATCTGATATAAATCTTGAGAATAATTTACTGATATTAGGTCCAAATAAATCCCACATTTTAATAACAATAATTGACTAATTTTTATTACTTATGTTGTTTTCTCAAAAGTGTTAAATTTTTGTTTTAGGAAATTTATTCCTTTATAGGTGTAGTTAAGGTCTTGAACCTTCTTTGTAACACTGATTCCTGGAGTCATAATCACAGCTTTGTTTATAACCTATGTCATTAATAATAAGTATTATTAGACCCAAAATTAATAGTAATAATAATCACAGCAAACTTTTATTAGGTATTTACTGTGCACTAAGCTCTGCTATGCCTTTTATGTGCATATGTCATTTAATCATTGGGAAGCACTAACAGTAAATTCTTAAATAAGAAAGATGAAGTTCAAGAAGATCATTGAATTTGTTCTAGGTGATGCAGTAAAAGTAAGTCTCACTGCCAATGAAAGTGGGAGAATAGGGATATAAACAAATCTGCCAGAGAACATTTCTTGAGCAAGAACTTTGTTGTATGATCTCATTTAATATTTTTACAAATCCTAGGAGATAAGTGTAATATTATACCAACTTTATAGATAAAGAAACTGCAGCAGTTAAGTACTTTGCTCAAGATTACACAGCCACCAAGTAACTGACTCTGTATTTATTGAATGACTCAGTCAACAAATACTTTTCAAATGGCTACTCTGCCAGGCATTGTGCTAGGCTCTGGGCTTATGAAGATGACAAAGATCCATTCAATATCCTGTGGGATTTACTGCCTAAAGAGAAACAAGATACACCATTGTAGTATGGTGCTTACTGGATGAGATATCCACAGGGGCCTATGGGAGCCCACTGGAAAGCAGCTCTAATTCGGACAGGGGATGAGATGGGAGTTGGAAGAAGGAATGCTGCTTAGACTGCAAATTGAAGCATGAGTAATAATTAGCTAGGTGAAGGGAGGAAAGAGAGGAAGGATGTTCTAGGAAGAGGGACAACAAGCACACTCAAAGTCTGGAGATGAAAGAAGGCTTGACAATTTCTAGGAGTCACAGGTGTAGCCAGCAGAACCAAATGAGAAAGAGACAGTAGGGAGAGATGAGGCAGGGGAAGTGAACAGGCGTGAGACTGTGGAGCACCTGGGCTGCTATCCTAAGCTGTTTGGACTTTTTATTCTGAAGGCAAGAGGAAGCTAAAAATGAACTTTAACAGAGCAGATCAGAAAGATCTGGCAGGTGTGGAGAGTGAATTGGAGATGAAGGCAGGAAGAGAAATAATGTATGAAGCCACTGTGGTAAACGTCACAGAATGGTAAATCTTAATCATTGGCTGCCAGAATTTAAGAGTGAGAGGAGAGACCAAAGATATTAAAGTGGTAGAACTGACAATATTTGGTAAAGGATAGGTTGAAGAGGCTGAGAGAAAAGGGAGGATTTTGAGATGACTTCCAAGTTTTTGGGAGCTTTTTGTGGTTCATAGGTTTTGTGTAAAGAGTGTGTCTATGTGATATGACTAAATCAGCTCCATACACTCTTCTGACTAGCCTATGTGTCATTAAAAGTTTAAGTGACTAGATTAACTGTGCAGATCTTTTTTTCTTTTTGTCTGAATTGTATTTACTATAGAAGTAGAGTAGTTCAGATGCCAAATAAACTGTTCCAATGTCTGAGCTAAATGAATTAGCCGAGGGATGATTCCTTAATTCTTGTCACTAAAATTTTTACTTACATTTAAAATTGCAAAGTTTCTGGGTGTGTATCTTCTGCATGTTCCTGGCTACCTTCGTGATCGAGCATCATACATTCATACTGTGGAAGTGGTAAGAAAATTGTCTTATTATGTTAATCAAAGGAATCATTTGAAAGTTGCCAGTTCAGTTAATAAATTCTTTTTTCCCTTACTCAATCTTTTGCTTATGTGTTCTGAAGTGATGATTACATAATCTGGGAATAAACAAAAATAATGTCTATCTTTCCAAATTGTGGATTTGTTTGAGAATGAGGGTTAGAGACTTGGAATCTCATGAAAGTCCTCTATTCTATGCTAGACACTAAGAGTCTGTTGAGGTGCACTATCCCAGATCTGAGACTTCTCTGGAGATATTGGGGTTGTTTCCAACTCCATCTCAGTCACCATGATATGTTCTGGGCTAGTGTAGAAGTTATGGCCTGTTTAGAGGGTTAGAGAAAAGAGATTTCAGTGTGCAAACATTATTGTTCAATGCACTCAGTTTCTGAGAATTCCTCATTAGTCAGCCTCTTTTTGAGAGTCAAAAGCTAGTAAAACTCCAGAAGGTAGACGTCCTGCGTCTTGTGTAGAACTATGGGGGGACTCCTTAGTTACCCATCTCAACATGGAACAGCAGCAGTTGAGTACAAACGTGGCAGGGAGGAGAAATGAGAAAGGAGGCTGAAGGTTGACCCTCAAGTCTCCTCATCCATATTGTAAAGAAGAAATCCAACGAGCGGGGCAAGAAAGGAGTTTAAAGATGAGAAATGGCATGCTTTCTGAAGGTCCTAGAAATGCAGGATGAAGGGATTCTGTAGCAGAGGATGAGCCGAAGTTGGCCGAAGCTGGGCAATGCCAGTGGTAATTCTCCAGGCTTGCTTGAGCCAATGGAAGAGTTGAGTAACGGGAGCCATGTCCACCAGCAGAGAAGTAATCATGAACCAGGTGCCCCTCTGCCTACACCCAGAGTCTGTATATGCCCCTCACCCTCAACCCAGAACCCCTAGAACTTCACTGTCCTAAAAAGAAAAGGGAAGGAGGAAAAGTCCTGTGAAGAATCCTGAAGTGATTTAGTAGTTTTCCAGAAGAAATCCAGTTTAAACCAGAAGTGATTGCATTGTCTTGTCTTAAAGAAATTCAGGTTTGTACTATCAATGGAATTAAGGCTTTAGAGCTAAGTGTGTTTATAGAAAACAAATGAGGGTGGACTGTTTTGAGTGTAACTGCAGAATTACTGTCAGGCTGCTGGCAGGAGCTGATGACTCAGGGCTCACGCATCGTGCAAGGTAGTGGAAAGAGCATGGACTTTAAAACAGATGTGATTCCTCCACTTGGTGACCTTGGGAACAATATTTTATTTCACTAAGCTTTAGTATTCCCTTCAGTAAAATGGGTTTAAAAAAGAAATATAAACATATTTTTGTAGAAATCTATGCTTTGTCACACTAGAGAGTCAGACTGTTGCTATAGAGTGAAAAAATTACTGGATTGTGATTAAGATGTCATTGGCCTGTGTCATAGCTCTGCTGCATGTTCATCAGGTAACTTTGTCTCTTCTTTGTAATATTGTGGGAAGAATTAGGTAAGATGGAAATTATCTCTTTCTTCAAAGTGTGAGAGAATTCATGAATATTAGCACCGGTTCCAAAGTGTTTCCAGAGGGTAAATCTTGTCTAGTTTTTTCCTATGTGAATGACCTATGTGGACTTTATACCTCTTCGTTAGTCAATTTTGATAATTTATATTTCCCGAGCATCCATTTCATTGAGATTTTAAATTTATTTGTAAGCATATGTAGACAATAGTCTCTGAAGCACTTAAAATTTCCTTTTCAGCCATTTTCATAGTTCTTTTCCAATTTTTACATTTTTAAAAATTAGATTTCTGAGAGGTTGGTCAGCAGTATTACTTTTATTTCAAAAGACCAGCTGTGTTTTTTTTTTAATTTTTGTTTTTACGTAAATTACTTCCTTCTGCTTGCTTTCTATAGGTCTTTTTTTTTTCCTCTTTTAAAATTGTTGGATGGGATATTACTTTCAAATAGTAAACATTTAAGAACATAAATTACTCATGACTACTATTTACTTACTTTATTAATAAAGCATTTAAGGCCATGAAATTAAACTCCATAACTATAACTACAGTTTATTGTGTTCCTAGATTTGATATGTGGCATTTTCATCTTTATTATATTCAAAGTAGTTTGTTATTGACAAAATATTTTTAGCTTTTAAATCTCTAAGCCATTTGATTCAGAAAATAGTATAGTCATCAATGGAATACTACTCAGCCATAAAAAAAGACAAAATCATGCCATTTGCAACAACAATGATAGACCTTGAGGATATTATGCTAAGCAAAATAAGTCAGATGGAGAAAGACAAATACTGTATGATGTCACTTATATGTATAAGATAAACAAACAAACAAACACATAGATACAGGAACAGATTGGTGGTTACCAGATGGAAAGGGGGTGGGAGGAGGGCGAAAGGGGTAAAGGGGCACATGTGTACAGTGATGGATGAAAACTAGACTTTTGGTGGTGAACACGATGCAGTCTATACAGAAGCCAAAATATAATGATGTACACCTGAAATTTACACTATGTTAAAAATCAATGTGACCTCAATAACACAATAAAAAGAAAAAAAATAAGATAGTCATATCTATGTAAAATTTCTGTTTTATAAAATTTATAACTTTTTGCTACCAGGTATTTGATCAGAGTTTGTAATTGTTCCATTGACACTTGAGATTCCGGTGTATTTTTTGTGGCTAAAATAGCATAATGCTTCAAATTATAACTATTAATTCTGTTTTGTTAATAATAACACAGCTATTCTTTATGTTCTGATTTATGTCTTTGATTTGCTTTTTATGGACTGACAATGGATTATTAAAATCTTGTATTACTTTGGTCTTTATATCTGTTTCTCTTTTTTATTACTAGTAGTGTTTTTCTAGTAGCGTATTCTGATGCTATATTATTCACCTATAGTAGTGGAGCTATTATGCCTTCAATTTAGACGTTGCCTTTTATCAATCAAAAATGATCTTACTTGAACACTTTCTACCATATATGTGACTTTTGCTGACGTTAATATTGTTATTTTTGCTTTATTTGGAGAGATTGATTCTTTACTGCTAAATTGCTTGCATATTTATGATCATCTTTCCAAAGTATACTAGTCATGTTTTTCTTTTATTTTAATGAATTTTGTCCTTGCATAATCTAACTCGTTATTCACTAAAGGAAAATGCTACCATGAGTGTAGCCTTATTAAATGTTTCCCCTGATTTTCACACACTGTTATTAAACATGGCTTATCTGAGTATACCTAGACATTTATCCCAATTTCAGTACTTTTCCAACTGTTTTCCTTTCAACAACCTACTTCTTTTTCATTTTGATTAATTATAAGATTAATGTTGGAGGGGCTGTTAAATTAAAACCACTTACTAATAGAAGGACTCTGGTTCTTTGACTATTTTCTTCTCAGCCTTGAAATAAAATATGCTTAATAACAAGAATTCTTGCTGTTTTCTTTTCATCCATGTATGAAAAATGATCATTTTGGCAGCTAAAGAACACTTTGTCGTACGAAATAAAAGTGAGTAAGCATCCCTGAAAGGAAAGAGGTGCCCTAGACAAACAAGTGGACTACAACGGGAGTTAACGGCACTTTCTCCCCCACCTGCTTTCCAAATATGGATCACTCCTTGAGGTCTGCATAGAACAGCATACGCGGACAAAGGCAAAGGCTTGTTCTCGGGTGGAAAACCTTTATTACACTTGCCAGCAATAGCTGCAACCATGCTGACCATTGAAAGAGACTTTTTAATCTTCCTTATTCCTAGGTTGTGGGTATCCAAGTAAATTTCTTCTTTTTAAATTTGAGATCAACAGTAATGTAATTTCTGAGTTCCAAATTCTTTCTGTCTTTTCTTTTCCAACTAAATTAGAAGAAAAATGATATAGATCGTCTCTAACCGATTTATTTATGGAGGATTTTCTTCTCTGTACACACTGTATGCTTTGGTTTAATTCCTAATGGGTTTCATGTTCACTGTAAGAAGTTTCATCAAGTGAGCCAGAGGTTAAAGTTCTCTAACATGAAGACAAGAAAGTGTTGACTCATTCTACTATTTCATCTCTTTCTAGTTTATAGATCTTTATTTTTGACCTTTAGTCTCTTTTGTCAGACTAGTCTTATCTCATCCAGAAAACAATTAAAGAGGGATGATTTTCCTAAGTGGTAATAAACGAAAAGATTTTTTAAGGAAATATCCACAGTTTTTTAATATGGCCAGTTTTACTTGTATTCGTTAAACTGTAACTGGTTAAAAACCATCCATTTGGATCCTTGTCCTAAGATTTATTTCTTTGCCTTCTCCTTTTTTTTTTTTTTTTTTTGGTTACAGTTTCTTATATTTAATTGCAGTAGCTTCTAATTACCTACAGTTGATTGTTTTCTGGGGATCTGTCAGAGCTGAACAATGGATAAAGGAAAACGTTCTTATCATTAGCAAAGCTCTATGTATACACAGGGGTCACAAAATGATAGTGTGAGCTTCAAAGAATAGACACAGATCACACATATAATGAGATAGTGGTAAGAAAACAATTAATTAAAAACAACAACATTACATTGGGAATTAAAAACATACAGTTAAAAACAATTCAAAGACTTGGAAAAAATACAACCAGTTCAGAGAAAATACTCCTGACACAGAAATATTGTGCTTGTTATATAAATGCTGAAAGAGCTGATTTGGCTTTATCTGGTTTGTTGACTATTAATATCCACTTGTCTCAGGTTGCTTAGTTACTAGGAATGTAGTGTTAATGAGGCCAAGGTCCCAGGTTTAATTCCTATGTGAGTTGGTTAGACAGTATGATGGGAGGGGTCAGCCATAGGAGTAGTCATCTTTCCGAAGGCTTCCAGTACCATGGCTATATTTATGAGGTAAATGACTCTGGAGAAATCTGTTAAGCTCTCTGAGCCTCAGGTTCCTCATCAGTAACATAGGGGTAATAGTCTCTTGCCCTTCTATCTCAAAGGAGTGTGAAGGAACAGAGAGATAATGTCATTGAACATTCTCTTTAAAACTGAGAAAAAGTGTGAGTTACGACTAGTGTTATTCTAGTCATATGTTGCAATCTCCATTGTCTTGCAAACCATGTGAGGATATGTGAGGATGACAAACCATCTCCATTTCCTAGGACTGCCCTGGCTTCAGCAATGAAAATCCCACATTGCTGGGAAACCCCTCTTTCCAAGCAAACTGAACCGCTGTTCACCCTATAGCATATAGGAAGCCGTAGTTCGTAGCACGTTCCTAATTCTCCATTCAGCTGTGGTTTCCCTCTTGAACAGCATGCTCATTAATTCTTTCATCGTAAATTTTGGAGCATCCACAATGTGACAGCACTTTTCAATTACTATATAATGGTAAACAAGACAGATTGGATTTCCACCATCAAAGAAAAAGCCGTTCTATTCTGAGAGAGAAGAATTAAAAGAAGTAAACATACAAATAAGAATACAACTGCATGGGCCTGCCCCGTGGCTTAGCGGTTAAGTGCACGCGCTCTGCTACTGGCGGCCCAGGTTCAGATCCTGGGCGCCCACCAAAGCACCGCTTCTCCGGCCATGCTGAGGCCGCGTCTCACATACAACAACTAGAAGGATGTGCAACTATGACATACAACTATCTACTGGAGCTTTGGGGAAAAAAAAAAAAAGGAGGAGGATTGGCAATAGATGTTAGCTCAGAGCTGGTCTTCCTCAGCGAAAAGAGGAGGATTAGCATGGATGTTAGCTCAGGGCTGATCTTCCTCACACACACAAAAAAGAGAATACAACTGCAAGTTGGCAGAAACATGCTGAAGGAAAAAAGCAGATTCTATGCCCGAGAATAGAAGAGACAATCTTTAGACTACGGAAGGGAAGGGGACAGTGTGAATTCAAACTGAGGCCTGAAGGATTTTAAAGAGCCAGCTGGAGAAGAGCCACTGGAGTGTGTGTGTGTGCGTGTGCGTGTGTGTGTGTGTGTGTGTGTGGTGGGGACAACTCCAGGCAATTATACTGGATTATGTTTTCCAGTTTTGCATCCTGTGCTAGAGCACAGCACCTGGCATAAAGTAGGTAGGTGCCTAAGGACAATTTGTTGAAAGAATGGATATATCCAAGAGTACAACTCTCTACAGTTAGTAATTAATTCTAGGGTTTCAGTCCCTCTCACCCTTAAATAGGAGAGATCATTTGGGGCACAGTCACCTTCGTGCTATTCCTTACATCACAGTGAGAAGGTGAGCCTCCTATCTCAACTGTCTTTAGTTCTGTGCACGATCCTGGCATTGTGGCACCCTACCCAAAGCCATCTCTGTGGGTTGCGTACTCTTGAAGGCTCAGCCTGATGCCCCATAGGCCTTTCAGACTTATTACACTGATCACAACTACAACTGGTCATAAATCTTCGGGGAATTTGGTGGCTTTTCATAGTTGCATTTTAAGGAATTAACAGATTTTGTACATATATACTTTGAAGTGTGATAAATGATGTTATTCTCCTGGGGTTATTTTTCCCACATTTGCCATCTACACTAAGAGTTTTAGCTTTTTTGCTTATAAGTTTGGTTACTTGTCTATTATGAAGCATTTTTTTTTTTAATTAAAGAAAAAGTTGCTACTCAGTGTTCCTATCTGCGTTGAAGTCCTTTTCCCTTTATCACACCGTGTTCAATTACTACATGTCCTCCAAGGCCAGGTTTATTTCCACAAAGCCTAATGGGAGCTCTTTAACAGGTTGTCATTTCTTTTTTCTCTGAATTTTCTAGATATTTTCTTTGTTTCTCTCCTTTGGTAATTGCCACTGTTTAAAAACCTCCTCGTATAGTTATTTATGCACATGGTATGCTAGTTTGTAAGCACCTTAAGAACATGATTAATATTTTTCCTTTCTATTTAGATTTCTCTTCTCCATCTCCTCTTTCACCCCTACTTGTACCATGCCTGTGGTGGACCTTAATAAACATATTCGTTGAATGAAGAAACATGCTTTTATGATACAAAACAAAAATGGAAATATTTTGAAAATAATTAGAAGCAGAGAATTAAGCTTCGGGAAAAAAAAGGGGGACCCTCGCTGGGTAAAAAGTAGTGGTAGACATTGTCGCAGTGTGGCCTCTAGCAAGACAAAGATAATTGAGGCAAAGGACACAGTGGGCATGGATCAATTAGCACTCTCATTTATCAGAGGAGAAGGAAGCCAATGAGTCTTGTATAAGAGGAATTACTGTAATCAGGTCAAATTGTTCCAATATGTTCTGGGGTGTTCTTGTTTGAAGTCATCTGTCTTAGAGTTAAAACTGGCAAATTCTATAGTCAAACAAAGAGGAAGGTTATTACAGCCTATGTGGTGGTGTTCTTGAGGCTGCCTCCCTAGATGGATTTTCCCCTGAAGGAGCTGAATTACTCTGCGCTCTCAAGTACCACGAACAGGTAATTGGAAGGGTAGAATTAACAAAATCATAGGCTCTAAAATCATGGATGTCAGCAAATGGGTTTCTCTATCTAATTTAACTGTTCATCTAAACATACCAATTACTATGATCCAATCAGATGACTATATCTAATAGAATGGAAAATTCTATTTTAATTTTTCATTTATATATTGGATAAAGTGATAGAATAAATCTTTTTTTGGATTACTAACTTTGCTGATAGGTGGATAGGACAGCCCATTTGAGAGCTTCAGGCCCCCAAATCTCTCTCTTGCCATAGGATTAGGACTTTTTACTGTTTTATGGAGGACTTTTCCCTTCTACACTATACAACTCTCTAATTTTTGATTTTTAAAAAATAAGTGTGCATACATTTTTATACATTTCTGGAAATAGATAGTCA
Source organism: Diceros bicornis minor (assembly GCF_020826845.1). Taxonomy (NCBI): domain Eukaryota; kingdom Metazoa; phylum Chordata; class Mammalia; order Perissodactyla; family Rhinocerotidae; genus Diceros; species Diceros bicornis. Next base: position 32,518,329 of record NC_080764.1, on the reverse strand, counting down.
TACTATCTATGTTAGACTGGATATTGAGCAATTAAGGGACACGCATTACTGTTATAATCATAAAAAATAGAAATTTTTTAAGGAGAGGAACTCATTATTGGAGAGTAATTTAGTCATTTTTTTTTAGAAATTAGCACATGATTCTCAATTTTTTTAAACCATCTATTACTCCTTCCCCATTTTGTGGATCCCACATTTAGAAAAAAGTCTGGACACCATCAGATAATGAAATGTTTTTCCATTTTTTGTTAATTTCACATATACGAATCAGAACTTTTGGCAAGCATAAGATATCTAGAATTCCTTTTAAATTGCTATAATTCCAGTCAATTGTAAGAATCAGTAGCATGACACATGTTATTGGTCAATAATGTTTATTAAATCAGACGTCAGGGTAGAAAAGTAATAAAATTGATGAAAATTTGTTGATAGAAACAGTGTTAATTTGTTTCCTTAAAGTAAAAAATCATTCTATCCAAGTAGCTATTGTAGTTTAAACAAATGCTCTTCCTTTAAGTTAAAACTATTTCAGAGACCACAAACTATCAGCAGCCAGTTGTATTTTTCTATAAACTAAAGACTCAATGTCTATCCCACTATTTTTCACACTTAGCTATGTACTGCTTTGTGATGATTCATGTTTGTTTATATATGTATGTATGTCTTGTCTTCCTAAGAAGATTTATTTGTTCGTTTGTCCATTTATTCTTTCATCCATCCAGAAATCCTTCAGTCCTGGGCCTGGCATTAAGCACAGAGGAGTTGGTAGAAAAAGACACAGCCTTTTCCTCAAGGAACTCAGAGTTTAGAAGAGCTCATGGTCCCTATAACGCATTAAATCATCCCACAGACACCATTGAAATAAAGGAAAAGCATTGCAGATATTGGCTTGTATAAAGTTAACAACTTTAACATAACATTGTTTTATTTATTTATCTTTTCTTTTCAAAACTTATTCCTACAAGTAGTTAAGATAAAAATGAGATTAAACAGAAACACTGAGTATCCCCTAATAGGTCCTACTGCAGAGTGGTTCGGTAAAAAGGTCAGATTCTGGCAAACATTAAACAGATTAGTTTAGTAAGCTACCTCCTACTCTAGTAAATAATTAACATTTCCCTTTAGGCTTCCAGAAAGAAATGTCAAAGCTCCTTTTGCAGTTGTAGGAAATCAGTCTTCAGCTGGGGAAGTGCCTTTTTTTTTTTTTTTTGTGAGGAAGATCAGCCCTGAGCTAACATCCATGCTAATCCTCCTCTTTTTGCTGAGGAAGACCAGCTCTGAGCTAACATCTATTGCCAATCCTCCTCCTTTTTTCCCCCAAAGCCCCGGTGGATATTTGTATGTCATAGTTGCACATCCTTCTAGTTGCTGTATGTGGGACGCAGCCTCAGCATGGCCGGAGAAGCCGTGCGTAGGTGCGCGCCCCGGATCGGAACCCGGGCCGCCAGTAGCGGAGCGCACACACTTAACCGCTAAGCCACCGGCCGGCCATGGGAAGTGCCTTTTTAAAGTAAAACATTACTTGTAGTTGAATGAGGAGGGGGCATCGTTAAGGTAAACCTAATACAGATTGATCAGTGACTTGTGCTTTTTTGGCCAGACTCATTAGATATGCATTTGGATCCAGAAGAACGACATGAGTGCCAGGGTTTAATTGAGGCCACAAAAGGAATACCAAGTTCTTAGACTCCTTAAGCCATTTAAGATACCAAGTACTCAGAACAAATGCAGTTTCAGGTCGTGCTTGAAAACACAAGAATGGCATTCTTTCATTCAGCACTCTCCTTACCTGTCTTAACGTCTCAACTTTGTGAATTTGCTTCATTCATTTGCTTTTTTATGTTAGCCTAACCTGTGTTCAGGGATGTGTATTATATGTAAATTTATGTAAACATACAGATATTTAAATATATTTAAGAAATTAAATGACCTCTTGTCTTTTCTATAACCAGATCTCTCTCCAATTTTCCACCAGTATGACCTGATCCAGACCTGGAGATTAACTAATAACAGCTAAAATACTTTTTGCAAGTCATTATGCCCATTTGCAATGGGCTTTTCTCACTTAACCAACACAACCATTCTGTGTGATGAGGCAGCATATTCTCATTTACGGATAAAGAGACAGACCAGCTTAGGTTTTAGAGGAAGCATATGATGGTGCTATGATTTGAAAACCATTGCCATTGCTCACTTTAGCTGACAAAAATTGAAAGACAAACTTTTGTTCATCTTATAAATCCAAGGTGTGCCTGATCCTTTGGCACTTTGGTGTTGCTTCCTTTACGTATCAAGAGAATATGTGCTACCCCTTCTGGCTAGAATGCTATTTCCTCCCAATCCTTCACCTGGCTAAATTTCTTACTAATTTTTCAAGTCTCAGCTCAGGATTACTTCTCTGAAGAAGATACCTGGAGCAACCAAACTGGGTCATTTTCTTCCATAACAGTAAGCTCTAGTAAGCTCTCTAGTAAGCACTTTGAACACTGAGAATTTGGACAATGACTTGTTCACAATTGTATGGTCATCTCCTAACACGGACCTGTCATGGAATAAATATTTGTTGGATGAATGCATGAATGAATTCCCTACATATCAAATTGTTCTGAATTAGGTTAGAATTACATGTTGGGCATACAAAGTGTTGCAGTAAGAGATAAAGGAGTGAAATATCCTTAAGAAAGAATAGGCATAGTTGACCCATTACGCCATGAGGCATAATAGTTTGAGGAGATCAAACATACCCATAGAAAAAATCTATAGAAAGCAGAAAGAGACCAAGTGAGACAAACTATCTAATTGTTGAGAGCATGAAGAGTAAAACAGGGACTAGAGTAAGACGAGGTTAAACAGGAGCTATTTCCTGGAGCAAGCTGTTAATCCCCAAATTTCCCTTTCTGATACACCTAGGTGTTTTGGAACTAATGTCAATCATAGAATTCAATTGTGTTCTCAAACCATGGTGCAGCCATAAGCTGACTGAATATTGATGTCTCCTTTTTTTCAGCAGTATGTAAATGACTCTATAAATATGCTAAACATTAGTTCACCAACTACTTATTTTCCCACTTCATTAGAGAAGAAAATTACCCCATTCACAGAATGTTTCATTTCCTTGTCTACAGAGCCGATTACTAAAGCATAGGTCTTGCTGACATGGCAATTTATTGCAGAACAATAAGAGGAAAGCCACATTATCTAAATTATTGAATTCTTACAAAATCAAGGTAGAGGTCAGAAGTAGGGTGGAATCTTCTCTCAATTGGTTAGGAAGAAATATTATTAAGGCTTTTATACAATGATATCATAAGAAGATGCCAGGCTGGGCTCAGTCTTCCCTATCTTCCTATCTTGGCCTCGCTCGGTGATAAGGAGATTCGGAAAAGTGACTTCTACAGTTACCTTCACTTCTAAAATTTATGCACTATCCTGCTTTTTGATGTTTCTTCCTCCAATTGACTACCTTTTAGTTATTTTTTTGATCGTCCATGCACTCTTTATGATAGGCAAACACTTTCTCATCACTTAGTGTGAATTCTTATTAGCAGTTCCTGGTTGAGAATGGTTAAGAGCAGGCTTTGGAGATGTATAAATGGCACATTCATTGGAGTTTGGCAATTATCAACTGTGTGAACTCAAGTAAGTTTCTCAGCTTCTGTAAGCCCTGCTTTCCTCCTCTGTAAATTGGAGTTAATAACAGAACTATGCTCATAGGGTTATGGTAAGTATTAAATGAGATAATGCACGTAAAGTGGTATACACTTATGACTGATAAATAGTTTTATTACTTTTGTTAGTTTTGTGGGAAAAGATGTTCAAAGTTTCAGATGTTCAGATTTTTGTGTGTAGATTTCATTTATTTACGGGTTCTTTCCTGTTATCCCAGGATAAAACTAGAGGTTACTTAAAAAACAAAGTTTAGTCATATAGGAGCCACATGTGTGGTCTAGCTGCTATATAAACCCTATAATGTTATTATTTATGTTGAGACCCAAATTAACTTCCATTGAATACCTGTGAAGTATGTCTCTGCTAATTCTGCGTAGAACAATTGGATATGTCACAAAGTATGTTGTTGAGTTAATCACATTTTTTTTCCAGCTGATTCAAAGACTTGCCAGCACACGTCATAAAAAAGGGAAGCATGTTGTTACTTTGCTTGTAAGGTGATTCTAAGATCTTGGCCATTTCCTTTGAATGGCAAACTGTAGACACTCTCATTAATTAGTGTGTGGACTTTATTGCTTTGCTAAACTATCTTTACCATGATTGATGATTTTTCATTGTGTCTATAGCTTCTTTGTGTCTTCTACTTTTTTCCCTGGAGATGGTGCTTTTTTGTATTAGTCATCTTATCCTGCCAAAGAGACTCTTCCAGGAGCCAATTATCTGTTGTTTTGGTAAAGGCAGTCCACGGGCCTGAGACAATTTCATAGACAGCATTAGTTTCATGGATTGTTTATTTAGAGTGCTGATTCCCTAAATGGAGTATAAGATATGAAATCCTATGCAACATAGATAACAAAAGTCACTTGGTTGCTATTTAGTATTAATGTCTAAGTATGCCAGGTGTTGGAACTAATATTATGGAAATTCCTTCTTCATACCAGATGCTTTATGCATGTTATTTATTATTCACAACTACAACCCTAGCTAGTTAAGTTATATACATTGTGATTTTAAAGATGTTTATATTGAAGCTCAAAGAAGTTAAGATAGCTTGCCCAATACCACACAGGTACATAATCAAGCAAGCATTTGAACCCAGGTTAATTTTACTCCAGAATATGTAGTGTTTCCAATATACTACAATGGCAAGTATTGTGCACTCACAGATCGGCATCCTGCTAGATGCATAATTTAAAAAATAACTCTGTAAAATAGGTATTGTTATTCCTCAAAGGAAAAATGAAAGGAAACACTGTGAAGAGGGATGTTTCAAAGTGAATCAAATGATGCTGATTCAGGGAAGAGGCTTTTCATATATCCATTGGATAACTGCCATTCATTCATTAGCAATTATATGATGCAGGCCTACTCTGTGCCAAGCATTGAGCTGGATGTTGGAGGGACCACAGTAAGCAAAAGCAAGAATGGTCCTGTACTCAAAGGCACTTATGCTATTGAAAAGAGGTATTAAGAAAATAAATTTAAAATTATATCATTACATATAATTACTGTGATCCACATTTTAGTAGAAAAACATAGTGACCTATGAAAATTATAATAAGGGGATATGGACTCATATTTGGTATAAGAGAACAAATTTAAAATCATGAAAACCCAAAAGGATTTTACCTATTATGTACATTTGAATATTCAGATTTATAGTGATGATGTAATGATACAAATTCATATTATTGAGTTTATGTCTTTTAATAATTATAGTTACGCATAAATATTCTCCCAATTTCACTTGTGGCTTAATTAGAATGGTGGAACTTGGGAATTTATTTTTTTCTCTTTTTTTGTTTTCCATTTAAAAAAAATGTATTTGGTTACATAATTCTTTTTTTAAAGTGGAAACAAAATGATTTCGCATATTAAAATATTTCCTAAGAATTCTGACTAAATCTTGGAAAACACTGTGGTATGTGGGTGTATGTATGTGTGTGTGTATGTGTGCTGTGTAATATGATTTTTTTCTTCTTTTTTTTGGCTAAATGAACTTTGTACTCATGATGTGCCTGATCCTCAGTTTTGGAGGTGAGGGACTAAGCTGCAACTTAGCCGCTATGATATCCTTTCCTGGTTTCTAGCTCATAGATTTGATTAAAAGGAAAATTGAAAGGGTATCCAACCTTGAATTAATGCCTGCAAGATTAGGGCAAGGCTATGGAACTCAAACTTCTAAAGTCCTAGCTCACTTCTGCTTTTGCTAAGCAATCTGAATGCAAAATGGAAATGAAAATTATTTTGTCAATCATATATTTGCAATCCTATTAATCTAGGATCAGAAGCAATTTTGTGTTAGGAGCCATTTTCAGCAGTGTAGCTTAAATTATATATATTTGTATGTATTATGTATCATATGTACACATACACACACAGAGCTATATGTGTATTTTCACAGTAAGCATAATATATTTTTTATCATTTTTCATGAAAGACATCAGTCTTACTTAAAATATATTTTATTCCCTTTCATATTAGAAAAGTAATACTTGTAACATGTTTACTATAGGAATTTTAACAATGCAGATAAGAACAAGAAGAAACTAATAATCATCCATAATTCCATTACACAAAGCTAAACCATGCTTCTGTTTTTGTACATGGCCTTCCAGGGCTTACAATATATAAATGTAGATTTTACTTCATGTACATAGTTATACATAAAAATATACGTATATATTTATCTTGCAACTATAAGATATTTTATGATTTTATTTTCTTATAATGATATCTTTCAATATTTTTTTTTTTTTTTTTTTTTTTTTTGTGAGGAGATCAGCCCTGAGCTAACATCCGCCAATCCTCCTCTTTTTTTTGCTGAGGAAGACGGCCCTGGGCTAACATCGGTGCCTATCTTCCTCCACTTTTTATATGGGACGCCGCCACAGCATGGCTTACCAAGCAGTGCGTCGGTGCGCGCCCGGGATCCGAACCAGCAAACCCCGGGCCGCCGCAGCGGAGCACGCGCACTTAACCGCTTGCGCCACCGGGCCGGCCTCTATCTTTCAATATTTTTTAATGGCTGTATAACATCCTGTTCTATCAACATCTTTATTGATCAATTCATTTCTTAGTGTGGAACATTCAAGTGGTTTCCACTTTGTTGCTATTGTATACAATGGCATGATAAACATCCTTATAGAGAAATTTTGAAGATGGAGTTTTAATGTAGCTACATAAATAAGTTAAGAAGCTACATGGCTAAAAAATAAATAATGTCCCCTACCTCTACTTCCCTCCTTCTTTTCATCCTTGAAACAACTTCTAAGGCAGCTTAAAATATAAGTTGAATTATTTTAAATAATGTGCAGCGACAATGGGATCTTAAGTTGAAATCAGCTATTGACCAGATTTGGGGATGTATTTTCTTTTCTCTTTATGCTACTGCAGGGTATAATTTAAGTTAAAAAATACAAATAAGTTAAAGTTGATATGTTCTTAAACATTCTATGATTACCTTGAAATTATTACAAATACACTGAAGTATTGTAAAATGAAGATAGCAAGTAAGTGATAGAGATTTTTAGACTATTAACGTTACTGGAGTTGTAGTTATAAAGGCTTTATGAATGTTAGCTTCGTCCGTCCTCTATTAAGCCTACATTCTCTCCTGTCTCTGTCATATTTAATCGAGCAGCATTACTGACTGAAAAATGATAGTTACTTTTCTGTTATTGTTTTTTGTACGACTGTAGATACACAAATCTATAGTTAATTGCTCAATCTGAAAAAGTAACATTGAGGGAGAAAACCAAAGTGAACTTTTATGTGTGTGATGTTAAAGAATTGGAAGTTGGTTAGCAGGAACTCTGTCTCATTTTGTTTACACATCTCTGATGGGGTTAATATATAGGGCCAGTGCAAATGAGTGTCATATAGCCAAGTAGCGATAGCCTGCGGCAGAAACAGGGAGCTGACGTCCCGACATTTATTTTCAAAATAGCTGAATATTTTCCAGGCACATTTTGTCGGCTCTACTGACAAAAGTTCTTCTGTTAGCTCCGTAGAATGAAATTCTTCTCAACATGACATAATTGAGGATCCACCTTAAAACACTGTGAAAAAGAAAGACCTTTTCAAATTCAAATTGGCTTTCTGTCTCTCTCAGTTTTTCTTTATGAAGACACTGAGCTTGAAATGAATGTAGTTCTTAATTTTTTGAGTATAAAAAAGTCAGAGAGCTAAAAGGTCCTTTGGTGACTGCTGCTGCATGGATTGTTTTCAAGATATTTTAAAATTTTTAATCAAAATAAGTACTTAAAGAATTGGTTATTTTACAGATTTTTTCATGAGTCTGACAATATTTTAATATTTAATATTTTATACTGATAAAGTATCAGGTGATAGTTATTTTAAAAAAGGTCATTAGTTTTAGGCCTAAATAATAAACCTTTTAGCTTAGCACAGTTGTTAAGTGTTTAGATAATGAACTAGAATAAAGGGTTTTCTGGAGGAGATAACTTGGGGGGTTTTTGGGGGGACATGGTAACAGAAGGGTCAAGTGAAGTATGCCTGAGAAGACCAAGGGCCTGTGTACTAGGCTGAGGGCTCAAGAGAGTCAGGGAAAGGCTGGGCATTAAGAAAGTCACGTGATCAGTTTGTGAGGGGGGAGTGGGCTAAAGATGAGTGAGCTTGGGAAGAGATCAATCAAGAAGCAATTGGAGTACTCCAGGGGAGAAAAATAATCAAGAGTCTTGCAATAGTTTAGAAAAGAAGTAGAAAACACTGAGGGCTATTTAGTCGAATTCTTTAAAATAAAAATAATGAGAAACAGTCAGGATTTACTGGAGTTTAAATGTTTAAATAAAATGGATACCTGACTCAAATAATTGGGGTGCAGTGTGTAGAATGCAGACCCAAATTACATTGTCATCTTTTTTTAAATTTTTTTTTTATCATAGGGCAAAAGCCCTTTTTGATACTATCCATTCTTTCTGTTTACCTATAACTCCTTACATTCTTAAAATTTAAAGCAGAATTTGGGTGATATAATCAATCCATCAACGTGGGACAAGATGAAGAAATTATGTGTGTATTCTAGGACCTTTCCTAACATACTATTTGACCATTTACTTTCAACATAATTTTAAGATATTTAATTCATCTTATTTAGTGAGCCACATGTCTTTACCAGAAGAAAAGATAATACAAAATTAAAATAAAAAAATAATTTAACAACACCTAATTTCATGTTTTTCTGTGAGTGTGGTGACACTATCGTCACATTTTTTACGTTAAAAGATACTTATAATTGTTTCTTTTTTATTTTTACTATTTTTTTTAAATTTTTTGTTTATTGCAGTAACATTGGTTTATAACATTGTATAAATTCCAGGTGTACATCATTATACTTCTATTTCTGCATAGATTACATCATGTTCACCACCCAAATACTAATTACAGCCCATCACCACACACATGTGCCAATTTATCCCTTTCGCCCTCCTCCGTCCCCACTTCCCCTCTGGTAACCACCAATCCAATCTCTGTCTCCGTGTTTGTTTATTGTTGTTGTTATCTACTACTTAATGAAGGAAATCATACGGTAATTGACCTTCTCCCTCTGACTTATTTCACTTTGCATAATACCCTCATGTCCATCCATGTTGTCACAAATGGCTGGATTTCATCGTTTCTTACGGCTGAGTAGTATTCCATTGTGTGTATATACCACATCTTCTTTATCCATTCGTCCCTTGATGGGCACTTAGGTTGCTTCCAAGTCTTGGCTATTGTGAATAACGCTGCAATGAACACAGGGGTGCATGTATCTTTATGCATTGGTGTTTTCAAGTTCTTTGGATAAATACCCAACAGTGGAATAGCTGGATCATATGGTAGTTCTATCCTTAATTTTTTGAGGAATATCCATACTGTTTTCCATAGTGGCTGCACCAGTTTGCACTCCCACCAGCAGTGTGTGAGAGTTCCCTTCTCTCCACATCCTCTCCAACACATGTTGTTTCCTGTCTTGTTAATTATAGCCATTCTGACGGATGTGAGGTGATATCTCATTGTAGTTTTGATTTGCATTTCCTTGATAGTTAATGATTTGGAACATCTTTTCATGTGTCTGTTGGCCATCTGTATATCTTCTTTGGAGAAATGTCTGTTCAGGTCTTTTGCCCATTTTTTAATTGGGTTGGTAATTTTTTTTTGTTGAGATGCATCAGTTCTTTGTATATTTTGGAGATTAAGCCCTTATCAGATGTATGGTTTGCAAATATCTTCTCCCAATTGTTAGGTTGTCTTTTCGTTTTGTTGATGGTTTCCTTTGCTGTGAAGAAGGTTTTTAGTTTGATGTAGTCCCATTTGTTTATTTTTTCTATTGTTTCTCTTGGATGGTACGACATGGTGCTTGAAAATATGTTGCTAAGACCGATGTCGAAGAGCGTACTGCCTATGTTTTCTTCTAGAAGTTTCATATTTTCAGGTCTTACATTCAAGTCTTTAATCCATTTTGAGTTAATTTTTGTATATAGTGTAAGGTAAGGGTCTACTTTCATTTTTTTGCATGTGGCTATCCACTTTTCCCAACACCATTTGTTGAAGAGACTTTCTTTTCTCCATTGTATGTTCTTGGCTCCTTTGTCAAAGATTAGCTGCCGATAGATGTGTGGGTTTATTTCTGGGCTTTTGATTCTATTCCATTGATCCGTGTGTCTGTTTTTGTGCCAGTACCATGCTGTTTTGGTTACTATAGCTTTGTAGTATATTTTTAAATCAGGGAGTGTGATACCTCCAGCTTTGTTCTTTTTTCTCAGGATTCCTTTAGCTATTCGGGGTCTTTTGTTGTTCCATATAAATTTTAGGATTCTTTGTTCTATTTCTGTGAAAAATGTTGTTGGAACTTTGATAGGGATTGCATTGAATCTATAGATGGCTTTAGGAAGTATGGACATCTTAACTATGTTAATTCTTCCAATCCAAGAGCACAGAATATCTTTCCATTTCTTTGTGTCTTCTTCAATTTCTTTCAGAAATGTTTTATAGTTTTCGGTGTAGAGATCTTTCACCTCTTTGGTTAAGTTTATTCCTAGGTATTTTATTCTTTTTGTTGCAATTGTAAATGGGATGGTATTCTTAATTTCTCTTTCTGCTACTTCGTTGTTAGTGTACAGAAATGCAACTGATTTTTGTATGTTGATTTTGTATCCTGCAACTTTACCATGTTCGTTTATTACTTCTAAAAGTTTTCTGGTGGATTCTTTAGGGTTTTCTATATATAAAATCATGTCATCTGCAAATAGTGACAGTTTCACTTCTTCCTTTCCAGTTTGGATCCCTTTTATTTCTTTCTCTTGCCTGATTGCACTGGCTAGGACTTCCAGTACTATGTTAAATAAGAGTGGTGACAGTGGGCATCCTTGTCTGGTTCCTGTTCTTAGAGGGATAGCTTTCAGTTTTTCACCATTGAGGATGATATTAGCTGTGGGTTTCTCATATATGGTCTTAATTATGTTGAGGTACTTTCCTTCTATACCCATTTTATTCAGAGTCTTTATCATAAATGGATGCTGTATCTTGTCAAGTGCTTTCTCTGCATCTATTGAGACGATCATGTGATTTTTATTCTTCATTTTATTAATGTGGTGTATCACGTTGATTGATTTGCGAATGTTAAACCATCCCTGCATACCTGGAATAAATCCCACTTGATCACGGTGTATAATCTTTTTAATGTATTGTTGTATGCGATTTGCTAGTATTTTGTTGAGGATTTTTGCATCGATGTTCATCCGTGATATTGGCCTGTAGTTTTCTTTTTTTGTGTTGTCCTTGTCTGGTTTTGGTATCGGGTAATGTCGGCTTCATAGAATGAGTTAGGGAGCTTTCCCCTCTCCTCAATTTTTTGGAAGAGTTTGAGAAGGATAGGTATTAAGTCTTCTTTGTACGTTTGGTAGAATTCGCCAGGGGTGCCGTCTGGTCCTGGACTTTTATTTTTGGGGAAGTTTTTGATTACTGTTTCAATCTCCTTACTGGTGATTGGCCTATACAAATTCTCTACTTCTTCTTGATCCAGTTTTGGAAAGTTGTATGATTCTAAGAATTTATCCATTTCTTCCAGATTGTGGAATTGGTTGGCATATAGCTTTTCATAGTATTCTCTTATAATCTTTTGTATTTCTGAAGTGTCTGTTGTAATTTCTCCTCTTTCATTTCTGATTTTACTTATTTGTGCCTTCTCTCTTTTTTTCTTGGTGAGTCTAGCTAAAGGTTTGTCAATTTTATTTATCTTTTCAAAGAACCAGCTCTTGGTTTTATTAATTTTTTCTTTTTTTTTTTTTGGTCTCTGTTTTATTTATTTCTGCTCTGATCTTTATTATTTCCCTTCTTCTACTGATTTGGGGCTTTGTTTGTTCTTCTTTTTCCATTTCTTTTAGGTGCATTGTTAGATTGTTTATTTGAGATTTTTCTTGTTTGTTGAGATAGGCCTGTATTGCTGTCAACTTCCCTCTTAGAACCGCTTTCCCTTTATCCCATAAATTCTGGCATGTCGTATTTTCATTTTCATTTGTCTCCAGGTATTTTTTGATTTCTCCTTTGATTTCTTTGTTGACCCAGTCGTTGTTCAGTAGCATTTTGTTTAATCTCCATGTATTTGTGGCTTTTCTGATTTTCTTCCTCTAGTTGATTTCTAGTTTCATACCGTTGTGGTCAGAAAAGATGCTTGGTATTATTTCAATCTTCTTAAATTCATGGAGACTTGTTTTGTGGCCTAATACGTGATCAATCCTGGAGAATGTTCCATGTGCATTTGAAAAAAACGTGTATTCTTTGGTTTTTGGATGGAATGCTCTGTATATATCTACTAGGTGCATCTGTTCTAGTGTGTCATTTAAGGCCAATGTTTCCTTATTCATCTTCTGTTTGGATGTTCTATCGTTGGTGTAAGTGGAGTGTTAAAGTCCCCTACTATTATTGTGTTACTGTCTATTTCTGTTTTTATGTCTGTTAATAATTGCTTTATATATTTAGGTGCACCTACATTGAGTGCGTAGATATTTACAAGTGTTATATCCTCTTGTTGGATTGTTCCCTTGATCATTATGTAGTGACCTTCTTTGTCTGTTTTTACAGTTTTTGTTTTAAAGTCTATTTTGTCTGATATGAGTACTGCTACCCCAGCTTTCTTTTCATTGCCGTTTGCATGGAGTATCTTTTTCCATCCCTTCACTTTCAGTTTGTGAGTGTCTTTAGGTCTGAAGTGTGTCTCTTGTATGCAGCATATATATGGGTCTTGTTTTTTTATCCAGTCAGCCACCCTATGCCTTTTAATTGGAGCATTTAGTCCATTGACGTTTAGAGTAGCTATTGATAAGTATGTACTTACTGCCATTTTTTAACTTTTTTTTTCTCAGTGTTTTAGTAGTCCTTCTCTGTTCCTTCCTTCTTCTATACAGAATTTATGGTCTCTTTAGTTTGACCTCTGTCTGAAAGCTCTACTCTTTAACTCCCCTCCTCCCTCCTTTTATGTTTTTGATATCATATCTAACCTCTTTTTTGTGCATTTGTATCCATTACCCTCTTATCCTGGAAATAGATAATTTTTCCTATTTGTGGTCTTCTCTTTTCCCCTTAAATCAGTCCCTTTAACATTTCTTGTAGCACTGATTTCTTGGTGACAAACTTCTTTAATTTTTGCTTGTCTGGGAAGTTTTTTATCTCTCCTTCCATTTTAAATGATAATCTTGCTGGGTAGAGTATTCTTGGCTGTAAGTTTTTTCCTTTTAGCACTTTAAATATATCACGCCATTCTCTTCTAGCCTGTAAGGTTTCTGCTGAGAAGTCAGCCGATAGCCTTATGGGGTTTCCTTTGTATGTAACTTGACTTTCTCTTGTGGCTTTTAGGACTCTCTCTTTATCTTTAACTCTGGACATTTTGATTATGATGTGTCTTGGTGTAGGTCTCTTTGGGTTTATCTTGTTTGGGGCTCTCTGTGCTTCCTGTACCTGGATGTCTGTTTCCTTCCTTAGGTTAGGGAAGTTTTCATCTATTATTTCTTGAAATAGATTCTCTGCCCCTTTGTCTTGCTCTTCTCCTTCCGCGACACCTATAACACGGATGTTAGTGTGCTTGATGTTGTCCCAGAGGTCCCTTAGACTGTCCTCACTCTTTTTAATTCTTTTCTCTTTTACCTGTTCAGCTTGGGTAATTTCTTCTAGTCTTTCATCCAGCTCACAGATCTGTTCTTCTGTATCCTCTACTCTGCTTTTGAGTCCCTCTAGTGAATTTTTCATTTTCAGTATTGTATTCTTCATTTCTTATTGGTTCTTTTTTATATCTTCCATTTCCTTGTTGACATTCTCACTGAGTTCATCTATTCTTCTCCCCACATCAGTGAGCATCCTTAACACTCTTTGTTTGAACTCTCTGTCGGGTAGGTTGCTCGTTTCTGTTTCACTTAGTTCCTTTTCTGGAGTTTTGTCCTGTTCCCTTACTTGGAGTGTATTCCTTTGCCTCCTCATTTTGCCTCTTTCCCTGTGCTTGTGACTATGTATTAGGTAGGTCAGCTATGTCTCCTGCTCTTGGACAGGTGACCTTATGTAAGTGATGGCTTAGGAGGCCTGCCGTGTGCTTCCCTCAGTTCTGAATGTTCCAGGGGTGACCCCTATGTGGGCTACGTGTGTCCTTCTGTTGTGGCCTGTTTGCTCTCCCTGTAGGCACCCAGCGAGGTTGAGTTATGCTCCTGGCCAGCTGTTGTAATGCTCAGCTGCTTGTAGTTGTTGTGGGCCCTTCAGTCTCTTTATGAGGTGTGGGGAGCCCCAGCACAGTTGGCTGCAAGTTCTAATACCACATTTGTGTTGCAGTATTTCTTTTAAGTGAGTAGGCCCCCAGCGTGGCAGGTTGTTAGGCTCAGGGCCTTACAATTGCTGTAAGCCTCTAGCCTATTAGGTCTCTTGTCAGCTCTCTGAGGATTGCAGCTGGGTGGGGCTGGCCTCAGGCACAGGAGCACCCAATTGTTTCAGGTTTTGGAAGGTGGGGCAAACCCCCTATGTGGGTCTTTGAGAAGCACAAGTCTTCTGCAGCTGACAAGCCCAGCCGCCCACAGGTCCACACACACAGTCAACACAGTCCTGCCCGGTTTTCGCGCCCCAACCTCCCGAAGCGGACCCAATCTCTCCACGGCTGGAGCCCCACACACTCCACCACCGCCCCACACTCTCCACCTGCTCCTTGTGCACACCCTGCCCCACTGAAGTGGGCTCAGTTGCCAGGCTGCAGAGTTCCAGTCACCAATCTATGCAGGCCCACAAGTTGCCTGAAGGCTTGTTGTTGGGTGGGGCCAGTCTCTAGGGTGGGCTGCCTGCCCTGCTCAGCTGGATTAAATCGGTGCTCTAGCGGGTGGGGCAGACCCTGGGCTAGCAGGCCCCAGGGAGAACTCCAATGGCGTCTGTGTCAGCACGCCCACACCAGGCCACAACAATGGCCGCCGCCAATGTCCCAGTCCCTGGAGAGCTCTCACATCTCACCGAGATGCACCCAGGGCCTGTTAGGTGAGTCTCTTTTCACCAAAGCACTGTGCACTTTTCTTTCTGGTGATTTTAGGTTGCTTTCCGAAACAGGTTTGTTTGCATGTGGGCCCTTTAAGAGCCGGTTTTAATTTCTTTGTGAACCAGCTTTTCTGGGGGTACTCCCCAATGTTTTAGTAGCAGGCTAAGTCAGATATTCTGCCACTTGTCTCGATTGTGCTGGGTCCACAAAATGCCCCCAGCGGGGGCACTTCCGTCTCAGAGCCCCGCTCCTCCAGGGAGGCTGCGTACCTGTGGGCTGCTCCCGGGTGGCCGTGAGTCGTTGTAGCTTGTGAAGGCAGCGTTTTTCCTCTCCAGATGGGAGTTTCTGCCTCTTCCACCTCAATTAGGATTGTCCTTTGTTGCAAGAGTTCCTCTCATCCAGTTTTCAGTTCTGTCTCAGGGGTAATTTTTCCACGAGTAGTTGTAAATTGGCTGTGTCCGCGGGAGGAGGTGAGTTCAGAGTCTACCTACACCGCCATCTTGACTTCTCCCCTATAATTGTTTCTAAATGTTTGTGTCTCTTTGAATTATTTCCAAATCATAGCCTTTCCTAAGAAAGAACAGATGTGGGTCTAGATCTAAATCTAGATATGTCTTTAGAGATTTCTGTCTTTGGGCCCCTCCTTTCTAATATCTAGCACAGAGCCATGTCTCTGGGCAAGCATCATGCTTGACAACTTCCACGGTGACATCATCTCTCCTCTAAGAACTTTCATAAAAAAAAATCTTCTTGAAGACAACTTCATGTAAGCTTGGAAAAAACAGAGACTGAGCTGCTTAAATAATGAAACAAGGTCATCTTCTGCTTCCTTAGAAAATGTTTTTATTACTCTGAAAGGAACTTTGGAATTGACTCAAAAAATGAATGGCAATCCCTCCCAGCCTAGAAGTTGTGTTTAGATTATTAAAAGGATTTGGCTGGTGTTAGTGAAATTAAAATGTGGAATATGCAGTGCCATTTCAATTTAAAATCTATATAAGCTTCCATGTGTAAGTCATACATTAATATTTATTTGCATATCTTTTAAGATTTTTTCTATTATATATTACTAGAGTAATAAGACATTAAAAAGTAATCTAGCCTCCATAACCATGGAAGAATCAGATGCAGATTTTAGTATGAAACGATTTAATCATGTCTGCATTCTCAAAGACTTATTTTCAACATTCTCCCTCTTTATATAGTCAAAAAAGAGAAATCTCATTTGAAAATGACATTATAATAGAATACTGTATAAAGTCACAATAATATTACAGATTTAACTGTTCATTTCTAACTGGGCTACTTTTGACATATCATTACAGTTAATTTTTATCAGACAAATGCATGGAAAAATAAAAGAAATACTCAATTTTTTTATGTCTCCTATGTTTTCACAGAGAAGTAGATGCATTGAAAAATATTCCAGATAATCGGAAACTAAAATCCTTGTTATTGGGGAAAAAAGCCCCAGTGACTTGTAAAACCGTTTATTTTCTCTCTTGCTCATTCTTCTTTCACTTTTGTTTTCAGATAATTGTGCTGTTTTCTCAATCACTCTCATATTTTACTTTTGCTTTGAAAATTAGCTTTAGATTACATTCCAAACAACTCTACATTCAATAATCACTAACAAATGTTACCCCAGCCTGACCCTTCTGGTCAGACAGCCACTGAGCTATAAATGTTTTATGAGGCTTTACCTTTAAAAGAGATTACCTCCGCCCCCCAGGCCACCATAACTCTGAAGCCCTTCTTTTCCTACAAACCTATGTCTTTTTTTGCATTCCCCAATCAAATGATTTATGTTGATTTAAAAGTTTTCCAAAGTTTCGTATCATTATAGCCCTGATATGATAATTCTCGATTGCTCACCACCAATCTTCCAACTCTAAATTAAAAATATGGGTGTGAAATGTTTCCCAACACAGCAGCAAGCTGTGAAAGAATATGTACTAGGAATTAATCTTATTCACACAAATTCCCCAGACATATTTTGTCAACCTCCATTGTGTATAAACTGTTCTCTTCCATTAAGTTGGGCAACTAGAGGACACAGGTCATGTGCTTTCTTACTTTTCTTCAGTAAGTCCGGTGTAGTGTTTTGCACAAATTAGATGCTCAGCACGACTTGGCTCTCTTTGTCACTGGTAGTGACAGTTTTCCTCTCGGCCTCAGTTATTTATCAGATGATTGCATGGTTGTCTAACTGGTTTCCTGCTTCCAGCCTTTTTCTTTTCCAGTTCATCTCACATAGCATTACCAATTGGAGAACTACATTAATTATGTTATTCTGCTGCTCAAAAGCCCCTCCATTCTTGGTAGGGTTTCATCTTAATTTTCACTTTCTAATTTAGACTTTAGTGTGTTGCTTGAAATTTTTACTATGAGCACGTAGTTTTACTTAAATACAATTAAGAATAAAAGCTATTTTTATTTTGAAAAGATAAAAATATTCAAAGGAATAAACATTTGCTATAATAAAAGAATTCTGAATATAATAGCATTTCTGGTTCCAAAATGAATTTCAATCTCTGCACCTGACTCTATTGCTGCAAATGACCAAACTTTATATCAGTCATCATGGGGAGGGAGTGATATATACATAAACACACATAAATATACACACATAAAACCAATAGCTAGGGTTTTTAATGCATCTATATGCTTCTCATTTTCTTGTATTTTATTTTATGTTTGATCATTTCTTTTATTTGCAATAGGTGGCTTTGTATACATATACCTATATATCCACGACTAGAGATGGAGGCCTAGAATAAAATGTACAAAAATGCTGACAGTGGTTGTTTCTGTATAATAGGATAATTTAGTGTATTTGAATTTGTACATTTTTGTGAAGTGAGTTTATAGCTT